>NC_091981.1:200979280-201300946 GCF_044704955.1 Pristiophorus japonicus
GTTCTAGGCGCGGCTCGAAACTTGGGCCCATTAATTGGACAGAAGAGGTAAGTAAAGGGGATAAGGGAAGAGAGTTCCTACAATGTGTACAAGATTCCTTTTGAACTCATATATAAAAAAACCCAACAAGGGAGGATTCTCTATTGGATCTAGTAATGGGGAATGAATCAGCGCAGATAAGAGAAGTAAAAGCAGAACATCTACGCAATAATGACCATAATATAATACGCTTTTGGATGATAATTAAGGACACAAGTATGATGAAAACCGGGGTAATAGATTGGAGAAAAGCTGATTTTGAGGTGCTGAGAATAGAATTTTGGAAAATAAAATGGGCAACAACATTGGCAAAAAGTGCTGCAGAACAGCAATGGAAAACATTTAAAATGGTGTTCAACAGAGTGCAGGAACAATGGGCCCCAAGTTTCGAGCCGCGCCTAGAACGGCGCAGTCCCGACTTAGATGCCCGTTTCTCGCGCCACAAAGTGCGCCTAAAAAAACCTCGTATTCTCCACCTCCCTGCAGGTCCTCTGGCCCTCGGCGCAGCGCAGCAGGAGCTGAAGGGGGCAGAGCCAGGTCCCTGCGCTGAAACAGTGCCGGGAGCTCTGCACATGCGCGCTATAGTGGGCACGCAAGTGCAGTAGCTCCAGGCGCCCGAAACTGTGTGGGAGGGGCCCGAAGCACGCAGCCCCTAGCCCTGGCCGAATGGCCTCACTAGGGCTGCGTGAATAAGGCTCCTCCCACGGCCAGCTCCTGCTTCCTCCCGACCCAACTCGACTCCCGCTTCCCGCTTCCCGCCGCCCCCCCCCCCCCCCCGCCCCCGGACCGGACACCCGCTCCTCCCCCGCCCCCGCCCCCAGACCGGACCCAACACCCACTCCCGCCTCCGGACTGGATCCGACCTGACCTCCCTCCTCCCTTCCCCCCCCCCCCCCCCCAACCTGACCTCCCACTCCCTCCCTCCCCCCGACCTGAACCGAACTCCCTCCCACCACCCCCCGACCCGACCCAACCCAACGCCACCTACCTGGGGACGGGCCCTGCCCGAAGTCTCAGGCCCGGCCCATTCAGCCTCCCTCCCCCTTCTCCTTCCCCCCCAATCTCCTTCTCCCCCCCCCCCCCATCTCCTTTCCCCCCTTCTCCCCTTTATCCTCTTCTCTCCCCCCTCCCCCATCCCTCCACCTTCTCCCCCTTCTCCCCCATCCCTCTCCCTGCTTCCCTGCTCCCCCATCCCCCCTCCCCCTCTCCACTCGCTGTCAGAAACACAGACACTGACAGACAGAGAATGAGACACACACAGACAGACAGATAGAGACACTGACAGAGACACACTGAGGGGGGCATTCCAGCATGCTGTTGGAGGGTTCCCGGTGCTGCAGTCGGTAAGTAGAACATGTTTTTTTATTGATTTTAAAAAAAAAAATTATTTCTTATTAATTTTTTTGGATTGATTTATTGGTTGATTTATTGATGTATTTATCATTTATTATTGATGATGGCTCTTTATTTGTAAAACTGAAGTGTTTAATGTTTGTAAACTTCCCTTTAAACACCCCCACCCCCCCCCCCCCACCATTCCCTACGCCTGATTTGTAACCTACGCCTGATTTTCTAAAGTGTAGACAAGGTTTTTTCGAGCGTACAAAAATCTTCACTTACTCCATTCTAAGTTAGTTTGGAGTAAGTTTTCACTCACGAAACTTTGAAATCAGGCGTAACTGGCCGGACATGCCCCCTTTTGAAAAACAAATTCTGTTCCAAAGTGAAACTGTTCTAACTGACTAGAACTGGAGCAAAGTAAATGACGAGAATTCCGATTTCTAAGATACTCCGTTCTACACCAGTTGCTCCTAAAAATCAGAAGTAAATCATGTGGAAACTTGGGGCCAATATATTACACTAAAAGGAAAAAACAAACTAAACACAAATGAGACGCCATGGATGAATAAAGCCATATGGGAACAATTGAGGGTAAGGAAAGAGGCATACATTAAGTCATAGACAGCAGGGAAGTGCATGATAAGGGAAAATGCGAGAAGATTAGGAGAGAAGTCAAAAAAATAATTAGGATGGTAAAGAGGAACTATGAAATTAAATTATCAAGGAACATAAAACAAAATAGTAAAATATTTTACAGTCACATCAATAAAAAAAAGAGATGGAATAGGGCCAGATAGACAGGATAAACCACAAGTAACGATGAGAGATGGCAAAAATATTAAATAATTATTTTGCTTCAGTATTTACCAGGGAGATAGAACAGGTAAACATGACATTGGATGATGAGATTAGTAATGAGATAGGTACATTTAAAATAAAAAGTAGGGGATATATTAAATAAACGAATCAAACTCAGAGGATAAAACCCCTGATCCAGATGGATTGCAACCATGCATTTTAAAAGAATCTAGGGAATAGATAGCAGAGGCATTACTATACATATTTAATAATTCGTTAGAAAAGGGTGTAGTGCCAGAGGACTGGCAGATAGCTAATGTAATGCCTATACTTAAGGGGGATAGAACAGGTCAACGTAATTATAGACAAGTCAGCTTAACATCAGTGGTAGGAAAAATAATGGAATCCCTGCTAAAAAGGAGAAAGTAGAAGAACATCTAGAAACCAAAAATAAAGTAAGAATAGTCAGCATGGATTTCAAAAGGGAAAGTCTTGCTTGACCAAACTCACTGACCTCCTCAAAAAATTAGACAATGGTAATACAGTCGGTGTAATTTATCTGGATTTTCAAAAGGCCTGATAAGGTACCCCATAATAGTCAGAGAATGCAGAGTCAAGGGAGAATTGGCAGAATGGATAGCTAGCTGGCTTCAAGACAGAAAGCAGAGAGTAGGGGTAAAAGGTAGCTATTCAGTGTATCAGAAGGTGGATAGTGGTGTTCCACAAGGATCAGTGCTAGGACCACTGTTGTTCACAATTTATATTAACGATTTAGTCTTTGGAATCAAAAACACAATTTCTAAATAGAGGACACCAAATTGGGGAGGGGGGGGCAGAATAGTCAATACTGAGGAGGACTGCAACAAATTACAGGAGGACATTAATAAACTTGCAGAACGGGCATATAATTGGCCAATGAAGTTCAACACAGATAAATGTGAGATATTGCACTTTGGTAGGAAGAATAGCAAGGCCACTTATTACTTGGAGGGTGCGAGTCTGGGTGGGGTAGAGGGACAAAGGGATCTTGGAGTACAAATACACAAATCACGAAAAGTTACGACACAGGTTAGACAAGGCCATAAAAAAGCAAACCAAGCACTAGGGTTTATTCCTAGAGGTATAGAATTGAAAAATAGGGAAGTTATGCTAAACCTGCATCGAACCTTGGTTAGACCACTCGGAGAACTCCGTACAGTTCTGGTCACCATATTATAAAAAAAAGTATAAAGAGGCGCTGGAGAGGATGTGGAGAAGATTTACAAGGATGATACAGAAATGTGAGGGTATACATATCAGGAAAGGATGAACAGGCCGAATCTCTCTTCACTTGAAAAAAGGCTGAGAGGTGACCTAAAAACGGTCTTTAAAATTTTGTAAGGTTTTCATAGAGTGAATAGAGAGAGAATGTTTTAACTTGTGGGGAAGAACATAATGAGAGGCCATCAATATAAGATAGTCACCAAGAAATCCAATAGGGAATTCAGAAGAAACTTCTTTACCCAAAGAGTGGTGAGAATGTGGAACTTGCTACCACAGAGAGCGGTTGAAGTGAATAGTATAGATACATTTAAGGAGAGGCTAGACAAGCATATGAGAGAGAAGGGAATAGAGGGTTATGCTGATAGATTTAGATGAGGAAAGACAGGAGGAGGCTCAAGGGGAGCATAAACGCTGACATGGACTGGTTAGACCAAATGGCCGGTTTCTGTGTCGTATATCCTATGTAATCCTATGTAAGAGGATGTGGAAGCGTGTAGGAAGCCAAACCTGGTAAAGAAATATGAGGTACTTAGATGCAAATTGAGCTGCACTGCCATTGACTACAAAATGAACCAAATCGAGGAACTGCTTGCCAGCAAGTGACTTGCTGAACTGAGGGCTAAGACTTAAGCTCAGAAGAAGTAGAATATCACACCTGCTTTCACAGATAAATAACCAAATTTATTTAACTAAAGGTATCTTTCCCAACTGCTGAAGCAAGCTGAGTGACTGCAATCTCTACAAACAGCGTCATTATGGTCAGAGAGTACACTGATGACTCCCAGTTCATCCCTTTCCCTGTTTTCCACTTGCATTTTGTACTAATTCTTCCCAATTTTGCTCCATTTATTAAAAGACTCAATCATTTTTTCAAGAAATCAAACCCGAGAATGTGGAGCTCGACGTGTAATATGTGTGCACTGAAATATTGGCTGATGCACATTAATACCAGGTTTGGCCACTAGAGGATACACCAAGATATTAATGCTGTAGAAATCATTATGTATGATTTCAACGAGTGGAGCCAGGCTGTAAAACCTCTTTTCCCCCATGTAGCATTTGCAGCAGAGATGAAATATTGCAGTATGAACGTACAGAGCCTGCTATCACTGAGAACTCCAAGACAGTGGGCCTGCATTCACAGTGCACGACATACTCCACATCCTACAATATGTCTATTTTTTTAAATTCACCGGGGTAGAAACACTAAAAGTCATAGAGAAAATGAGAGCTGTAGTTGAGGTCTGAAGTTGTTGAACTCAATATTAAGGCCAGACAGTTGCAAAGTGCCAAATAGAAATATGAGGCACTTCATTAGGAGGCCAAGGACAGACAGGCTCGAGTGGGAGTGGAGCAGAGAATTAAAGTGGTAAGTGTGGCCTACTCCTGCTCCAATTTCTTATGTTCTTATGTCTATTGAGAGACAGGCAGATGCGGAACTGGACATGGTGGGACTGTCCAGGGAGAGCTCCTTGATGTCCTGGGTAGGATTGCTGCGAGCATCGAGAATCTCACCATGACCATAACAGAGGTCGGGTCGCAAATTGACTGTGCGAGCCACAAAACCTGCAAGGCCATCAGTGCCCAACACCCCTGCCCCACTGTCTTTTACCACCGGCCTTTCTCTTTACCCCTACCCACCCCCCCCTCCCTCCGCCTTATCCCCTTCCATTGCCAGCTCCTCGTACCCAAAGTGGCACCACGATATCGTGCAGCAAAGTCGCCAGAGCGCTGCTGTGTTGGGGCGAGGGGGGGGGAGGGGGAAAGAGATATTGCAGATGCCGCCTGGGGAGACACTGGACCAGCTCGTGTCGTGGAAGGCCCGGCTTGTGACTGGCGAGACTCTTCATTGGCGTTGCCAGTCACAGGTGGTGTGGTTCTGGATGTCACACTGCGGAACACAGAGTATGGCAGAAGGGTTTATGGATTGCATCACCTGCCCAAGCTGAAGCTGAGCTTGTGCCTATGATGCACCATACTCGAAAAGGCTTCTCGCCACACTCTCCGGTACTCCTGTAGTCACCTGGCGAATGCAGCAATGTAGGGTGCTGTAAGATGGAGCATATGTTCCCCGCCGATGCCTGAAAGGAGCCAGAGGCATAGAAGGCAAGTGCCACAGTCACCTTCACGGGCAGTGCAGTCCTGTTGCCACTGGTAGGCTGTAGGTCTGCCTGTATGAGCTGGCATATCTCGGTCAGCGCTTCTTTTCGGAACCACAGTCTTCTAATGCACTTTGTAGGTATGAACGATGTTCCCTGTAAACTCGTGGGGGGTAAGGTCTCCTTCCCATAAGTCTGCCACCTCTTTACGTTGAAAATGATCAAAGCAGCCTTTTTCCAGCTCGATGCCATATAAATATTGCAGCCACAATTAATGGCTGACATAGTATAGCCCCATCTCTTAAAGTGTCCCAAAATGTCCATTAAACTCACATAAACGTCACAACGAAAAGTATGCATTAACGCAACGTTCTTCTCCCAATGTTTTTAATCAGTCAGAACTCCGACTTTCTCCTCCGTTTACAAGATGGTGCCATTAGCGCCTTATGCACCCAAGGTGCAACTGGTTTGTGCTGGCAGGTTCCCGGGTGGACGCTAAATCGGGCGACATGCTCGAAGGTTCCGCCCGGGGCGCTAGCATAGCGATGCACAACGATTTACATCATCCAAACGGTGAAAACAACAGGCAGGCTTAGCGCCGCTGCAAAACCATTGCCAAAAGTTCCGCCTGGGTACAAAAGCTTGTGCGCCTCGTTTCACGCCAAAAGAAAATCGTTTTTGCGCTCTGCCCAGGTGCTAAACGGGGTGCAAATGAGCCAGCCCAAAACCTCTCTGTACTTCACGATATTTTTTTCCTAATTTAAAAAGAAAAACAAAGTGGCATTTGGATTTTCAATAAGGTAACCATCACATCTGTTGTGTATCTATAAAGCATGCACTCCCATGTTCCGCCACCAGGGAGCGCATCCCCTGAAGTCCCAAGGGATCCCAGCATCCCTTGGGAGCACTGTATATAAGCCGGCTCATAAGGCCTATTCCTCACTCTGGAGTGTCTTAATAAAGACTGAGGTCACTGTTACTTTAGCCGCCGTGTGTGCAGTCTCATCTGCGTTAGGAACACAATAACATCCCCCAAAGGTTATCTCAACCTTTACTCTTCCACATCTGCTCCATTTCAGTTCACAAAGGCGTTCAACCCCTGCGATCCACATCATAGACACTGCATTCAACCAACTTTCCATCCTTTCACAGAAAGGTTATTTTCCAAAACTCTTCCAGTTCATTTAGGCACTCTTTCCCTCTCCCTTTTCAATTTAACACCTCTCCTCCACTTTTAACCTATTTAAGTGGTACTTTTCTCCCACGCTCCTCAGTTGAAGCTGACACTCCTCCCACTCCATCAGTTAACGAGATCACGTTCCTTCCTCCCCAACTCACTCTCAGTTTCTCCTCTCTTTCTCACCACTGCTCCCACTTGCTAGAAACTAAGGATGCCTAAAAATGTATAAAACTGATACAAATGTTGTGTTTAAATTGTTGTTTTGGACTGGAGACGAGGTGTCTACTTAAAATGATAGAGAAATGCTTAGAAATGCTAATTATCTGTAGTTTTCAAGTAAAAGCTTCAGTTTGTTTATGTATCTTAGACAATTTTTATGGAAAGGCTTAGAATTGAAGGAAGTTTATAGCAATTAATGTAAAGACAGGCAGTTTGCTATGTCGTAAAGAATGGTTGAAGTGACAAAGCTCTGGTTTGGCCTCATAGTTCAAAGAGCAGTGCGCTACGGCTTTGTATTCATTGTACCCAAGAGAACAGAGACAGAGATATATCAAAGGAATTCTACAGAAAAGTGACTTCGATAAGGAAGAAACAATGACAGGTGACCAAAATTATAAGACATCTTTAAGGCTGGTTCTTGAAACAAGAATCAAGACAAAGAACAAGAAGCCTGATTGGATATTACATTTTTAGGGGAAAATAGGTCAAAAGGTCTTGTCAATATTCAGGTCCACCCCTAAAAATAGGTTAAAAGTGACCTCCTGGAAGCTTGTAGACACAGACGGAAGAGAAAGAAAGAGGAGGCACACAGACGGAGGGGGAGGGGGAGGGGGAGGGGAAGGAGGTGGGGAGAGAGAGAGAGAGGGAGAGAGAGAGAGACAGAATTGCTCAAGTGTCAGATCGATTTAAACTATTATGGTCGTTTTTACTGTATAACTAATGTGTTATTATATTCCTTCTTAAACTCTGATTAAACACAATTATCCACCATATTGGTTTCCACTCGAACCTGATTATTTAAAGTGACCAGAAATAGCCGGAAAGAAGCGGTTTCTAATACACTCCATCACGGTTTCCAGCCTTCTCCCCGTAAAACACTGGTCCGAGCTTCTGCTCTTTCCTTCTCCCCTTTATTACCATCTATTTCCCCTTCCATCCACTGCCATTCATTTATTCCCTCTTTCATTGCATCAAGTTTCCCCTAATTTTCCCTATTCCTTATCACCTTCATGGTCATTCACTTCCCTCTTGTACTGCCACTCATCCCTCGCCACCCATTTCCTCCCAAACACAATAGAAATCTGTTCCCGAGACTTAATCATGCTGCCAGTCCAATCCCTAAAACATATCCTCCAAACTTCCCTGCAGTTCGGGAGGCCTGAGAGGTCAGTGAGTTTGGGAGGCCAGGAGTCCGAAAGTTGGTAAGTATCTCTTTTTTTTTTAAATTAGATTTTAAACCAGATAAGTCCAACTAAAGGGATGCCAGAGCAGCTTAGTCCCATGGAGTCCACATCCTGTGGCATGTGGCAAGTCCTGGACACTTTGCGCAGCCTAGACAACCATGTGTGCAGGAGGTGTCTCTAGCTTCAACTACTTGAGCTCCGCGTTTCGGAGCTTGAGCGGCGGCTGGAGTCAATACGGTGCATCCGTGAGGCTGAGAACTACTTGGATAGCACGTTTCAGGAGGTGGTCACCAGCAGACAAAGTAAGAACGCGAGGCAGGTAGTGCAGGAGTCCCTCCATGAGACTATCTCACTTTCAAACCGATATTCACTTCTGAGTATCGGTGAAGGCGATGGTGCCTCTGGGCAATGCAGCCAGAGCCAATTCCAAGGCACCATGGGTGGCTCAGCTGCACAGGGGGGAGGGACAAAGAATAAAACAGCTCTGGTGATAGTGGAATCTATAGTTAAACATAGAAAATAGGTGCAGGAGTAGGCCATTCGGCCCTTCGAGCCTGCACCACCATTCAATAAGATTATAGCTGATCATTCACCCAAGTACACTTTTCCTGCTTTCTCTCCATACCCATTGATCCCTTTAGCCGTAAGGGCCATATCTAACTCCCTCTTGAATATATCCAATGAACTGGCATCAACAACTCTCTGTGGTAGGGAATTCCACAGGTTAACAACTCTGAGTGAAGAAGTTTCTTCTCATCTCAGTCCTTAACGGCTTACCCGTTATCCTTAGACTATGTCCCCTGGTTCTGGACTTCCCCATCAGGAACATTCTTTCTGCATCTAACCTGTCCAGTCCCGTCAGAATTTTATACGTTTCTAGCAGATCCCCTCTCATCCTTCTAAACTCCAGTGAATACAGGCCCAGTCGATTCAGTCTCTCCTCATATGTCAGTCCTGCCATCCCGGGAATCAGTCTGGTGAACCTTCGTTGCACTCCCTCAATAGCAAGAATGTCCTTCCTCAGATTAGGAGACCAAAACTGAACACAATATTCCAGGTGAGACCTCACTAAGGCCCTGTACAACTGCAGTAAGACCTTCCTGCTCCTATACTCAAATCCCCGAGCTATGAAGGCCAACATACCATTTGCCTTCTTCACCGCCTGCTGTACCTGTATGCCAACTTTCAATGACTGATGAACCATGACACCCAGGTCTCGTTGCACATCCCCTTTTCCTAATCTGCCGCCATTCAGATAATATTCTGCCTTCGTGTTTTTGCCACCGAAGTGGATAACCTCACATTTATCCACATTATACTGCATCTGCCGCTCGTTTGCCCACTCACCTAACCTGTCCAAGTCACCCTGCAGCCTTTTAGCGTCCTCCTCACAGCTCACACCGACACCCAGTTTAGTGTCATCTGAAAACTTGGAAATATTACACTCAATTCCCTCATCCAAATCATTAATGTACATTGTAAATCGCTGTTTCATTCTCCATCCTAATGCAGAATTCCACCATATTATGGTTACTCTTCCCCAAGGGGCCTCGCACAACGAGATTGCTAATTAATCCCCTCTCATTACACAACACCCAGTCTAAGATGGCCTCCCCGCTAGTTGGTTCCTCGACATATTGGTCTAAAAAAACCATCCCTTATGCACTCCAGGAAATCCTCCTCCACCGTATTGCTTCCAGTTTGGTTAACCCAATCTATGTGCATATTAAAGTCACCAATTATAACTGCTGCACCTTTATTGCATGCACCCCTAATTTCTTGTTTGATGCCCTCCCCAACATCATTACTACTGTTTGGAGGTCTGTACATAACTCCCACTAACGTTTTTTGCCCTTTGGTGTTCTGCAGCTCTACCCATATAGATTCCACATCATCCAAGCTAATGTCCTTCCTAACTATTGCCTTAATCTCCTCCTTAACCAGCAATGCTATCCCACCTCCTTTTCCTTTTATTCTATCTTTCTTGAATGTTGAATACCCCTGGATGCTGAGTTCCCAGCCCTGATCATCCTGGAGCCACGTCTCCGTAATCCCAATCACATCATATTTGTTAACATCTATTTGCACAGTTAATTCATCCACCTTATTACGGATACTCCTTGCATTAAGACACAAAGCCTTCAGGCTTGTTTTTTTAACACCCTTTGTCCTTTTAGAATTTTGCTGTACAATGGCCCTTTTTGTTCTTTGCCTTGGGTTTCTCTGCCCTCCACTTTCTCATCTCCTTTCTGTCTTTTGCTTTTGCCTCCTTTTTGTCTCCCTCTATCTCCCTGCATTGGTTCCCATCCCCCTGCCATATTAGTTTAACTCCTCCCCAACAGCACTAGCAAACACTCCCCCTAGGACATTGGTTCCGGTCCTGCCGAGGTGCAGACCATCCGGTTTGTACTGGTCCCACCTCCCCCAGAACCGGTTCCAATGCCCCAGGAATTTGAATCCCTCCCTGCTGCACCACTGCTCAAGCCACGTATTCATCTGCGCTATCCTGCGATTCCTACTCTGACTAGCACGTGGCACTGGTAGCAATCCCGAGATTACTACTTTGAGGTCCTACTTTTTAATTTAGCTCCTAGCTCCTTAAATTCGTTTCGTAGGACCTCATCCCTTTTTTTAAACCTATGTCGTTGGTACCAATGTGCACCACGACAACTGGCTGATCTCCTTCCCTTTTTAGAATGTCCTGCACCCGCTCCGAGACATCCTTGACCCTTGCACCAGGGAGGCAACATACCATCCTGGAGTCTCGGCTGCGGCCGCAGAAACGCCTATCTATTCCCCTTACAATTGAATCCCCTATCACTATCGCTCTCCCACTCTTTTTCCTGCCCTCCTGTGCAACAGAGCCAGCCACGGTGCCATGAACTTGGCTGCTGCTGCCCTCCCCTGATGAGTCATCCCCCTCAACAGTACCCAAAGCAGTGTATCTGTTTTGCAGGGGTTGACTGCAGGGGACCCCTGCACTACCTTCCTTGCACTGCTCTTCCTGTTGGTCTTCCATTCCCTATCTGGCTGTGGACCCTTTCCCTGCGGTACGACCAACTCGCTACACGTGCTACTCACGTCATTCTCAGCATCGTGGATGCTCCAGAGTGAATCCACCCTCAGCTCCAACTCTGCAACGCGGTCCGTCAGGAGCTGGAGGAGGATACACTTCCCGCAACTGGAGTCGTCCCCGAGTTCCCACATGGCACAGGAGGAGCATAACACCCGACCGAGCTCTCCTGCCATGATTTAACCCTTAGATACACTTAAATTGGCAACAACAATGTTAAAGTTTACTCACTGTTATAGAAGAGAAAAAAGATAAACTACTCACCAATCACCAGCCAATCACTTACCCCCTTGGCTGTGACGTCACCTTTTGATTTCTTTCTACTTCTTTTTTGCCTTCTCTCCCCGCTGCAGCTGCACAGGTACGCCTCTCGGGCTGTCGCCGAGCCTTTATAGGCCTCACCAACGCCAGGAACTCCCGCCATTCACAACTTCAGTATGTAGTGCATGCCCTTGTCAATTTCAACGGCGGTTTGACTGCATACTCAGAGTACGCCTTCATACTGACAGAGAATTCATGGCCCACATTCCGATTACAAACTCATTCTGATTACAAAATTTATATTTATAGAGCGGAGTTAAAATAACAAAACGTCCCAAAGCACTGAACAAGAGCACTATCAATAAAAACGTTTTTGACACCACGCCACAGAAGGAGATATCAGGACAGATAACCAAAAGCTTGTTTAAAGAGGTAGGTTTTAAGGAGCATCTTAAAAGATGAGGCGGAGATATTTAAAAAGGGAATTCCAGAGCTTAGGACCAAGGCATTAATGGTGGAGCGATTAAATTGGGACTGCGCAAGAGGCCAGAATTTGAGGAACGCAGAGATCCTGAAGGCTTGTAGCGCTGGAGGTGGTTAGAGAGATAGGGAGGGGCGAGGCCATGGAGGGATTTGAAAAGAAGAATGAGAATTTTTTTTAATTGGGGCATCGTCAGACTGGGAGCCAGTGAAGGTCAACAAACACAGGGGTGATGGGTGAATGAGATTGGAGCGAGTTAAGATATGGGCAGCAGAGTTTTGGATGAGCACAAGTTTATGTAGAGTAGAAGATGGGAGGTCGGCCAAGAGAGCATTAGAATGGTCAAGTCTAGAGGTAACACAAGAACATAAGAAGTAGGAGCAGGAGTAGGCCATATGGCCCCTCAAGCCTACTGCACCATTCAATAAGATCATGGCTGATCTGATCTTAGCCTCAACTCCACTTTCCTGCCCGTTCCCCATAACCCTCGACTCCCCTATAGTTCAAGAATCTATCTCAGCCTTGAATATATTCAAAGACTCAAGCCTCCACAGCTCTCTGGGCCCCGAGAATTCCAAAGATTCACGACCCTCAGAAAAAATGCCTCCTCGTCTCCATCTTAAATGCGCAACCCCTTATTCTGAAACTATGCCCTAGTTCTAGATTCCCCCATGAGGTGGAACATCCTCTCTGCATCTACCCTGTCAAGTCCCCTCAGTATCTTATGTTTCAATAAGATCACCTCTTATTCTTCTAAACTCCAATGAGTACAGGCCCAACCTTTCCTCATAAGACAACCCTTCATCCCAGGAACCAACCTAGTGAACCTTCTCTGAACTGCCTCCAATGCAAGTATATCCCTCCTTAAATAAGGAGACCAAAACTGTGCGTTGTACTCTAGGTGTGGTCTCACTAGCACCCTGTAACGAATGCATGGAGTTTCAGCAGCAGATGAGCTGAGGCAGGAATGGAGTCAGGCGATGTTACGGAGGTGGAAGTAGGCAGTCTTGGTGATGGAGCAGATATGTGGTCGGAAGCTCATCTCGGGGTTAAACACAACACCAAAGTTGCGAACTGTCTGGCTCAGCTTCAGACAGTTGCCAGAGATGGAAACGGTGGCCAGGGAATGGAGTTTGTGGTGGGGATCAAGGACAATGGCTTCACTCTTCCCAATATTTAGTTGGAGGAAATTTCTGCTCATCCAATATTGGATGTTGGACAAGTAGTGTAACAAATCAGATGGTGGAAGGGTCCAGAGTGTGGAAATGTATTTTTATCTAAGCTGATACCATACGGTATTTGTGTGCCCTTTGCAATATATATATATCAAAATGGAGTCCTGGCCCTTCCAGAACTTTCTGCATTTTAGCAGTCAGCTTGCATAAACAGCTAAACCTGGTTTGAGATGGCTGATGGCCATCAGACAGCTAGGAGACAAGTCATGCTGAGACAAGTAGCCCCCCCCCATGGTGCTTTCCTATTGTCTACACTACAGGAGTTCCATGTCACCCCACCCTTATCTTCTAGCCATTATCTCTTGGAGACCTCATCCATTTGATGCAAACAGATAAACTGACCAGGAAATTGAACTATCCTGACACAATACAAGACAGGTGATAGCCCATTACCTATGACTCATGGAGTAATGGCCGGCTGGCCAACTGATAACCCTGACAAAAGGAAATATCTGGATACCATGTCAGGACCAGGATATAGTAATTAACTCTTTATCTGTATTCACTGACTGTGAGACAGAGCAATACACAGGGAGAGGCCATAACTTGGGTTTTACTATATAAATATCTTGTTAAACTGAAGCATTTGGGAGGTCTTCACTTAGCCATTGACTGAGTGTAACCTGCCCCTTGCTAGCAAGTAAATTAAAGAAACTTCTACCGGAGCTGTAAGTGTCGGAGTCATTCATTTCAGAGGTCGAGATTTCGACAATTGAGATGGTGGTGAGATAGGGCTGAGTGTCATTAGAGTACATGTGAATCTGATGTTGTGTTTTCAGATATCGTAAGGGGTCATCACAATAGGCAGTCCCTTGAAGCAAGGATCACTTGCTTCCACGTCAAAAAAGGAATGAGTTCCAGATCCCAAACTTCATCTTGGAGGGTGAAAGATGCCTGTGCGTGGATTTTTTTAACGTGTGGTGTCCGTTACACACCAGCCACCACACGGGCTTGATAGAGCTAGGTCCAGTGGCAAGGAGTAGCATGTAGATGAGTAATAGGAGGGGGCCAAGGACAGATCCTTGGGGGACTCCAGAGGTAACAATGCAGGAGTGGGAAGAGAAGCCATGGCAGGCGATTCTCTGGCTACAATTTGATAAGAATGGAATCAAGCAAAGGCAGTCCCACCCAGCTGGATGACAGTGGAGAGGCATCAGAGGAGAATGGAGTGAGTGGTCAACTGTGTCGAAGACTACAGACAGGTCGAAAAGGATGAGGAGGGATAGTTCATCACTTTCACAGTCACAAAGAATCACAAACATCACATTCTGATTACAAGCATCACATTCACAACTCATTCTGATCACAAACACTCACCCTCAGCCTAGAAACTGTGAGTGTTAGCGGTGGCAGTATTATAATCTTGCACTTTGCACTGAGAGGTGGCTGATTTTTGAATGAATATTGAGAAGAGTTAATATCCCCATCTTCTGAGAATCTCAGCGCGAGACCAGGTCACCCACCTTCACCTTCGGGGGCTGTGTAATCCGGGGCAGGATATCTCACAAAATAAAGAGAACCCCGCATAAAGGAAAGATTGAAGTTACCGGTTAGTCCAACAGCCCATTACGACCAAGGTAAGAAATTTTACGATCTGTTGAAGCAATAGTCCCAACAAACTTACAATAAAAACGAATTATTTCATTTCAGTTATTGCAGAGAAAATTATTCATATGTAATTTAGATCAACTTCTGTCCCCTTGCCGCTGGGTTTGAATCATTTTGAGGTCCGACAATTGCATCAAATCCCCTATTTACTCACAATGACTTTCCGTGACTTCTAAACCTGCAGAGCGCCAGTTTGTCAACTTCGCAATAACTTTACTGACACACCGCTCCGAATGCATCAAAATATCTTTGTCATGTCATAGGCACCATTTTTTCCGCAGGCGCTATTCCTGCCAGTTATTCTGGACTGGTTTAAAATCTGTAATGGTAAAACCTTCTATGAAGTTCGCCGTGCTTTGTTCAGGACACAATTGTACTTTCTCTTCGGATGGCGCTGGCAAAATGGCGCCGGCAACCCTGGGCGTGACGTCATCGCAACAGGGTCGATAGGATGACGGAGCCAGGGTCACGTGCTGCGGGTGGGCTGGAGCTTGATGCAACTTTCTGACAGCGCATTGCGGAAGGTGAGCGCGTGTTCCATTTATTCTCATGATTTCAATGTTAAAACATCTGCATTTTATAGATACAGCATAGTTTTATTTCTCCTGAATTTACTTTTATTGCATTTTAATTTGCAACTTGCAAGGGGCGTTCGCTGCCACATAAATATTTAAGTCACGTAAAAGCCCCGACCTGTGTGAGAACATCAGCGGCAGGTCAGGGCCATAAAAGGAGCGGCGAGCGGCCTCGGGAGCAGCGTGGAGGTGTACCACTTCAGGGAGCAATGTGAGCTGGTGCAGGAGGGTGATTGGAACATGGGCAGGTACAGCAGGAGTGGCGAGAGACTGGAGGGGTGTGATCGGGGCCCAGGAGAGGCGTGAGTTCGGGGCCAGGGACAGCACTAGGTCCGTGCAGCAGAGCACATCTCCAGTCGTCTTGGATAACCCTTTCCACTAGACCAAAACCTAGCTCTGTGAAGCCCGTGTGGTGGCTGGTGTGCAACGACCACCACACGTTAAAAAAATCCACGCACAGGCATCTTCCACCCTTCAGGATGTAGTTCAGAACCTGGAATATTAGGTCCTTCTTTGAAACACCTCTGAGCTCATCCTGTTTTAGCAGCAAGTCATCCTCGTTTCGAGAGACTGCCTATGATGATGATGATTTAAGTGTAAATGCCATTATACAATCAATCAAATCCGCCATGGCCTCTCAGTAAAATTGATATATTTTTAAGATTAATAGCGAAAGTAGAACAACGGGACATAAATTCAAACTAGTAAAACGTAAATTTAGAGTTCGTGTCAGGAAATTCTGTACACAATGAGTAACCAACATGTGCAATTGACTTCCAGGAAATACTGCAGAGGAAAACCCAGATGCCAAAATCTCGGGACTTTATGATCTGGGTAGATGAGCTAAGATCAGCTGAATGACCTTCCTCAACCTTAACTATTTTCATCATCATAGGCAGTCCCTCGGGGTCGAGGATGGCTTGCTTCCACACTAAAAATTAGTTCTCAGGTGACTGAAGAGTTCAATGCGGGACCCACAGTCTCTGTCACAGGTGGGACAAATGGTGGTTGAAGGAACGGGTAGGTGGGGTGCCTGGGTTGTCACGCGCTCCTTCCGCTGTCGACGCTTGGCTTCAGCTTGCTCTCGGCGAAGAGACTCAAGGTGTTCAGCGCCTTCCCAGATGCTTTTCCTCCACTTTGGGAGGTCTTGGGCCAGGGATTCCCAGGTGTCGGTGATGTTAAATTTTTTCAAGGAGGCTTTGAGGGTGTCCTTGAAGCGTTTCCTCTGCCCACCCAGGGCTCGCTTGCCGTGTCGGAGCTCCGAGTAGTGCGCTTGTCTTGGGAGTCTCCTGTCAGGCATGCAAACGATGTGACCCATCCAGCAGCGCTGATCGAGCATGGTCAGTGCTTCGATGCTAGGGATGTTGGCCTGAGCGAGGACACTGACATTGGTACGTCTATCCTCCCAGTGGATTTGCAGGATCTTGTGGAGGCAGCGTTGGTGGTACTTCTCTGGTGTTTTGAGGTGCCTGCTGTACATAGTCCATGTCTCTGAGCCATATAGGAGGGCAGGTATCACCACTGCTCTATAAACCATGAGCTTGGTGCCGGGTTTGAGGTCCTGGTCTTCAAACACTCTCTTCCTCAGGTGACTGAAGGCTGCACTGGCACACTGAAGGCGGTGTTGGACCTCGTCGTCTATGTCTGCCCTTGTTGACAGTAGGCACCCGAGGTATGGAAAATGGTCCACATTGTCCAAGGCCTCATTGTGGATTTTAATAACTGGGGGGCAGTGCTGTGTAGGTTGGTAGAGGACCTTTGTCTTACGGATGTTTAGTGTAAGGCCCATGCTCTCGTACGCCTCGGTGAAAGTGCCACTGAATGTGCGCAGATTCCCATTTGTCCTGTAATTTAGCTCCACTCCAGCTGCGAGTGAGATGGAGCATTGCAGCAAGGAAGATCGAGAAGAGTGTTGGTGCGATGACACAGCCTTGCTTGACCCTGGTCCGAACGTGGAATGGGTCTGTGGTGGATCCGTTGGTCAGGATCACGGCTTGCATGTCATCGAGGCGAAGGATGGTGACAAATGTTTGAGGTCAGCCGAATCTGAGGAAGACGCTCCATAATCGCTCGCAGTTGACAGTGTTGAAGGCTTTTGTGAGGTCAAAGAAGGCCATGTACAAAGGTTTGTACTGTTCCCTGCATTTCTCTTGTATCTGCCATGCGATGAAGATCATGTCCATTGCACCCCTGAGTGGGCGGAATACGCATTACGACTCTGGGAGGAGCTCTTCAGCCACAGGGACAAAGCGATTCAAGAGGATTCTAGCGATGACTTTCCCGGTGGTCGACAGCAGGGAGATCCCTCTGTAGTTACCGCAGTCGGATTTGTCACCTTTCTTGATGGTAATGATTTCAGCATATCGCAGATCTCCTGGCATGATCACCTCCTTCCAGATCAGAGAGATGAGGTCATGAATCTGCTTCAGTAGTGCTTCTCCGCCATGTTTAGTGCTTCGGCGGGGATTTCATCTGCTCCTGATGACTTGTTCTTCAGTTGTCGGATGGCCTTTTCAACCTCGGCTAGGGTTGTGTTGAGATGCTGGCATGCTGTGGGATGGAGTCGAGGACACTCACGTCAAAGACAGAGTCTCAGTTGAGGAGATCCTCGAAGTGCTCCTTCCAGTGGGCACTGACTGCCTCTCTTCCTTGATGACCACCTCTCCGTTCTTGGCCAGTAGTGGGGTAGGGCCTTGGGTGCTTGGGGCGTAGGTCGCCTTGACTGTTTTGAAGAATCCTCGCATGTCCTGGTTGTCGGCTAGCTGCTGGATTTCTTGAGTTTTCTCCACTCACCATCTGTTCTTTAGGTGGCGTGTTTTCCGTTGGACCTCGGCCTTCAGATGTCTGTAGAGCTGCTTTTTTGCCCTCGAGTTGTGTTGCTGCTTCCAGTCCAAGAATGCTTTGCACCTGCGGCATATTTGCTCCTGGACCTCCTAGTCATTCTGATCGAACCAGTCTTGGTGTTTCCTGGTCGAGTGACCGAGCGTCTCTTCGCAGGTGCTGATTACGGAAACCTTGAGGGTAGACCAGGCACTTTGCGTCTTTGGGAGTTGTCAGGTTGTAAGGTTGTTAGCGAGGCGCTGGCTGAATAAAGCTTTCTTAGCAGGATTTTTGAGTGCTCCGGCATTGATTTTTCTACAGCATTGCTTCTGTTGCCGTCGCTGTTTTGGAGGCAATGTTGATGCTGTGAAAAAACTTACATAAGAACATAAGGAATAGGAGCAGGAGTAGGCCATATGGCCCCTCGAGCTTGCTCCGCCATTTAATACAATCATGGCTGATCCGATCATGGACTCTGGTCCACTTCCCTGCCCGTTCCCCATAACTCCTAATTCCCTTATTGGTTAAGAAACTGTCTGTCTATCTCTGTCTTAAATATATTCAATGACCCAGCTTCCACAAGTCTGAGGCAGCAAATTCCACAGATTTGCAACCCTCTGCGAGGAAGAAATTCCACCTTATCTCAGTTTTAAATGGGCGGCCCCTTATTCTAAGATTATGCCCCCTAGTTCTAGTCTCCCCTATCAGTGGAAATGTCTTCTCTGCATCCACCTTCTCAACCCCCCTCATAATCTTACACATTTCGATAAGGTCACCACTCATTCTTCTGAATTCCAATGAGTAGAGGCCTAACCTCCTCATAAGACAACCCCCTCATCTCCGAAATCCACCTAGTGAACCTTCTCTGAACTGCCTCCAAAGCAAGTATATCCTTTCTTAAATATGGAAACCAAAACTGTAGGCAGTATTCTTCACCAATACTCTGTATAACTGGAGCAAGACTTCCCTACTTTTATACTCCATCCCCTTTGCAATTAAGGCCAAGATTTCATTGGCCTTCCTGATCACTTGCTGTACCTGCATACTAACCTTTTGTGTTTCATGCACCAGGACCTCCAGGTCCTGCTGTGCTACAGCACTTTGCAATTTTTCTCCATTTAAATAATAACTTGCTCTTTGATTTTTTTTTTCTGCCGAAGTGCATAACCTCATATCTTCCAACATTATACTCCATCTGCCAAATGTTTGCCCACTCACTTAGCCTGTCTTTTGCAAGTTTTTTGTGTCCTCACACATTGCTTTTCCTCCCATCTTTGTATCATCAGCAAACTTGGCTGTATTACACTCGGCCTCTTCATCCAAGTCATTAATATAGATTGTAAATAGTTGGGGTCCCAGCACTGATCCTTGCAGTACCCCACTAGTTCTTGATTGCCAACCCGAGAATGAACCATTTATCCCAACTCTCTTTTCTGTTAGCTAGCCAATCCTCTATCCGTGCTAATATATTACCCCCAACCCCGTGAACTTTTATCTTGTTCAGTAACCTTTTATGTGGCACCAAATGACTTCTGGAAGTCCAAATACACCACTTCCTGATTTACGCAGGAACACAAAGCTGTCAACATCAAGTGTGAGATTTCCTATCAAGTTAATGACAGGAGCCCTGATGGCTTGCAACCTGAAATGTATCAGAGCTCCACCAAGTGGATTACTGATGTAATACAACTACTCATGTAATAACAAAAATGGTCATGTGGCAAGGTCATGTGACAATTTCTGTTAAGCAGCCATCTTGTGGAGTGTGTGCTTGAGTAGCTGTGTGAAGATATCACATATTGGCCATGAGGATAGGATCTTTGGATTCCCGAGCTGATATTTTTGTTGGTTTATATTCCTGCCAACCAACAGATAGACTTTGAGAGGTTCTTTGTTTTGCAGACAGCTAAAAATCCAAGGGAAATTTCAAGCACACTTAGCTGAACTGTCGGCGTTGCCAGAGTCCAGATGGCCGCGCCTGTGGGAATAATGGGGTGCTTGGGTGAGTTTCATCGTGACTGAGAGACTTTTGCAACTTATGTGGAACGGCTAGAAATCTCTTTCACTGCAAATAGTATCGTCGAAGTCCCCGATGATGAAAACCGTAACCGGGTGGTTTTAGAAAGGAAATGGGCTATTTTCTTGATTGAAGTAGGTCCCGATATGTATGAAACCCTGGCAAATGTTCTTTTTCCCGTCAAGCCTAAGGAAACGCCATTTGACGGAGATTCTAAGCAAGTTAGAACAGCACTACAATCCTGAGCCCCTGGAAATTGCTGCAAGTTATCGTTTTGGAACACGAGATCAATTAACTGATGAGGGTATCAGTGAGTACATTGTAGCTTTAAAAAAGCTATCCATTCACTGTCATTTCGGAAATTTTCAGGACAAAGCATTGCGTGACCGCTTTGTTTGTGGGATGAAAAATGAAGCAATCAGAAAGAAGTTGTTGACAATCCCTAACTTGACTTTTGATTGAGCTTGTCAGATAGCTATGTCGATGGATATTAAATCATAGAAATTTACAGCGTGGCAGGAGACCATTTCGGCCCATCGTGTCCATGCCGGCCGACCAAGAGCTATCTATCCTAATCCCACTTTCCAGCTCTTGGTCCATAGCCCTGTAGGTTGCAGCACTTTAAGTGCACTTCCAAAAATCTTTTAAATGTGGTGAGGGTTCCTGCCTCTACCACCCTTTCAGGCAGTGAGTTCCAGACCCCCACCACCCTCTGGGTGAAGAAATTTCCCTTCATATGTCCTCTAAAGCTCCCGACAATTACTTTAAATCTATGCCCCCTGATTGTTGACCCCTCTGCCAAGGGAAACATATGGCTGACCAATAATCTCAAGAATTTCAAGACCTTTCCAGTCGTCAGACAACCGAGATGAATCGCCTGCAGTAACTGGCCATGGTAACAGCGCATTGTAGGTGCCTGGGACAACACCTGGGACAAAGCTGTCCATATGTGAAGGCAGACTGTTGCTACTGCAAGAAAATTGGGCATCTTGCGAAGGCGTGCCGACTGACGAGTAAACTGACTTTCAATGCTCGAAGTAGAAATCATCAGACGCTGCATAGCATTAAAGAGAAGCAACAGAGAAGAGAAGCAGAGGTTCTGGAGGTACACGTCATCAGGAGTATGAGGGTATCTAGCAGTAATTTGCAAGGCATCGTCCTCCAAGTAGACATTGCAGGAAATCGACACTGGTGCATCCGTGAGCGTAGTACCGAAATCGCTATTTCTCGACAAGTTACATGCTTTTCGACTGGAGAAATCAAAGGTCGAGCTGCGAAATACAAGGATTAGTTTCCGAGCTTGCCTCTCATAGTAGTGGCAGGAGACAAACCTGCCTTGATGGGTAGAAATTGGTTGGGATCACTGAAAATAGATTGGAATGAGATTTTTTGTGTGGAATCGAAATTTGCAACGAAAGATGACAACATGAAACAGCATCCAAAGATGTTCTGTGAAATAGGCATTCTGATTCAAGGCGAGTGTCAGAGTGCAGAAGGATGCAAGACCAGTTTACTGCAAGCCGCCACGTCTTGTACTATACATACTCAAGGAGAAAGTTGAGCAAGAACTCAAAAGACTAGAAACTGAAAGCATTATCTCTAAGGTAGATCTAAGTAATTGGGCTTTGATTTTGTCAGCATATACTTTTGACATTGAGTACAGACGATCAGCTGATCACAGCAATACTGATGCTGCATCCAGATTACCATCCCCATCACAACTTACACCTAATAGGGAAAAAGTATTCTATTTTTCATTGATGAGCTGCCAGTTACAGCTGAAGAGATTGGTAGAGCAACCAAACATGTCAAAGTTATGTCAAAGGTGCATGCTTACATAATAAATGATTGGTCAAACCAGGTATTAGAGGAAGATATTCATCCATACTTTGTTCGTAGGAATGAATTGTCAGTGGATAAAGATTGTATCATTTTGAGTGCAAAAAGCAGTTATCCCAAATAACTTCTGGCTCAAATTGTTAGGAGATCTTCATGACCAGCACCTGGCAATGTGCTTGACCAAGAGTTTTGCACGCAGTTACTTATGGTGGACTTGTTTAGATAAAGATATAGAAGACATCATTAGTCAGTGTACAACATGTCAATCGGTGAGCAAGAAACCACCAGCAGTACCATTACAGCCATGGAACTAGCCTCCCAGGGTTTTCCAAAGGTTACATGTAGATTTTGCTGAGCTAGAAGGACAACAGTTGTTCATAGTGATAGATAGTCATTCGAAGTGGATAGAAGTGTTTCTGATGCAGAAAATAATAAGTAAAATACTAGACAATTTGAGAAGATTATTTTCTTCATATGGCCTCCTAGAAGAAATTGTGTCTTATAATGGGCTGCAATTTTGTTCTGAAGGATTTTCAAAGTTCATGAGCAGAAACGGTGTGAAACATACCAAAGTTCCACCATACCACCCTGCTTCAAATAGTGCAGCAGAGCACACAGTACAAATTGTAAAATGTGCCCCCATCAAGCAAATGTTGGATCCAAATCCAAATAAACGGTAGTTGTCATTGGACCACAAACTAGAACATTTTCTGATTACTTATTGTAATACTCCTCATACAACTACTGGTAGAACACCAGCAGAGTTGTTACTCAAACAAAAGCCAAGAACCAGGTTCTTGTTGTTAAAGCCAAACTTGGCACAATCAAGACCAATAGAGAGTCATGATAGAAGTAGAGTAAGAGAGAGAAGTGTGAAATTTAATCAGAAGGTTAGAGTGAAGAACCATCACCATAAATGGTTAAAGTGGTTACCAGAAAGAGTAGTGAAGATATGTGGCCCTTGCACATATTTGGTCAAGGTGGTTACTCATAGGTGGTTAGGTTTGTTCACATTGATCATATTTTACCTACAGATATGGAAGGAATTGAAAATTGGAACGATTCGATTATTTCTGCTGAGTTAGTCTTGTTACAAGTAGAGTACCAATAGTAGATCCTACACCAGATATACTAGAAACAAGTCCAAGAGAAAGTCAGACTTTGTCTGCCTAACTTGGACTCAGACTTAAACAGTCTAAACTTGTAGAGAGTCAAAATGTAGATCAACGTTTGCCCTTGGAGAAAAACTCTCCTCAGGCTCAGCCTTGAATGAGTCTAAGTCTTAAAACAAGATTGGAAAATTATATTCAAGAGAGAAGATATCCTCTTCGAAACAGAAAACCAGTGTTTAAGTTTGATTTGTAAATATGGAAAAATAAGTTCATATCTTTTGTTGTGTATACCATGCAAGTAATGTATAATTATTTATTATGAATACTTCTTCAATAAGGAAGAAAAAGTGTCATAGAGGTGGACTACTGATATAGTAACAATAAAAAGGTCATGTGGCAAGGACATGTGACCATTTCTGTTAAGGAGCCATCTTGTAAAGTGTGTGCTTGAGCAGCTGCATAAAGATATCACCTAATGCTCAAGGTATTCAGGAAGGAAACAGCCATGATAAGGAAAACCCTTACAAATGCTTGGATAGGCAAGTTGTGCCGGAGGATATAATGTAAATCTTCTGTTCGAGAAGAGGGATGGGTAAACTAAAGACTAGTTTGGCTAATGTCATATATGTCTAGAGACATAATACAGGATAAAATTCATATTAGCTTAAAGAAAATGTTGCAATTATATAGCACCTTTCACAACCTCAGAATGTAACAAAGCGTTTTATAGCCAATGAAGTACTTTTGAAGTGCAGTCACTGCTGTAATGTAGGAAATGTGGTAGCTAACTTGTGCACAGCAACTCTCACAAACAGCAATGTAATAATGATCAGATTATCTTTTTTTAGTGATGTTGATTGAGGGATAATTATTGGCCAGGATACCGTAAGGATAAAGGTTAATTAAGGATCAATGTAAAAGGGAAGTTTTGTCTGATAAATTTAACAGGGTTCTTTGAGAAAATGTAATATATTGATAAAAGAAAAGGTACTGGATCATATGTATGGATTTGCAAAACGGGTTTTATAAGGTGTGTGTAGAAGTCTTGCTAACAAAATCAAGGGTGCACAATATTAAATGGAGTGTGGCAGCATAAATGAAAAGTTAGTGAAAGAACGGAGAGTCGTGATTAATGGATCCTTCTTTGGATTCGAGGGATGTAAACCATGGTGTCCCACAGGGGTTAATGTTCGGACCATTGCATTTCTCAATATATATTTGATCGAGACTCAGCTATAGGGACACAATATCAACATTTACTGACAGCACAAAAATAGAGATGTGATTTTTTTTTTTGTAATTACTTCAGGAGGACATAGACAAGTTAGCAGATTGGGTAGGTAGGTATTGAAACGTGGGAGGAAGAATAAGGAGAGGAAATATATATTTCATGTAAACATGTATTAACAGGAGTAGAAAAGCATTTGGACTTGGGTGGTTCAGGTAGAAAAATCTTTACAAATAGAAAGACTAGTTGAAAACCTAATTTTTGTAAATAATAACAGATATGGGATTGTAGGTTTCCTAAATGGGGGCATAAAGTATGTAAGTACAGGAAATGCTAAAGCTATCCTAGTCATTGGTTATGTAGTGTATGTAGCACACAAATCACTGACTCCACACGGTCTGGTGTTGATCTAACTGCTGTGACCTTAGTCCTTTATTGAACAGCTCCAGAGTGCTCCACAGGTGTGGTGGGCAGCCTTTTATACTGCCTCGTGCAGGTACTTTCAGGTCTCCCACCACAGCGCCCTCTGTGGTGCACCATTGTACTTATCATACATTTAATGTACCAGAGCAATACACAACATCACTGCCCCCCCGCCCCAGTTCAAAAAGCCGTTGCTTGAATCCCCTAAATTGAACATCTCATTAGCCCATTGATATTGTTAGTCACGGATCGCACACTACAGGTTAGACCACAGTTAGAATATTGCGTCTAGTTTTGGATGCCATACTTTAAGAATTCCAAGGCCATAGAGAGGATGCAGAAGAGATTCACTCGAATAATGTCAGGAGTGAGTGGCTCTAGTTATGATAGAGACAAGAGACACTGGAATATTTTCACTAAAACAGAGCAGGTTAAGAGAAGAGCTAATGGAGGTGTTCAAACTATGAAGGCTTTTGATGAGGTAAATAGAGAAAACAATTTCTACTGATTGGTGAGTCAATAAATAGAAGATACACATTTAAGATAATCACTGAAAGAACAAAGGGAAGCATTAGGAACACATTTTTCAGGCTGTGAAGAAATAACCAAGTCTAAGGCTATCACTGGTCACTTAAATAATCAGGATCGCCAGTAAACCAGTCTGGTGGGTAGATTGTGTTTAATCAGTTTAAGACAGAATATAACACGAAGGGCCTAATTTTGGCCATGACTTGCTCCAATTTTTTTTGAGTAAGTTGGTTTTTCTGGTGTAAATTAGAAAACGCCATCTTCCCCAATAAACTTGCTCCAGAGTAACTTAGTTAGGTACGATTTTTTTTAGTTTTTTTTTCAAAAGGGGCGTTCCCAGCCACTTATGCTAGTTTTGACCATTTATGCCACTTTGGCCAGCTAAAACTTACTCCAAATCGATTTAGGTCAGCGTAAGTGGCCAGCTCTGAAAAACATTGCGGGCAGTGAAGAAAGCAGCGCACATTAGAACATCGGCGGGCATTAAGGCAGGGATAGGGGAGGGAGGGAAGGGCGGTAGCGAAACAAAGCAGTACATTTGCACCATGCACAAAAAGTAATAGGCAATCAATAAATAAATAAAAAAAATAGAAGGAACCCTGCACCTAAAGCACCAAACTCAATCAGTAAATAACAAATAAAAAAATAGAAGTCTACCTTAGGGAACGCAGCGGGCCGCCAATGAGGGACCCATTCGGCCAGGGCTAGGGACAGCGTGCTTCGGGCCCCTCCCACACAGCCTGCAGCGACGTTTGCAGAAACGGCCTGCCAGGAGCTACTGCACATGCGCGCAGAGGTCCCAGCACTGCTTTCAGTGCCGGGACCTGGCTCTGACCCCAATTCATTGGGCCATGCTGCGCCACGACTGAGGAGAGGCTGGGGAGCAGCCAGAATACGGCCGTCTTTTTTCGACGTGCTTAGAGGCGTACAAAAGCAGCGCACCTTGGGTGAGGCTGCCAGAAAAGGGGGTTGGGGAAATTTAAGCCCATTGGCCCTGAAATTCCGTTTTGGCCTACCCGCGGGCATTTTAGAGAAAAAATACGCACCTACCTTAAGCTGCTGCCCACGTTCGACATTCCGATGCTGTGGCCTGAGCTGACTGTGCTTCGCAGCGCATGCACTTCGGGAAGTGCGCAGGCCTGGAGCTGGAGTCACATGGCTCTGGGCAGCCAATCAGGTAAGGTATATACTCATTCATAGTAATAGCAGTTCCGTAGGGTTCTACACTCCGATGACTATGAATGAGAACCCCCCGCCTCACCTCCAAACATCCAAAACAGTAATAAAAAATAGAAATTATATACTACATTCATTTAAATAAGTTATTAATGTCTTTAAAAATATATTTTCCCGATTTTTATTTTTTAAATAAACTTACCGTTGTGGGGAGGATTTTTAATAGAATATGTTTTAATAACTTTATTTTTATGTTTTTGTGTTTTTTAAAACACTTGCACCTGTAAAAGTAGGCTATGCACCTGCTTTTTCAGGCGCAAGATTTTTGAGGACATTTGTATGTGTAAATATCAGAAATATGCACTTACAAATGTCCTAGCACCCGATCTGCGGAGGATCTGTCAAGCCAGAAACTTGACAGATTGGAAATGCTGGTTTTCAGCACATGCGCATTGCGCACTGAAAACTGGCTTTTCCGATGCCTTCCTGGGTCCGTACAAACTTTGTACGGACCCAGGGAGGCCGGAATTTCAGGGCCATTAGTTAGCAAAAACATACAACCGTTACAAGAAGCTCATTCTGACCCCAATCGGACAAACGGCTGACGTACGTGAGCAGTTCTCTGGCTTGCAGTCTCTTTCTCAGTCGAGAACTTCCTTCATAAGAACATAAGAACATAAGGAGTAGGCCATCTAGCCCCTCGAGCCTGCTCCGCCATTCAACAAGATCATGGTTGATCTGGCCGTGGACTCAGCTCCACTTACCCGCCCGCTCCCTGTAACCCTTAATTCCCTTATTGGTTAAAAATCTATCTATCTGTGACTTGAATACATTCAATGAGCTAGCCTCAACTGCTTCCTTGGGCAGAGAATTCCACAGATTCACAACCCTCTGGGAGAAGAAATTCCTTCTCAACTCGGTTTTAAATTGGCTCCTCCGTATTTTGAGGCTGTGCCCCCTAGTTCATGTCTCCCCGACTAGTGGAAACAACCTCTCTGCCTCTATCTTGTCTATCCCTTTCATTATTTTAAATGTTTCTATAAGACTCATCCTTCTGAACTCCCAACGAGTAAAGACCCAGTCTACTCAATCTATCATCATAAGGTAACCCTCTCATCTCCGGATTCAGCCAAGTGAATCGTCTCTGTACCCCCTCCAAAGCTAGTATATCCTTCCTTAATTAAGGTGACCAAAACTGCACGCAGTACTCCAGGTGTGGCCTCACCAATACCCTATACAGTTGCAGCAGGACCTCCCTGCTTTTGTACTCCATCCCTCTTGCAATGAAGGCCAACATTTCATTCGCCTTCCTGATTACCTGCTGCACCTGCAAACTAACTTTTTGGGATTCATGCACAAGGACCCCCAGGTCCCTCTACACCGCAGCACGTTGCAATTTCTCCCCATTCAAATAATATTCCCTTTTACTGTTTTTTTTCCAGGGTGGATGACCTCACATTTTCCGACATTGTATTCCATCTGCCAAACCTTAGCCCATTCGCTTAACCTATCTAAATCTCTTTGCAGCCTCTCTGTATCCTCTACACAACCCGCTTCCCCACTAATCTTTGTGGTCATCTGCAAATTTTGTTACACTACACTCTGTCCCCTCTTCCAGGTCATCTATGTATATTGTAAGCAGTTGTGGTCCCTGCACCGATCCCTGTGGCACACCACTAACCACCGATTTCCAACCCGAAAAGGACTCATTTATCCCGACTCTCTTTCTGTTAGCCAGCCAATTCTCTATCCATGCTAAAATACATTTCCTCTGACTCCGCGTACCTTTATCTTCTGCAGGAACCTTTTGTGTGGCACCTTATCGAATGCCTTTTGGAAATCTAAATACACCACATCCATCGGTACACCTCTATCCACAATGCTCGTTATATCCTCAAAGAATTCCAGTAAATTAGTTAAACATGATTTCCCCTTCATGAATCCATGTTGCGTCTGCTTGATTGCACTATTCCTATCTAGATGTCCCGCCATTTGTTCCTTAATGATTGCTTCAAGCATTTTCCCCACTACAGATGTTAAACTAACCGGCCTATAGTTACCTGCCTTTTGTCTGCCCCCTTTTTTAAACAGAGGCGTTACATTAGCTGCTTTCCAATCCGCTGGTACCTCCCCAGAGTCCAGAGAATTTTGGTAGATTATAACAAATGCATCTGCTATAGCTTCCGCCATCTCTTTTAATACCTTGGGATGCATTTCATCCGGATCATGGGACTTGTCTACCTTGAGTCCCATTAGCCTATCCAGTCCTACCCCCCTAGTGATACCCCCCTACCCCCCTTCGGTAAAACATGGGGGACCACTTGACGAGTGTTCGACCAGCTCAGCTTCTGTTTCACTCTCCTCTCACACCGTTTGTGCAGTCAATCTTGATCAGGCTACTTTTATTCTCTTTTTCGGAGTGGGCCTGACATGGGATATTGACAAGACCTTTTGACCTGTAGAGGTTTCCCTAAAAACTTAATATCCAATACCGTATCACGTTCTTTGTCTCAACTTTTTTTGTTCAAGAACCTGCCCTAAAGATGTCTCCTGATCGGGTACAATCCTGAAGCCCAAACCAGAAAACTGCACGATTAAGAGTGTTACCACCTTTACGAAGTAGCAACACGTTTACGTTAACCCTCTCAACTTCTATCCATTCTAAGGGCTCAATTTCCCCCAACCCGTTTTCTGGCATATTGCCAGGGTTATGCCAGGTTTTCTAGGCCAGAAATGCGGCAGAAATATTTTGCCAAAGTTTCCCCGATCTGTAATTCGAATTTGTTGCCGCGCAGCATGTCCAGTCGCCTCGGGGGGTGGAGCCTGCTGTCTGCGCATGCGCGGGAAAAAAAGTTACATTTTGACGTCGTTCCAATGGACGCGCATGCTCAGTACAGCTCGGGTTTGGCAATCGACCATTTTTAAAGAGCCAGTTTTGTGTGTGTGTGTGTGTGTGGTGTGAGAAGGAATGCTGTGAGAGCATTGGAAAAATCACAATTGGAGCAATACAAAATGCAACGTGGAGCAAGGACTGAGAATTTCTTACTGGAAGAAGTGGAGATACTAGTTACTGTGATTTAGAACAGAGGGCAGGAGCTGGATACCAGCAGAGGTCACATAAAAGTGCCACCAAAAGAAATGAAGAAACACAGGAACCAAGTTGCAGAAGATTACTGCGCAGTGGTGAACACCATGAGATCTGGAAGCCAGTGTAAAAAGAAATGGCAGGACCTTGGTCAAGTAGTTAGTGTAAGTAATATTTTCATTTATTCAATGCAATTGTAAATGTGACCAGCTGCATATGTCCCACCCAGCAGAAAGACACCCTCTCCAAAAAGTTGCATTTTCATCTTTGCAGAGGAAGGTGGCACACAACAAAAGGGAAAGAAGTTGAACAGGAGGAGGCCCAGCAAATCTCTCCCCAATGAGGGGGTCGCTGCTTTGATTGCTTTTCTCCAGGCAGGAACAATCACCACTGCACAAGCTGGGCCCACACTTGAGGGAGAGGGTAAATCCTGCAAATTCATCGTGGCTGTTCAAATCAACCTGCTGCCTGGCCTGCGATGTGTGAGCCTACTCATGCCACCCATCTGCCCCCTTCTCTGCTGACCTGTTATATTTTGCAGAACTTGAGGCCAACCCTAACAATGCAGAAGAAGATTCAGACGAGGATGAGCCTGAAGAGGAGAATATCTTCCAATCCCACCCTCCAGACCATGAGGGGGAGGGGGATGAAGCTCTCACTGTTGTACTGAATATGGAGGTGCTAGCCCCTTCCGTTACTAGTGGTTTGAGGGTTGGTGGGACATTCCATGGTTTCCCACCTTCCAAGGTTGCGGGTTCCAGTGGTGTGGTGTGAGCCACACCCAGGGGGAGGAGGGGAAGGAGAGCTCGACCGTGCTCTCCTGAGATGCAGGATGTAACAGATGTGATTCAGATGATGTAATTGAGTGTGGAGAGCATTGACCTTACCCAATCATTCCTGGACACCATCAGTGGGGTGAGTGATGAGATAGCGGGACTGTCGGGAGAAGTAACAACACGCTCTCTCGAGAAATGGAAACGATATCCGGGACCATCAGTGAAGGAATAGTGGCCATGAGGGAGGGAATGTCAGCCGTAGTGCAACTACGTCACTGACCATTAGGGTGCGAATGTTGCTGGCCGCTGAGACACTGTCAGGGTGCATGAGGGACGGCATGTTGGAGTTAGCTGCTGCAATAAGGGAACACGCCCAGGCCCTGCGTCCATTGACCGAATCAGCTGCCACTCCCACTGCAATTCCCACACCAGCCTCTGAAGAGCCCAAAGCCGGGTCCTCCAACTTGCCGCCTGACGCTGACGCATCCCCCACCCTCGAGGTGCGCAGTACCCAAGGTGTTAGAAGGAATAAGGGTACCAAGCCCAGAAACACTGCGCCATCCCCTAGAATAAGGGGGTTGAGAGATGGGTGCAGCCTTTCTTTGCTGCTGCTGTTGTTGTTGTTATTGTCACTGTTGTAATTGTCCTCAAGTTAAAAGTTTTTTGGAAGTTATGTAAATTTACAAGTTTATAAGTGATCTTTAAGTTTTTGTGATCTGAAAGTGAAGTTTGATACAAGAATAATTTTATTAAAGTTAAGTTATTGTAAACTTTTGAATAAAATATATTTTACATTAAAACTGAACTATGTTCCATTAACACAACACAACATTATGGAACAGCTCCATACAGTAAACATGTCCATGTGGAATAGTTGTCGCTGAGCTCTCAGGGTCTCCTCTCTCCCCACCCCCCTCGAGTCTTGTAATCTCTCCCTCCCCCTCCCCGGGCTACAAGCCGTAAGATCGGCTATCTCTCCCTCCTGTCCTCTCTTCCCCCTTCCCCCCCACCTCACGGCTTGTTTGGAGCTGACCCCCGAGCCACTGTGTCTGGACGCGAGGCCAGTTCTACCAGCCAAACCTATAACCCTCCAGGCCGCCTTCAAGACATTCGCTGGTGGCATGTGAGTGAGTAAAAAAATGAGAAAACTTGTGAAATCCAACAAATTTACACTTCTACGTTGACAGTTTAAAAAAATTTTGAACTTTATTATTGATTTTGACAATGTTCTTGACTCCCTCCAAAATCTTCGATTTTAAAAACAATGGCATCTTTCAGCACAGATTTGTGAATTTGCACTGGTTTTCTTAACTCACCAGGTGGCTTTTCGTGGCCAGATACGCCAGCGTAATAGAAAAAAATGTTGGCCAAACTGCGAGCAATTTTTAAAAAACGGTGCAGACATGAGGGAACGCCTCCCTATGACGTCAAAAAAAAATGGCCTAGAAAAACCGTAACTAAGTCAGTTACACTGGCGCAGATTGCAGGGGGAAAGTTTGAAAAAAATAAATACGCTAAAAATTTGACTATGCCAAAAAAAACAGCCTACTCCAAAAAAACGGAGCAAGTCACTGGGGAAAATTGAGCCCTACGTCTTTCTGAAACAAATTGTCAAAATTAAAGATACATAAACAAAACTAAAGTTTTAACTTGAAAACCACAGATAATGGTTGTCATATAGCATTCTGCACTAACATCTCAGCAGGGTACCAAGGGCTAGACTTTCCACTTTGCTGGCTATCGCCCAAAAAGTGGGCGATGTTCCAGCCTTAGCGATGTGTCAGCCTTCATGATCGCTGGCACATCGCCCATTTTTTTGGATCGCGATTTTTGCCTCAGCGATAACCCAGCGAAGTGAAATGGGCAAAGCGATAGGCCAGTGGTGTGGAAGGCAAAAGTTTCCCTAGCAGCGGCCTTCTGCGCATGCAATTTTTTTTTTTTTGGAGGTCAGCTTTTCACGTGTTTCGGGAGGTCAGGGGTCATCCACACATGCACCAAGGCTGTTGCTGAGGGGGGGAGAGAAAGGAGAGGAGGAAAGCATAGTTAGAGAAAGAAGAAAAGAGAGTGACAGATTGCAATAAAATAAAGAAAAAATATATAAAAGCAGTTCAAGAGAGAGATTGAAAAAAACATAAAAGCAGAGAAAAAAAGAGAATAAAAATGTCATCGGACAATATGGAGGGGGGGTCGGAAGAGGGCAAAGCCTTTTTCCGATGAGGCCAATGAGGCCCTCGTCCAGGAGGTCCATTCCAGGTGGTGCGAATTAACCCGGGGTAGCAGTGGGAAACCTCCACCCCGGGCCTACCGGAAAATTTGGGTCCAGATCACGGACGTCGTCTCCTCGGCATACCACGAGGCGAGGGGGCTCGCTGCCGCAAACGCTGGAACAGCCTGGTGGCATCAGCAAGAGTAAGTACAGATTTTATATTGTATTGATTTAATATAAGAACATAAGAATTAGGAACAGGAGTAGGTCATCTAGCCCCTCGAGCCTGCTCCGCCATTCAAAAAGATCATGGCTGATCTGGCCGTGGACTCAGCTCCACTTACCCGCCCGCTCCTCGTAACCCTTAATTCCCTTATTGGTTAAAAATCTATCTATCTGTGATTTGAATACATTCAGTGAGCTAGCCTCAACTGCTTCCCTGGGCAGAGAATTCCACAGATTCACAACCCTCTGGGAGAAGAAATTCCTTCTCAACTCGGTTTTAAATTGGCTCCCCCGTATTTTGAGGCTGTGCCCCCTAGTTCTAGTCTTCCCGACTAGTGGAAACAACCTTTCTGCCTCTATCTTGTCTATCCCTTTCATTATTTTAAATGTTTCTATAAGATCACCCCTCATCCTTCTGAACCCAGTAGACCCAGTCTACTCAATCTATCATCATAAGGTAACCCCCTCATCTCCGGAATCAGCCAAGTGAATCGTCTCTGTACCCGCTCCAAAGCTAGTATATCCTTCCTTAATTAAGGTGACCAAAACTGCACGCAGTACTCCAGGTGCGGCCTCACCAATACCCTGTACAGTTGCAGCAGGACCTCCCTGCTTTTGTACTCCATCCCTCTCGCAATGAAGGCCAACATTCCATTCGCCTTCCTGATTACCTGCTGTACCTGCAAACTAACTTTTTGGGATTCATACACAAGGACCCCCAGGTCCCTCTGCACCGCAGCATGTTGTAATTTCTCCCCATTCAAATAATATTCTCTTTTACTGTTTTTTTTTCCAAGGTGGATGACCTCACATTTTCCTACATTGTATTCCATCTGCCAAACATTAGCCTATTCGCTTAACCTATCTAAATCTCTTTGCAGCCTCTCTGTGTCCTCTACACAACCCGCTTCCCCACTAATCTTTGTGGTCATCTGCAAATTTTGTTACACTGCACTCTGTCCCCTCCTCCAGGTCATCTGTGTATATTGTAAACAGTTGTGGTCCCAGCACTGATCCCTGTGGCACACCACGAACCACCGATTTCCAACCTGAAAAGGACCCATTTATCCCAACTCTCTGCTTTCTGTTAGCCAGCCAATTCTCTATCCATGCTAATACATTTCCACTGACTCCGTGTACCTTTATCTTCTGCAGTAACCTTTTGTGTGGCACCTTATCGAATGCCTTTTGGAAATCCATATACACCACATCCATCGGTACACCTCTATCCACCATGCTCATTATATCTTCAAAGAATTCCAGTAAATTAGTTAAACATGATTTCCCCTTCATGAATCCATGTTGCGTCTGCTTGATTACACTATTCCTATCTAGATGTCCCGCTATTTCTTCCTTAATGATAGCTTCAAGCATTTTCCCCACTACAGATGTTAAACTAACCGGCCTATAGTTACCTGCCTTTTGTCTGCCCCCTTTTTTAAACAGAGGCGTTACATTAGCTGCTTTCCAATCCACTGGTACCTCCCCAGAGTCCAGAGAATTTTGGTAGATTATAACCAATGCATCTGCTATAATTTCTGCCATCTCTTTTAATACCCTGGGATGCATTTCATCAAGACCAGGGGATTTGTCTACCTTGAGTCCCATTAGCCTGTCCAGCACTACCTCCCTAGTGATAGTGATTGTCTCAAGGTCCTCCCTTCCCACATTCCCGTGACCAGTAATTTTTGGCATGGTTTTTGTGTCTTCCACTGTGAAGACCGAAGCAAAATAATTGTTGTTGTTTAATTAATTGTAAATGTAAATTATTTATACATACAAACAAACATACATGCATATATATATATATATATATATATATTCCCTGCTTGTGTCTGGACAGGGCTATGAACCTGTGCCCTTTTTAAGTCACTCTGGCTGCTGCAGTATAGAGATGTCTGTGTCAAACTGTAGCTCCTAAACATGCTGAGCTTTGTTACAACCGTGCATTAATTGTTGATCCTATTTGCATGTAACGTTTGAAATTGTTGGGTTTCCATGATACTACCTAGTCAATTGGCTTATAAGAACATAAGAAATAGGAACTGGAGTAGGCTTTACGGCCCCTCAAGCCTACTCCGCCATTCAATAAGATCATGGCTGATCTGATCATGGACTCCGTTCCACTTCCTCGCCCGCTCCCCGTAACCCCTTATCCCCTTATCGTTTAAGAAACTGTCTATTTCCGTCTTAAATTTATTCAATGTCCCAGCTTCCACAGCTCTCTGAGGCAACGAATTCCACAGATTTACAACCCTCTGAGAGAAGAAATTCCTCCTTATCTCTGTTTTAAATGGGCGGCCCCTTATTCTAAGATTGTGCCCTCTAGTTCTAGTCTCCTTCATCAGTGGAAACATCCTCTCTGCATCCACCTTGTCAAGCCCCCTCATAATCTTATACATTTCAATAAGATCACCTCTTATTCTTCTGAACTCCAATGAGTTGAGGCCCAACCTACTCAGCCTTTCCTCACAAGTCAAGCCCCTCATTCCCAGAATCAACCTAGTGAACCTTCTTTGAACTGCCTCCAAAGCAAGAATATCTTTTCGTAAATATGGAAACCAAAACTGCACATAGTATTCCAGGTGTGGCCTCACCACTACCTTATATAGCTGTAGCAAGACTTCCCTGCTTTTATACTCCATCCCCTTTGCAATAAAGGCCAAGATACCATTGGCCTTCCTGATCACTTGCTGTACTTGCATACTATCCTTTTGTGTTTCATGCACAAGTATCCCCAGGTCCTGCTGTACTGTGTCACTTTGCAATCTTTCTCCATTTAAATAATAACTTGCTCTTTGATTTTTTTCTGCCAAAGTGCATGACCTCACACTTTCCAACATTATACTCCATCTGCCAAATTTTTGCCCACTCACTTAGCCTGTCTATGTCCTTTTGCTGATTTTTTTTTTGTGTCCTCCTCACACATTGCTTTTCCTCCCATCTTTGTATCATCGGCAAACTTGGCTACGTTACACTCAGTCCCTTCTTCCAAGTCATTAATATCGATTGTAAATAGTTGGGGTCTCAGCACTGATCCCTGCGGCACCCCACTAGCTACTGGTTGCCAACCAGAGAATGAACCATTTATCCCGACTCTGTTCTCTGTTAGTTAGCCAATCCTCTATCCATGCTAATATATTACCCCCAACCCTGTGGACTTTTATCTTGTGCAGTAACCTTTTTTGTGGCACCTTGTCAAATGCCTTCTGGAAGTCCAAATATACAACATCCATTGGTTCTCCTTTACCTACCCTGGTCGTTACATCCTCAAAGAACTCCAGCAAATTTGTCAAACATGACTTCCCCTTCATAAATCCATGCTGACTCTGCCTGACCGAATTTTGCTTTTCCAAATGTTCTGCTACTACTTCTTTAATAATGGACTCCAACATTTTCCCAACCACAGATGTTAGGCTAACTGGTCTATAGTTTCCTGCTTTTTGTCTGCCTCCTTTTTTAAATAGGGGCATTACATTTGCACTTTTCCAATCTGCTGGGACCTCCCCAGAATCCAGGGAATTTTGGTAAATTACAACCAATGAATCCACAATCCCTGCCGCTACTTCTCTTAAGAGCCTAGGATGCAAGCCATTAGTCCCATTATCTTACTGAGTACCACCTCCTTAGTGATTGTGATTGTGTTAAGTTCCTCCCCTCCTATCGCCCCTTGACTATCCACTGTTGGAATATTGTTAGTGTCCTCTATCGTAAAGACTGATACAAAATATTTGTTCATAGTTTCTGCCATCTCCATGTTCCCCATTACTAATTCCCGGTCTCGTCCTCTAAAGGACTAACATTTACTTTAGCCACTCTTGCCTTTTTATATACCTATAGAAACTCTTGCTATCTGTTTTTATATTTTGTGCTAGTTTACTTTCATAGTCTACCTTCCCTTTCTTAATCATTTTTTTAGTCATTCTTTGCTGGCTTTTAAAAGCTTCCCAGTCTTCTGTCCTTCCACTAGTTTTGGCCACTTCGTATGCCCTTGTTTTTAGTTGGATACCGTCTTTTATTTCTTTAATTAGCCACGGATGGCTATCTTTTCTCTTACACCCTTTCCTTCTCAGTGAAATATATTTTTCTTGAGTGTTGTGAAATATCTCCTTGAATATACACCACTGTTCATCAACCGTCTCGTTTCTCATTTGCAGAAGAAGATATCTTAACAACCGCAGCGAGCAGAGGCGCACCGGAGTGGGAGGAGCGTGCAGCCATGCTTGTGGGCCATCAAAGCCGTTCGGTCACCATCCGTGGTCTTGCGGAATCCCGCTATGCATCTCGTGAGTAATGTGTCGAAAACAGTTTTAAAAAGTAATGTACCGTCCTGTAATTATAATGCAATATACGAATGATGTCATGCAGCCTTTGTGCTACTCTCAAGTTGACAACATAAGAAGCAATAAAAGCAGGGGATGGTCATCTGGCCATCTGTCCCCTTCTCTTTTTGCTCCCATAAACCCTCACTCCCTTATTCTGTCCATCTGCGACTGATGCAGCCGCGACAGCTTTCTGGGGCAGTGAAATCCACATGATGCATTAATATGTAATGCCTCTCGGTAATGTGTACCCTTATGTTCCAATAAGCTCAGAAAGCTCAAATGTGCTTTGAAGGTCAACCAGAGACACCAGTGAAGGTTGTACCTGAAGAAGAGGAACAGGAGGAGGAGGAAGAAATATTCACGATCACTGCACCAGAGGAGGAGGTGGAACATTTGGTGGATCCCACAGAGGGGGATGAACCTACGGCCACCTTGGACATCTCTATTCAGACAGAAGAGACACTGGGACCAAGCGGCGTGCAGCCAGCAACGCCAAGGCGCATTATAGTGCGCACACCAACCCACGGAGGTCGGGTCAGTGAGTTCAGCACTCACCTCCTAGAGACGATTGGTTGGAGGGCTTGATCTCCCTGTGCGAAGAGACGGTCGCGATAAGTCGCGAGCATCTCCAGGCTGTTCACCAGTTCACGCGGGACTTTGCACTGGTGTCTGCTGAGCATACAGAGATAACGAGGCAGACACTTGCAGAGTTGCGTGAACAGACCGCCGCCACCAATGTCTTGCGGCATGTGCTGTTGGCTGCGCACGGCGCTGCACCGCAAAGTGTCGTGCTCGGTCCGAGTACCAGCCCAAGCACCCAAGCGAGTCAGGAGGAAGAACTTCCTTCTTATTGGAAGACGATCCCCCCGCTTCGTCTTCCCCTCCAACACCGCCCCCCCAACAGCCGATCATGCCACCATCAATTACACTAGGGCAGCAAGTCTTTCCGATGCACGCCAGCGTCATCTCGGTCTCCGGGGACCAAAACAGGCGGGTGGGCCTAAGACACGTGGGCGGGGGGGAAAGGATCTGGAGGGAAACATGGCCACAGGTAGGGAGGAGCGGTGTTATTGTTATTTTTATTGTTATTACTTTTATTGTTATTGTTGTGTTTTTATCTTATTGTTACTGTTGGTTTATAGTTGGGAGTGGGGAGGGTGTTAAAAATTAAAAATTCTTTGTTACATTAATAAAATTTTTTATTGAATTTAACAATTGTTGTGCATTGTCTTATTATAACGTAAGTTAAGCTAAACATTAATACAACTGTTGTACAACAATGGCCAGGCCAGAGCAGGCAAGGCTAAATCGTAACTCAATGCAAATGCAACTGTTGTCTAACCGTAACTGTAACTGTAACTGTGACTGTCCCCAATGTAAGTTCATGCAAAGTGTTCATTTATGAGCTGCTGGCGCAACAGCTTTGCAGCTGCGTAACTCCCACGGAGTTTCTCCAGTCTTCCGGGGGGGGACCATGGATTCATCGCCAGGCTGTTTGTCCTCCCCAAGATCCTCGCCAGCCTCCTCCTCCTCCTTCTGCTCCTCGTCGTCTGCCTCTTCCACCTACACTCCTTCTGGAGGTGGACCAGCAACCTCTCCTTAAAGCTAGGTTATGCAACATGTAACACACCACAATCAACTCAGCGACCTGGTCAGGGTGGTACTGTAGGCTGCCACCAGAGTGGTCAAGGCATCTGAAGCGCTGTTTAAGCACTCCAATTGTCTTTTTGACGATGTTGCATATAGCTATGTGGCTTTCGTTGTAATGCTTCTTGGCGTCCATCAGGGGATTACGCAGGGGGGTCATGAGCCAACTAGCAAGACCATGGGCTAGAACCACCACTTTTTTTGCATGCTTAACCCCCACTTAACGCCCATTTTACCGCTGAAATTACATATAACGCCCATATATCGCTTATTCTGGCACAAAATGGAAACTGACTGGCTTTTTTAGGCGACTTATCGGCGAGTGTTATTTTCCCAATGAGCTTAACGGAGAGAAAAAATATCACTGAACATCCACTTTTTTTGGGCGAATCAGCAGAATGGGCGAATTCAGCGCCCATAATATCGGCCAGCGTTACTTTCTGAACAGAATTAACGCCGAGATTCAATATTAACGCCCGGCGACTGTTTTTTGTCGTAAAGAGCATATTTACCCAAACTAGCGTCCATAGAGATCGCCCATCGTCAATTTCACCACCTCGCACACATATTGCCCATAATATTGCTTGCTCAAAAAAACGTCCACATAAAGTGGAACTAACCAGAACAAATGCCAGCGGTGTGGCTGGCATTTGCTAAATCCCACTCTTGCATGAGGAGCTGATATCGGAAAGATTTGACTGAAAGAACGCTGATGTGAGTGACAACGCTGACACACTGCTGAGTGTGTGCAGCTCAGACATCAGTGGTGCCCATCACCTTGTTGCCAGTTAAAGTTTACATTGATTAATGTTAAGTTGTATTTAACCCTTTCATGGTAAGGAATCACCAGTGTGTAAGTCCAGCTACGTAAGACAATACGCAACAAGGTTATGTTCAAGAACAAAAATTTTATAACAACATGGATCTGAAATCATAGGTATCACAGCCAATAACACCCAACCCCCGCCCACATCCCTCGTTTTCCACCATTGACATCAATCACATGTTCCAACATGTCCAGCAACACAGAATACAAAGGCAAAGCAGGAGCATGGTCCCCAGCCCCCATACTTTGCAACAAATTGCATGCAACCAGATGGAGATATAACACAACCATCACCTGCGCACATGCACCTCACTTTCCTTCCCCTTCCCTCTCCTTCCCATCTCCACCCCTTCCCCTCCTTGCTCCACGGCGCCTGGCCGAGGAGCTCCTCAGGGGGGGATGAAGGCAGATGTGTTGGTTGGAAGGGTACGGGAGCGGGGGGTGCCGAGGGGGCAACATTCTCTGATGCAGAAGCAGGATCTTGGTCCTTGCTCTCATCTGTCATTCGCAGTGATGGCGCAGGACCTAGGGGTGGAGTGCCGTGCTCTGGGACCACTGGGAGGGCTGTGGCATCAGTGTTCCTGGCTGTCACATTCATGGACTCCACTGTGCGCGGAATGTACTCGGTCATGGTGGCCAGGTGTTGGGATATGCCCCCCAAAGCTTTGATGAGCCGGTCACCAATGTCTACACTCCTCCTGGACAATTGTACCATCTCTCCGCTATCATGTCGCACTCGTGGAACAGACTTGACGCCTCCACGAGACCTCCGCGGAGTCGGCACCGTCCTGGGGACAAATGCGGTGCCCTATGGAGAAGTGCTTGGGGCCGGCACCTCCAGCGTGGAGGCAGGAATGACTGGAGGACCACTAGATGGCCTTGGGGTGGAATGGGTTCTGGAACATGGCGATGCAGGTTCTTCGAAGTCCGCGCTCTCATTCGTAGAGAACAGACCCAGTGGATTGACGGGTGATAATCGAAGCTCCTCAGCACCAGATGTAATAGGATCGTCCGCCGACTCCTGCCCCGTGCCCCCACCTTCTGCACTCTGGCCTTGCCTGGGGTCGCACTGCTGGCTGAGCTGCAAGACACAAACGAGGTTGTTAGAGGAGGCGGTGGTGCTAGGGTGACAAGGCGAGTCCAGCACTACACAGAGTATATGCACGACAAAAGCACCACCGCTCTCAAAATCATCGCAGACATCACATTTCATCACCATCAACACATTGTGCATTGCAATGATTTTCATTAGGCCAGCATTATTTCTGACACTTTTACAAATCATCTATCATATATCATTGGTCGGAAATGAGTTGGTGTGGCATCTATTGACTTTACATCACGCAATGGTGTAAGCTTTACTCACGAGGCACCAATTCAGGGTCTGCAGATGCGTCCATGGCTGTCCGGGGGTGCTTCCCCATGAGTGCGAGCACACGCTCCTCCATCGCGGTGATGTTGCTGGGGACAGGTGGACCCCCCCCCCCCACCCGTTCACCTCTACATGGACCTCATCGTCGATAGCTTCTTCTGTCGGACGACATAACAAGAGATCATTGCGTGATATCATTGCTAGGTACTGTCACAGAGATTGATGCAACACATAACCGACATCATGATTATTATGATTATTATCATTCTTTACCTAAAGACGTACACCGTGACTGCAGGCTTTGAGTAAAATATTCCCAGTAAAAGTGCAAGACCTCATATCTGCTGTTAGTCACTCATGACTGTTACAGATCAAATTATATAAATACATAAGTACATGTAAATCAATCTAATACTCTTGCGGATCCCACAAGGTCATTCCATAGTTTGCGGCGTTGGTTGCCCTCGTGCACCTCGTTGGTCGCCGACGAGAATATCCTGTGGTAGGCCATTGGGGTGGGCTTCCCATGCCCTCCCTGTGTCAAATCACCCCAGCATGACTCGACCTCCTGCAGGAGGGAGGCATTTGCCTCGTCCGAGAACCTCCTGGCTCTTTTGTGGCCTCCAATGTGCTCCTCTCCCACCTCACTGCTCTCTCCAGCATCAGTCTCCACAGTATGCTGTGATGCCTCCTTCTCTCCCTCCATTATAGGGCAAATTTGGTCAAATATGTGGCTGGTAACAGCTAATTTTTGTTTGCCTACTTGCTGTGAAGCTCTAAAGTCTCCCTCCTTCCTCCCAAAGCAGCCACACCACACCCAGACACGCCTTCAGTCCCTCTGAGCTCCCACTCTCTCTCTGTCTCCTCTTCTACATATGTCATGGTGACCCTTGACCTCCAGAATCGCGGGAATCGAGCGTTGCAATGGCGTTGCTAAGGACGGCGACACTTTGCGGCAGAAGGTCAAAGAAATTTAACGCTACCACCCATTTGAGATCGTTCATGGTAATGCCTATTTTCAAAAATGTAAACTAGGTTTTTGAGAATGGGCGATCTGACAACCCTTTTTTGTCACCCACATCGGAAATAATATCCATTTTTGGGCGATAACCTCAAAAGTGGAGGTTCTAGCCCCATATCCTTTATTCCCCAGCATCCAATCGTGACCTTCTGGCTGATTGACAAACAGGTCAAGGATAGCACTCTCACGCAGGATGTGCGCATCATGGATGCTGCCTGGAAATGTAGCATTTACTGCCATGATAATTTGGTTATGGTCAACGACGAGCTGCACATTCAGAGTGTGGGATACCTTTCAGTTACGAAACACCTCTGGGTTCTGTAAAGGTGCTTTCAGGGCGATGTGCGTGCAGTCTATTGCTCCCTGCATCTTGGGGAAGTTTGCTTTTCTCGAGAAACCCAAAGCCCTCCCGGTTTTTGCCTCCCTGCTCATAGGGAAGCTTATAAAGTCCATCCTGCGAGCGTAAAGGGCTTCAGTCACCTGTCAAATGTAGCAGTGTGTGGCGTGCTGAGAGATACCACAGATGTCGCCAGCTGAAGCCTGAAAGGATCTAGATGCGTAGAATGATAGTGCCGCAGTAACCTTTACCTTAACAGGCATTGCGGTCCTAATGGTGCTGGCAGACTGCAGATCCCGCTTGATGAGCTGGTGTATCTCATCAATGACTCCTTCCGAAGTGCAGCCTCCTAAGACATGCATTTTCAGACAAGTTGAGGTAAGATTGCTTTTCCTTGTATCTTCGTTGGATGTACGTTCGCCTCCTCTGCCTCCGCATTACTCTGCCACCTCTTTGATTGACCCTGTCAGACGCCAGCGTGTGAGCAGTTACAAGTAATGGCAGAGAAGCGTTAGGCCTCATCATTATCACAAATATTATTATCACTTGCTATAAATACCCTTTTTAGCAATAAAATGCCTAATCTAAAATAAAAACTAATTATTATTAAATATAAGCATAAATGTGAGTGGATCTATCTATAAAAGACCCTTAAATAACTCACAACTTATAAGCCCTCTTATTTTAGCAGCCTCCTCCCGTCCACTGACATTCAAAATGGTGTCCGTAGTGCCCAGTTCTGTGAGGAAGGCCCGGGAAAAGCAACGATTCTCCAGTGATGCTCTCAGCGAGCGATCAGCCTGGCGATGTGCCGAAAGTTGGGGGGAGAATTTTCTGGTGATGTTCCATCCTAACTTTCCACTTTTCAGTCAAAATGGGCTATAGCAGGCCGTTTTGGACGATATATGGGCCAGCGATGTGAAGTGGAAAGTCTAGCCCAATGACATTAGCGTTTCTAAGCATTCTAATATCAGTCTTAGGAGACATTTCAGCTTCAGTCCAAAACAACGATTTAAAACACAGCATTTGTATCAATTTTATACATTTTTAGGCATCCCTTAGTAAGGCAGAGGATTGTTACTACATGAACATCCTATCAGAAACAATGGTGAAAGCAGAATCCAAAATAGCTTCAAAAAGGAAAGTGGATAAATATTTGAAAAAAAATTAAACTGGTGTGAGGCAAGGACATGAGAATGGGACTAAATGGATAGCTCTTGCTAAGTGGATTGTGGAACCAAGGTGGGTAAATTGAATTTAAATCCAGATCAGCCATGATCTAATTGAATGGCAGAACAGGCTCGAGGTACTGAATGGCCTACTCTTATGTTCTTTCTGAGAGTGGACAGAGGCACAATAGGTCAAATATCCTCCTCTGCTGTAAAGTTCTATGAAATGAGAACATTTCACTACGAATTGAAGGGCACACTGCCGCTGGAGAGGAGGAATTGTTTCATGATGTCCTGGACAGCATGATACATAACACAGCGCATTGGGCTGGATTTTCAGTTCTGTTCATTTCGGGTCAGCAATGGTGGTGGGCGGTAAAGTTTGCGCCTCAGTCAGCAAAATTCTTCGGGCGCAAGGCGGCTGAAGATCCCAAGCTAAACAGTCGGCCTTGGGGGGGGGAGGGGGGTGGAATCTGAAAAAACAAAACATTCCCAATAAATAATTCACAACACCACAACATAAATTGTAAAAAGACTAAAATAAAAATCAATCACACTTACCTGAGGTTGACATTACTTACCTCATTGTAGCCGCTATAGCTCGGACCGCCCGCTTTCACAGGCAGTCCCAGCACAGTGCTCTATGGAGCGCTACGGATCGGGCATGTAAGAGGGTAAAGTATAAAGTGGACAAACAGTTGGTCACCAAAGTGGGTACTGAAGGCAGTGAATTGATCTGACGTGAGATGGTTCAGATTAGTGGGCTTATCATTATTAGGAGGTTGTGAGGAGTCGGGAGTTCCTCCATCTCAAGGTAGGGATTGTAATATATTGCCTATTGACAGATTGTAGCAACATTTAACTCATGGGAAAGGGATAGTTTGCTGAACTCATGGGAAAGGGATAGTTTGCTGAGCTCATGGGAAAGGGATAGTTTTGTCTGATAAGAAACCAGGTGCAGAACTATCCATGGGAAACCAAGGCAAGGTTGAACGGCACGCCATGGGAAACCAAGGCATGGTTAACACTGTGGAACAACACATTCCAGAAGGCTGAGATGCTATGGAAGATGGAGAGTTTGAGAAACCACTCAGCAGCCAATGCCTGATAAGGGTCAGTGAATCAATGAAGCTCCGCTGATAAGCTGTAGGTTAACCGGTGGTCATAGAAGGTTTTGTAGGAGGGTCGCACACCTCGAAAACTGTATAACTGTGCATGTAGAACCCTTGTACTTTGAAGGTTCAATCCTGAACTCTTCCCCTGCATATGCTTGAATAAAGATCGGTTGAACCAAGGTTTTGTCTGAGTGATTCCGTGGTCGCTATATGGGTGGGTGTCGACTCCTTATTTCAGGGAGTCCACCTTGAAGAAGAGAAGTCTTCTTTTTACCCCAACATTTGGCGCAGCGAGCAGGGTACAGACACTCTGACCTGGACGATGTGGCAGCTGTTGGGGTGAGTATCCTTTTTTGTACCACCTACAAGATAGAGCTGTAGCATTAACGGGGAAGGAGGTAATCTGTATAAAGAACTAAGTTATAGCGAACCAAGGAAGGACGAAGACTGAGGCAGGCAGGTTAGGAGTATGTCACGAAGCGTGTCGAGTGACACAGAGCTAATACTAACGAACCTGTATTGACCGTGCGCGGCGCAAGCAAGAAGGAATACATCAATAACCTACTGGGCCAGCGGTGTGTGATGACCCCAGCGATCTTAGAAAAAACTGCCCAGTGGGATGGAATGGGGACCAGAGGAGTCTCTGAGATATGGGGACCAGAGGGGTCTCGGGTATACATGCTAGCAGAAAAGAATGTGAAAATAATCCAAAAAGAACTTACAAGTTAAAACCGACACTTAAGCTGCCGAGGAAAAAAGATATAACATGTATCGAGTGAAAGGATGTTGTTTAAAAGTTTCAGTTTGTATGGAAGTGTTTGTGTGAAGTGTTTGTGTGAAGGTTTCTTGGCTGTGGAATATGTGTCTGAAAGCCGGTCTTTTAAAAGAGGAATGATTGTCTGTATGTTTGGTTTAGCTCCCCCACTTTTTAGATATGGAGCTGAAAACTTTTTCAACCCATTGTTATGTTGTATTGGATCTGGGAAAGTATTACTAAATTAAGTGTTAAAATGTTCATAGTGTATCTAGAACTGAATTAGATTTTAAGTTAGAAACGCAGGTGCGGAGATATTTTGATTTACGGAGCCATCAAACGCACAAAAGACGGGGTGTTTAACAAAAGATAAAAATTCAGCCTTGAAGTTACAGTTGCAAAAAGAAAAACAAATTAAACGTTTTAATTGGATTTAAAAAATTTGCGATTATCTTATGTAGTTCAAAATTTAAAATGTGTGGTCTTGTTTAAAATCAATTTGAATCATAACAAAGCACTGTCTTTTCAATTTGGTTATCAAAAAAGCACTATCTTTCGTGTCTTTTTTTAAAAAGCCTGCATAAATTTCTCGGAGCTACAAGCTAAGGGAAGCTCCGCCCTCTTTTCCCTTATGTGTAAAATGTGTTTGTGATGTTTGTTAGATACAAAAATGAATTCAGTATTTTTACAGTTAATTGGAAAGGCATCCAAAGAAAGAAGAATACGGAAACTGACGTCAAATTTTATCTGTTCTGTATTGTGTTTAGTTAATAACATATTGGTTATGAAAAAATATTGATCTCAATTTAATTGGAATTATTGAGGGTAATTAACTAATGAAGACATTGACAAACTGCGAAAGGACACTGAGGAAATGTTAGCTAGTCAACCTTGGTACATGAAGTTTTGGAATGAGGGACTTAATGCGCAAGTGCATCCATGGATACGGATAATGTCACATGTACTGGTTGTGGTGCAAGGGATCATATTGGTTATCTTACAATTGTTAGCTTTTAAAAAATGTAATCGACGTAAGAGACAGGCCATGGTACAAATAATAGTTAAAACATTTAACAAAAGGAATATAGACAGTCCGGCAGAAAGGATTTATCTTGTATAACCTTGATGGGAAAGTCAACAGATGGGTCCTGCAGCTCGGGAAGTAGCTACCCAAGTGAAAGGACAACTCTGGATGCTCACCCATGAGGAATTAATTGAGAAATGGCCTATCTTGGGCATATAGCCAAGGGCCATAAGAGAGTAAAGTATAAAGTGGACAGACAGTTGGTCACCAAAGTGGGTACTGAAGGTAGTGAATTGATCTGACACGTGAGATGGTTCAGATTAAAGGGCTTATCAGTGTTAGGAGGTTGTGAGGAGTCAGGAGTTCCTCCACCTCAAGGTAGTGATTATAATATATCGCCTATTGACAGATTGTAGCAACATTTAACTCATGGAGTAAAAATAAAATGGGGAAGGTGGCTCAACCGTGGCTAACAAGGGAAATTAAGAATAGTGTTAAATCCAAGGAAGAGGCATATCAATTGACCAGAAAAAGCAGCAAACCTGAGGACTGGGAGAAATTTAGAATTCAGCAGAGGAGGACAAAGGGTTTAATTAGGAGGGGGAAAATAGAGTATGAGAGGAGGCTTGCCGGGAACATAAAAACTGACTGCAAAAGCTTCTATAGATTTGTGAAGAGAAAAAGATTAGTGAAGACAAAAGTAGGTCCCTTGCAGTCAGATTCAGGTGAATTTATAATGGGGAACAAAGAAATGGCAGACCAGTTGAAGAAATACCTGGTTCTGTCTTCACGAAGGAAGACCCAAAAAACCTTCCGGAAATACGAGGGGACCGAGGGTCTAGAGAGAAGGAGGAACTAAAGGAAATCCTTATTAGGCGGGGAAATTGTATTAGGGAAATTGATGGGATTGAAGGCCGATAAAACCCTGGGGCCTGATAGTCTGCATCCCAAAGTACTTAAGGAAGTGGCCCTAGAAATAGTGGATGCATAGGTGATCATTTTCCAACAGTTTATTGACTCTGGATCAGTTCCTATAGATTGGAGGGTAGCTAATGTAAACCCACTTTTTAAAAAAGGAGGGAGAGAGAAAACGGGTAATTATAGACCGGTTAGCCTGACATCAGTAGTGGGGAAAATGTTGGAATCAATTATTAAAGATGAAATAGCAGCGCTTTTGGAAAGCAGTGACGGGACCGGTCCAAGTCAGCATGGATTTACGAAAGGGAAATCATGCTTGACAAATCTTCTAGAATTTTTTGAGGATGTAACGAGTAGAGTGGACAAGGGAAAACCAGTGGACAAGGTCCCACACAAGAGATTGGTGTGCAAAATTAAAGCACATGGTATTGGGGGTAATACACTGACGTGGATAGAGAACTAGTTGGCAGACAGGAAGCAGAGAGTCGGGATAAACGGGTCCTTTACAGAATGGCAGGCAGAGACTAGTGGAGTGCCGCAAGGCTCAGTGCTGGGACCCCAGCTATTTACAATATACCTCAATGATTTAGATAAGGGAATTGTTTGCAGATGACAATAAGCTGTGTGTGAGCTGTGAGGAGGATGCTAAGAGGCTGCAGGGTGACTTGAACAGGTTAGGTGAGTGGGCAAATGCATGGCAGATACAGTATAATGTGGATAAATGAGGTTATCCACTTTGGTGGCAAAAACACGAGGCAGAATATTATCTGAATGGCGGCAGATTAAGAAAAGGGAAGGTGCAATGAGACCTGGGTGTCATGGTACATCAGTCATTAAAAGTTGGCATGCAGACACAGCAGGCAGTGAAGAAGGCAAATAGTATGTTGGCCTTCATAGCTAGGGGATTTGAGTATAGGAGCAGGGAGGTCTTACTGCAGTTGTACAGGGCCTTGGTGAGGCCTCACCTGGAATATTGTGTTCAGTTTTGGTCTCCTAATCTGAGAAAGGACGTTCTTGCTATTGAGGGAGTGCAGCGAAGGTTCACCAAACTGATTCCCGGGATGGCTGGACTGACATATGAGGAGAGACTGGATCGACTGGATTGACTGGATCAACTGGGCTTGTCTTCACTGAAGTTTAGAAGGATGAGAGGGGATCTCATAGAAGCATATAAAATTCTGATGGGACTGGACAGGTTAGATGCAGGAAGAATGTTCCCAATGTTGGGGAAGTCCAGAACCAGGGGACACAGTCTAAGGATAAGGGGTAAGCCATTTAGGACTGAGATGAGGAGAAACTTCTTCACTCAGAGAGTTGTTAACCTGTGGAGTTCTGTACCGCAGAGAGTTGTTGATGCCAGTTCATTGTATATATTCAAGAGGGAGTTAGGTATGGCCCTTACGTCTAAAGGGATCAAGGGGTATGGCGAGAAAGCAGGAAAGGGGTACTGAGGCGAATGATCATCCATGATCTTATTGAATGGTGGTGCAGGCTCGAAGGTCCGAATGGCCTAATCCTGCACCTATTTTCTACGTTTCTATGGGAAAGAGATAGTTTGCTGAGCTCATGGGAAAGAGATAGTTTTGTCTGATAAGAAACCAGGTGCAGAACTAGCCATGAGAAACCAAGGCAAGGTTGAACAGCATGCCATGGGAAACCAAGGCAAGGTTAACACTGTAGAACAACACATTCCAGAAGGCTGAGATGCTATGGGAGATGGAGAGTTTGAGAAACCACTCAGCAGCCAATCTGATAAGGGTCAACGAATCAAAGAAGCTCCACTGATGAGCTGTAGGCCAACCAGTGGTCATAGAAGGTTTTGTAGGAGGGTCACACACCTCGAAAACTGGTGAACTGTAGAACCCTTGTACTTTGAAGGTTCATTTCTGAACACTTCCCCTGCATATGCTTGAATAAAGTTCAGTTGAACCAAGGTTTTGTCTGAGTGATTCCGTGGTTGCTATATGGGTGGATATCGACTCCTTATTTCAGGGAGTCCAACTTGGGCGGCAGTCAAAAATCAAGCCGGCATCACACCCAGGGGCGTTGCACATCGGCTCACCTCTTTCGTGCAGTAAAGGTTGAAACCAGCACCAAAAGACCCAGCGGGGAGCTGGAAGCTAGCCGTCCACCTAGAAGTGCTTATTGCTGCCCCTCCGGGTGATAACAAGCCCAAGCTTGTGTCTAGTTTATAGATTTTGAGAAATGTACCAATTAGATACTACAGAGTATTAAGAGATCGAACCCTGTGTGCAAGTACATTGACAGCATCTGCCCTTCTGGGCACCTGATCAATATGGATTAGATTTAAAACTAGTGTTAAATTCATGTCAATAAAATTAGTGTGTCATGTAACATCTTAACTTCCCCAATGCTTGGATAATATGATAATAAGAATAAAGGAATCTCATGAAATGGTTGGGGAATTGTGACTAAGGGATTTTCTTATCACACTGTGACATAGCACAGTAAAGCATCAGCACACTGTGTCTTGCTCCTTCAGCTTTCCTTGGTATAAGTGCAGTGTTGAGAATCCGGAACCCTCAGGACCGATGCCGTTCTGGATTCCGGGCTTTTCCGGACTTTCAATCATCTTTCTGATGTCACGAATCCAAAAACACCTGAGGTTTGGGTATTTTCGAATGTCGGAACGTCAGAAAGAACTGGGGGGTCCCCGCCGAGGAACTGCTCAGGCCATCTGGCCCCGCCAAGGAGGAGGACGTGTTGGGGCCACCCCGTCATGGAGGAGGTGTTCAGGCGGGCCACCGAGGCCCCGAGGTAAGGTGAGCGGTGGCGAGATAAGGGCAGCGGCAGCGAGGCGAGCAGCGGAGGGGCTCCAAGGTCAGCATCGTCAGCGGCTCCGGAATCCGGAACGTTTATGGATTCTGGATGACCCTGCCACCGATCACTCCGGATTCCGGAACTCCAGATTCTCGACATTGCACCTGTATCTCTTAACCGCCCTGTGTGTGTATATATATATATATATGAGGGTTCTGCTGGTTCTAGATACAGCAGTTTCAGCCGCACTTACATGGTGGGTGGACGTTTCAAACAAAGAGAGGTTCTTCCAAGAATCTGCAGTTTAAAGTGCTTATTCATAGTAAGTAGCACAAAAACAAAATGCTGGGGCTAAAAATCCTTTCTGACGCACCTCCACTATAAATCAGGCAGTAAGGCACCAGAAGGACTGGAAATTTAGGCTAGGGCCTGCATAAAGTATGACCTTGCACAACAATTCCTACTCAGCCTTGTGGGGACAAAGCCTGAAACAAGACTAGTGGTGTAGAAGGGTGTGGGACCAGGCCTAGAGACTCCTAATGCTGGGTGTCCCTAGTTACTCGGATGACTGGTGCACCATTGACGATGGCACTTGTGGAAATATGCAGGCTATGGCAATATAAAATGGAAAGTCCCCTGAGAGTAAGGTTAAGGTGCCTTGAACATAAAATGAATTATCAATTGAGGCCAGCGGGACGTCGAGGAGCCCAGCAGGGAGTCGGGAGGTGGAGCGGCAGTTCGTGAGGCCAACAAGAGGCCACCTGTTGCAACTGCAACAGGGAGGCAAAAAGAAGTAGAAAGAAATCAAAAAGTGATGTCACAGCCAAGGGGGTAAGTGATTGGCTGGTGATTGGACAGTAGTTTTTCTTTTTCTTTATCATTAGCCTGTAGCATTGTTGCTACCAATTTAAGTTTATCTAGGGGTTAAGTCATGGCAGCACAGCTCGGACACGTATTATGCTCCTCCTGTACTATGTGGGAAGTCAGGGACGCTTCCGGTGCGCGGGAAGTGCATCCGCCTGCAGCTCCTGGTGGACCGCATTGCGGCACTGGAGCTGCGGGTGGATTCACTCTGGAGCATCCACGATGCTGAGAATGACATAAATAGCACGTTTAGTGAGTTGGTCTTACCGCAGGTAAAGGGTACACAGCCAGATAGGGAATGGATGACCAACAGGAAGAGCAGTGCAAGGAAGGTAGTGCAGGGGTTCCCTGTGGTCATCCCCCTGCAAAACAGATACACCGCTTTGGATACTGTTGAGGGGGATGACTCATCAGGGGAGGGCAGCAGCAGCCAAGTTCATGGCACCGTGGGTGGCTCTGCTGCACAGGAAGGCAGGAAAAAAAGTGGGAGAGCTATAGTGATAGGGGATTCAATTGTAAGGAAAATAGATAGTCGTTTCTGCGGCCGCAACCGAGACTCCAGGATGATATTTTGCCTCCCTGGTGCAAGGGTCAAGGATGTCTCAGAGCGGGTGTAGGGCATTCTGAAAAGGGAGGGTGAACAGCCAGTTGTCATGGTGCATATAGGTACCAACGATCTAGGTAAAAAATGGGATGAGGTCCTACAAGACAAATTTAGGGAGCTAGGAGCTAAATTAAAAAGTAGGACCTCAAAAGTAGTAATCTCAGGATTGCTACCAGTGCCACGTGCTAGTCAGAGTAGGAATCGCAGAATAGCACAGATTAATACATGATTTGAGGAGTGGTGCACAAGGAAGGGATTCAATTTCCTGGGACACTGGAACCGGTTCTGGGGGAGGTGGGACCAGTACAAACCAGACGGTCTGCACCTGGGCAGGACTGGAACCAATGTCCTAGGGAGAGTGTTTGCTAGTGCTGTTGGGGAGGAGTTAAACTAATATGGCAGGGGGATGGGAACCTATGCAGGGAGACAGAAGGAAGTAGAATGGCATCAGAAGCAAAAGATAGAAAGAAAAGTAAAAGTGGAGGGCAGAGAAACCTAAGGCAAAAAGCAAAAAGGGCCACATTACACCAAAATTCTAAAGGGGCAAAGTGTGTTAGAAAGACAAGCCTGAAGGCTCTGTGCCTCAATGCGAGGAGTATTCGGAATAAGGTGGACAAATTAACTGCGCAGATTGCAGTTAACGGGTATGATGTAATTGGCATCACGGAGACATGGGAACTCAACATCCAGGGGTATTTAACATTTGGGAAGGATAGACAGAAAGGAAAAGGAGGCGGGGTGGCATTGCTGGTTAAAGAGGAAATTAATGCAATAGTAAGAAAGGACATTAGCTTGGATGATGTGGAATCGGTATGGGTGGAGCTACGGAATACCAAAGGGCAGAAAACGCGAGTGGGAGTTGCGTACACACCACCAAACAGTAGCAGTGAGGTGGGGACAGCATCAAACAAGAAATTATGGATGCATGCAATAAAAGTAAAGCAGTTATCATGAGTGACTTTAATCTACATATAGATTGGGCTAACCAAACTGGTAGCAATGCGGTGGAGGAGGATTTCCTGGAGTGTATTCGGGATGGTTTTCTCGACCAATATGTCGAGGAACCAACTAGGGAGCTGGCCATCCTAGACTGGGTGATGTGCAATGAGAAAGGACTAATTAGCAATCTTGTTGTGTGAGGCCCCTTGGGGAAGAGTGATCATAACATGGTAGAATTCTTTATTAAGATGGAGAGTGACACAGTTAATTCAGAAACTAGGGTCCTGAACTTAAGGAAAGGTAACTTCGATGGTTTGAGGCGTGAATTGGCTAGGATAGACTGGCAAATGATACTTAAAGGGTTGACAGTGGATAGGCAATGGCAAACATTTAAAGATCACCCCTGTCTGGAGTTAAAATAAAACGGGGAAGGTGGCTCAAACATGGCTAACAAGGGAAATTAATGATAGTGTTAAATCCAAGGAAGATAAATTGGCCAGAAAAAGCAACAAACCTGAGGACTGGGAGAAATTTAGAATTCAGCAGAGGAGGACAAAGGGTTTAATTAAGAGGGGAAAAATAAAGTACGAGAAGAAGCTTGCCGGGAACATAAAAACTGACTGCAAAAGCTTCTATAGATATGTGAAGGGAAAAAGATTAGTGAAGACAAACGTAGGTCCCTTGCAGTCGGATTCAGGTGAATTTGCAATGGGGAACAAAGAAATGGCAGACCAATTAAACAAATACTTTGGTTCTGTCTTCACGAAGGAAGACACAAATAACCTTCCGGAAGTACTAGGGGACCAAGGGTCGAGGGACAAGGAGGAACTGAAGGATATCCTTATTAGGTTGGAAATTGTGTTCGGGAAATTGATGGGATTGAATGCCGATAAATCCCTGGGGCCTGATAGTCTGCATCCCAGAGTGCTTAAGAAAGTGGCCCTAGAAATAGTGGATGCATTGGTGATCATTTTCCAGCAGTCTATCGATTCTGGATCTATTCCTATGGACTGGAGGGTAGCTACTGTAATACCACTTTTTAAAAAGTGAGATAGATCGGTTAGCCTGACATCAGTAGTGGGGAAAATGTTGGAATCAATTATTAAGGATGAAATAGCAGCGCATTTGGAAAGCAATGACAGGATCGGTCCACGTCAGCATGGATTTATGCAGGGGAAATCATGCTTGACAAATCTTCTGGAATTTTTTGAGGATGTAACTAGTAGAGTAGACAAGGGAGAACCAGTGGATGTGGTGTATTTGGACTGTCAAAAGGCTTTTGACAAGATCCCACACAAGAGATTGGTGTGTAAAATCAAAGCACATGGTATTGGGAGTAATATACTGACGTGGATAGAGAACTGGTTGGCAGACAGGCAGCAGAGAGTCGGGATAAATGGGTCTTTTTCAGAATGGCAGGCAGTGACTAGTGAAGTGCCGCAGGGCTCAGTGCTGGGACTCCAGCTCTTTACAATATACATTAATGATTTGGATGAAGGAATTGAGTGTAATATCTCCAAGTTTGCAGATGACACTAAACTGGATGGTGGTGTGAGCTGTGAGGGGGACGCTAGGAGGCTGCAGGGTGACTTGGACAGGTTAGGTGAGTGGGCAAATACATGGCAGATGCGTATAATGTGGATAAATGTGAGGTTATCCCTTTTGGGGGCAAAAAGGCGAAGGCAAAATATTATCTGAATGGCGGCAGACTAGGAAAAGGGGAGGTGCAACGAGACCTGTGTGCCATGGTTCATCAGTCATTGAGAGTAGGCATACTGGTACAGCAGGCGGTGAAGAAGGCAAATGGTATGTTGGCCTTCATAGCTAAGGGATTTGACTATGGGAGCAGGGAGGTCTTACTGCAGTTGTACAGGACCTTGGTGAGGCCTCACCTGGAATATTGTGTTCAGTTTTAGTCTCCTAATCTGAGGAAGGACGTTCTTGCTATTGAGGGAGTGCAGCGAAGGTTCACCAGACTGATTCCCAGGATGGCAGGACTGGCATATGAGGAGAGACTGGATCAACTGGGCCTTTATGCATTGGAGTTTAGAAGGATGAGAGGGGATCTCATAGAAACATATAAGATTCTGACGGGACAGGACAGGTTAGATGCAGGTAGAATGTTCCCAATGTTGGGGAAGTCCAGAACCAGGGGACACAGTCTTAGTATAAGGGGTAGTCCATTTAGGACTGAGATGAGGCGAAACTTCCTCACTCAGAGAGTTGTTAACCTGTGGAATTCCCTACTGCAGAGAGTTGTTGATGCCAGTTCATTGGATATATTCAAGAGGGAGTTAAATATGGTCCTTACAGCTAAGGGGATCAAGGGGTATGGAGAGAAAGCAGGAAAGGGGTACTGAGGGAATGAGCAGCCATGATCTTATTGAATTGTGGTGCAGGCTCGAAGGGCCGAATGGCCTACTCCTGCACCTATTTTCTATGTTTCTATGAAGTTTGATTCATCATGCTTCCTTAGCATCGCCAGTAACTAGAAAATACTAATCAACAGGGTACAGACAAAATGTAATTAAGAAAATAGGACAGTTTGTAACTGGAATAACCCAGTCACCAGGGTTCATATAAATGTGTAGTCAAAGGAGATGGGACAGATTATAGAATTGTATAAACCAAGAGGAGAAACCCCACTTAGGCTGCGAGAACCTGGGAACAACACTCGACAGAAACAGGGGAGCGACCCTTGAAGGAACAGTGTCAGGACCGGATTGATCACCTGGGAACGTATTGGGTAACTATGAGAGTATGTTGAGTTAAACTGAGTTGAGTTAAACAGAGTTGAACAGAGTTAGTATTTTGAGTGGAAAGGAACACCTTTTGGAACCCCTTTTCTGCAGATCTAAGCAAAGTTAAATAGAATATAAGTAATGAGTCTTGTACTTTTCCTGTATTAAACGAACATTAACGGTACTGTCATTTGTCTAGTGTGTAATTTGACATTTAACTCAGGAACTGTCGCAGGCAACTACTAGTCATATGACTAGCGAAATTGCCGCTTGCGCAACAGTACTCCTACTAAAGGCCATAAAATGGCAGCTGTGGGATCACTTGGCGGCCAAAATTATAGCAATTGCTAGAGTAACTGGCATCTGTACTTTTGTTGGGAATAAGTGTATTTTGTGTAATAGTTTCATAGAACTGTACAGTGGCTACATTCCTTGTGCTTAACATTTATATTTTTTCAAATTTTAAATGTCTTTCCGCCATATGTAGTAATTGCAGGCAGCTTTAGCAGCAGGTAAGAATCAAGTAAGACCAATAGAATAATATTACTCCGCTGAAAGACACATAGAGAAGTAGTAAGCTAGATTGTCTGGCTTCAAATGTTCTTTTTTTTTCTGCATCTCCTTTTAAAATATTCTGGTAAATTCAGAGTGACTTCCTTTTAGTTCTGACACCATATAGTTTTTATTATCAGTCAGTAACAAACAACAAAAGACTTAGGCCAAGAAATTCCATTGCACCCAATGTGAGGGCGGTAACACTGTGAGGCGGAACATTTTTGCTCCAGGCGCCGATGTTCCGCCTTGCTCTTGAAATTGGGGTTATTGCTCCAGAGAGGAAGTGGAGTGCAAAAAAATGCACTCTGCTTCCTCCCGGGCGCCGACGGGTCGGGAGCAGGGCGCAGCACTGTGCACTGGGCCGTGTAGCGCTATCGTGTAGTTGGGGCTCCCCCTTCATTAAATGGGAGGGCCCAAGTTGCCAACTCAGCGTGACCCCACCTGGACCACCAGCGAGCCGGGTACCGGGCTGCCAGATCGCGCTCACAGACCTCGCGCTGAAAGCAGCAGCGGGCCGCTTTAAGTAAGTCGCCTCATTTTTTATTGACCCGCCCGCCACCTCTTTAAATTGTGCCCTGCGAGCCTCCTGCCGCCCCGTTCACATCCCCTGAAGCTGTCGCTGTCATCGCCCGCCACAACTTCACGGGGCAATTTTTGTTCCGGAGTGAAAACTGGGCACTGCGCACAGTGATGACGTCATCACCGCCAGCGGAGCAGGGCGCCACTGGTTACCACCGTCGCTGCCGCTAAACTCACATGTAATTTAGGGCAAAAAGTCGTTTGCATTAACAGGAGGCGCAAACGACCCCAATTTCTCCCCCTTAGACCTTAAATATCTGTCTTTTACTGCTCAGCCATTTTCAGTTAATTTTATGCATCTGTCCATCATTCAAACAGAACCAGGCCAAAGAGAACTTCCTGACTGTGGATACAATGGGCCGGAATTTGCGGTGGGTAATAACGGCAAACTAACATGTTTGCCGTTATTACCCTTTCAAAATTGACCGCCACTTCAGGATGTACCGTGTGTGCACCTAAACGTGAAAATCCTGAAGTTATGGTCAGTCCTTCACTGTTCTGACACTGGCTGCACTGTGCTGCCCCTCCTCCTCCATCCCAGTAGCTGGCACTAAATGTTAGGCCTGTTGGATTAGGTGTATCTGGGGTTTTAGCAGTGTATTGACTGCTAAACAAACGTTATAGCAATAAAGGTGCAGCAGTTATAATGGGTGACTTTAATATGCACATAGATTGGGCTAGCCAAACTGGAAGCAATACGGTGGAGGAGGATTTCCTGGAGTGCATAAGGGATGGTTTTCTAGACCAATATGTCGAGGAACCAACTAGGGGGGAGGCCATCTTAGACTGGGTGTTGTGTAATGAGAGAGGATTAATTAGCAATCTCATTGTGCGAGGCCCCTTGGGGAAGAGTGACCATAATATGGTGGAATTCTGCATTAGGATGGAGAATGAAACAGTTAATTCAGAGACCATGGTCCAGAACTTAAAGAAGGGTAACTTTGAAGGTATGAGGCGTGAATTGGCTAGGATAGATTGGCGAATGATACTTAAGGGGTTGACTGTGGATGGGCAATGGCAGACATTTAGAGACCGCATGGATGAACTACAACAATTGTACATTCCTGTCTGGCGTAAAAATAAAAAAGGCAAGGTGGCTCAACCGTGGCTAGCAAGGGAAATCAGGGATAGTATTAAAGCCAAGGAAGTGGCATACAAATTGGCCAGAAATAGCAGTGAACCCGGGGACTGGGAGACATTTAGAACACAGCAGAGGAGGACAAAGGGTTTGATTAGGGCAGGGAAAATGGAGTTCGAGAAGAAGCTTGCAGGGAACATTAAGGCGGATTGCAAAAGTTTCTATAGGTATGTAAAGAGAAAAAGGTTAGTAAAGACAAACGTAGGTCCCCTGCAGTCAGAATCAGGGGAAGTCATAACGGGGAACAAAGAAATGGCAGACCAATTGAACAAGTACTTTGGTTCGGTATTCACTAAGGAGGACACAAACAACCTTCCGGATATAAAAGGGGTCAGAGGGTCTAGTAAGGAGGAGGAACTGAGGGAAATCTTTATTAGTTTGGAAATTGTGTTGGGGAAATTGATGGGATTGAAGGCCGATAAATCCCCAGGGCCTGATGGACTGCATTCCAGAGTACTTAAGGAGGTGGCCTTGGAAATAGCGGATGCATTGACAGTCATTTTCCAACATTCCATTGACTCTGGATCAGTTCCTATGGAGTGGAGGGTAGCCAATGTAACCCCACTTTTTAAAAAAGGAGGGAGAGAGAAAACAGCCTGACCTCAGTAGTGGGTAAAATGATGGAATCAATTATTAAGGTGTCATTTGGAAAATGGTGACATAATAGTTCCAAGTCAGCATGGATTTGTGAAAGGGAAATCATGCTTGACAAATCTTCTGGAATTTTTTGAGGATGTTTCCAGTAAAGTGGACAAGGGAGAACCAGTTGATGTGGTATATTTGGACTTTCAGAAGGCTTTCGACAAGGTCCCACACAAGAGATTAATGTGCAAAGTTAAAGCACATGGGATTGGGGGTAGTGTGCTGACGTGGATTGAGAACTGGTTGTCAGACAGGAAGCAAAGAGTAGGAGTAAATGGGTACTTTTCAGAATGGCAGGCAGTGACTAGTGGGGTACCGCAAGGTTTTGTGCTGGGGCCCCAGCTGTTTACATTGTACATTAATGATTTAGACGAGGGGATTAAATGTAGTATCTCCAAATTTGCGGATGACACTAAGTTGGGTGGCAGTGTGAGCTGCGAGGAGGATGCTATGAGGCTGCAGAGTGACTTGGATAGGTTAGGTGAGTGGGCAAATGCATGGCAGATGAAGTATAATGTGGATAAATGTGAGGTTATCCACTTTGGTGGTAAAAACAGAGAGACAGACTATTATCTGAATGGTGACAGATTAGGAAAAGGGGAGGTGCAACGAGACCTAGGTGTCATGGTACATCAGTCATTGAAGGTTGGCATGCAGGTACAGCAGGCGGTTAAGAAAGCAAATGGCATGTTGGCCTTCATAGCGAGGGGATTTGAGTACAGGGGCAGGGAGGTGTTGCTACAGTTGTAGAGGGCCTTGGTGAGGCCACACCTGGAGTATTGTGTACAGTTTTGGTCTCCTAACTCGAGGAAGGACATTCTTGCTATTGAGGGAGTGCAGCGAAGATTCACCAGACTGATTCCCGGGATGGTGGGACTGACCTATCAAGAAAGACTGGATCAACTGGGCTTGTATTCACTGGAGTTCAGAAGAATGAGAGGGGACCTCATAGAAACTTTTAAAATTCTGACGGGTTTAGACAGGTTAGATGCAGGAAGAATGTTCCCAATGTTTGGGAAGTCCAGAACCAGGGGTCACAGTCTAAGGATAAGGGGTAAGCCATTTAGGACCGAGATGAGGAGAAACTTCTTCACCCAGAGAGTGGTGAACCTGTGGAATTCTCTACCACAGAAAGTAGTTGAGGCCAATTCAGTAAATATATTCAAAAGGGAGTTAGATGAAGTCCTTACTACTCGGGGGATCAAGGGGTATGGCGAGCAAGCAGGAAGGGGGTACTGAAGTTGCATGTTTAGCCATGAACTCATTGAATGGCGGTGCAGGCTAGAAGGGCTGAATGGCCTACTCCTGCACCTATTTTCTATGTTTCTATGAATAACGAATTTTAATTTTGTGAAGTGTCCCATTTCTCCATTATGATAAAAATTACAATTTTTAAGAAACTTTACCATATCCCCATGTGGGAGCCCCAATCTTTGTTTTGCTCTCTCCAAAATGTTTCAAAAGTCCGGATAAAAGCAGCTTCTCATTTCCTGGTTTGTTGTCTGTGAGAATTCTGCAATGTGATTGGCCGCTTAGACAGATTGTTGACATCACAGCAGCCTCGCATTATGGGATTCCCACTATAGAGCGCTGCAATCACTTGAACAACGAAAAAGGCAAACTTCTTGCCACGGATTGCAAGTTCTGGGCCAATGTTATATAGATTCAGTGGGCTGGTAGTTTAGAAAGGGCTGTCCTTAGTGTTGCCTTATTAATGGGCATGTTCTAAATCAGAGCACAATTCGTATCAGCAACTTGAGACATCGGAAATTAGTGGAAATATGGATTTAAAGTTTATATTTAGCCCCTGAGGCTCCATTGTATGAATTTATGTAGCCCACAAAGGCAGAAATCCTGAACATCCCTGGATGGATACATGGCAGTTTCATTTATTTTGAATAGATCAAATGCAAACTAGAAGAGCTGAATTTATCAGTGGCAAAAGTACCTCTTATGAACCTTTCCTTTGTGTACCACATATGGCCTTACGTCATATTTGCCTGTATTCAGATGATTTGGGAAAAGAATACATATGGTCGACAACACCGCCTACATGTGTAGTTGTGCCATGGATCTGCTGCAGCCTCAACTTCACACTGTGTTATTGCATGGTAGGGTGAATTGGAACAGTGGAATAAGAGGCCATCGCTTCTCCCAAATTAAAGAATAAGGGAGCTCAGCAGCAATAGTGATTTAGGTAGAGGTGCCAGTAAATATAGCTGTCTGTTTCTTTCTCCAACTCTAAGTGCCTTTGCATAACTCTTCAATCCAAATCGATAAAATGGCTAACTTCATGTAAATATATAACATTTGATAGTACAATTGTACCTAACACAATTGTAAGTACTGGTTATACTAATTTACATATATTTGCAATCTTTTACTGTTAAACAGCAGCTGGGTTAAAACGACTCATATATCACAGGTTTTCAATCTTCTTCTTTGACAGCAAAATGCTTGGTGTAAAGAGAACACAAATCAAATCTTACTGTACTGATTCCATTTTTGTGCTTATTTGCAGTACATTAAAATGTTGGGCGTTGTCGTTGTTGGGATTGGTATGGCTGGCAGAGTTCGGATCCGCGACCTACTGAATCCACTGCCAAACAGTGCCACAGAAAAGCTAAAACCCATGGGCTTTGTCTCCAGGTAAGAAGTGTTAACCACTATGCACAGAGCTGACCACTAGCCCAAGGTATAGGAACTGTGACATATTTTGGGTAAATTAGAACTACATTTGTCAGCTCCGGTTCGACTGTAAGTGATGTGAATTGGCTAAATGCTTTGGAGCCAAAATTCCTTGGTGATTCCGTTGGTCTCCTGCCACAATTATGACAGGAGAATGATGGAACCCCCCCGCTCCCCCCACCACCAACCTTTCTCCACCCCCCCCCCCCCGAAAACAGCGGACACCTGGCTGCAGAGGATCTGTGAGTTCCCGTAGAGTCCATTAAGGGGCAGAACCTCTGTTCACCCCTTACTCAGGCACCTGCAAGAGATGGAACAGAGCAGCAGGCATGCAATCCTAGTACCGCCAAGAGTTGCTGTGCGCACGTCCTACAGGAGACCCAGCATACCTTTGGAGGCCAGTACTTTAAGGGAGAAGAGGCATACAGGCCTCCAGTCCCAGTGCAAGTAGGTCCTACTGGAAGTCCAGGCTGGGATTTGGGACCTGAGCTGCTGAAAATTATAGATACATTTTTGAAAGTGGAAATGGCCCCCTGCATAGGAAGATCAATGGGGCGGGGGTGGGCGGAGTGGGTTGGTCTTCACTTTGTTTTGGAGGGGGAAGCCGGGGGCGGGGGGGTGCTGGCGGCTGGTGGGAGAATCAGTTGCTTCCATTTATAAGATGTCAGAAGGACGCTAGTTCCAAATGATTTGAGGTTGACCCGTATTGGGGACAGTGATTTAAAATTACTCAGCACAAGTAAGACTTAATACATTACAGTATTCGAGCAGTAGTTTACAGAGTAATCTTCTACTGTGTCTCTACAAACTTCTGCTGCTGAAATCTTCTACAATTTGTGGCTAAGAATCCCTTCTTATACTCTTACTCTCATTCAAAACCTATGGAGTTCTCCTGAACCAACCACCGGCTGACACCCAAACCCAAAATCCAATCATAAAGATGCCATGTTTGTAGCAACAACAACAACAACTTGTATTTATATAGCACCTTTTAATATAGTAAAACATCCCAAGATGCTTCACAGGAGCATTATGAGACAGGAACTTTGATACTGAGCCACATAAATAGGGTAGGTGACCAAAAGCTTGGTCAAAGAGATAGGTTTTAAGGAGTCTCTTAAAGGAGGAGAGAGAGGCGGAGAGGCGGAGAGGTTTAGGCAGGGAATTCCAGAGCTTAAGGCCTATGCAACAGAAGGCATGGTGATTATAATCAAGAGGGCAGAATTAGAGGAAAGCAGCTATCTCGGTGGGGGCGGGGGGTTGTGTGGCTGGAGGAGATTACAGAGATAGGGAGGAGCAAGGCCATGGAGGGATTTAAAAACAAGGAAGAGAATTTTGAAATTGAGACATTGCTTAACTGGGAGCCAATGTAGGTCAGCGAGTACAGGGGTGATGGGTGAACAGGACTTGATGCAAGTTAGGACACGGGGGATAGCAGAGTTTTGGATGACCTCAAATTTACATAAGGTAGAATGTGAGAGGCCAGCCTGGAGTGCATTGGAGTAGTCCAGTCTCGAGGTAACAAAGGCATAGATGAGAGTTTCAGCAGCTGATGATCTGAGATAAGGGCTTAGACGGGTAATTCCGGAGGTAGAAATAGGCAGCCTTAGTTATGCCGCATATATATGGTCAGAAGCTCATTTCAGGACCTGATAATGCTTTATGTGGCTCAGTCAGATCTGGCGGTGAATGACTAAACCAGTTCTCCGTCATTTCCGTTCAAGTCTGCGTCCCTTGGACTTAAGGGAGTGAAGAAGAGAGCATTACCAGGGGGAATGGCCAGGGTGAGAGAGCGTAATTATTTCAATAGGGACTAGGGCATCAAAGGTGATGGTGAGGGAGTGGTTGAGCAGATCGGTAGCTGCAGGAATGTCGTGGTGAATGGAGGGCCAAAGGCTGGACAGTTGGTATTTCATAAGTGCAGTTGAAAGATAGTTGGGAGAGAGTTTTGTTCATGGGAGGAAGCAGAATGAAGTCGGGTTGGAAGAGGGGATGTGGGTGGAGAGCGATAAAAGGAAGTGGTCAGAGATGGCCTTATCTGGCATATGCAGGTTTTTAGTCTATGACATGCTTACATCATCTATTTTTGACCTTCAAGACCCATCTGGGGTAGTTATGGCAATACAACAGGAATGTGTCTCGACAGGTTGAAATACGGCCCTTACCCTTGGCCTTTGTTTTTAATTCACCATGGATATTATAACATTCCAGCACAGTGGCATCTGCAGCTAGCCATGCTTCCCAGCCAAGCTGTACTCAGTCTCATCCTTACTATTAGCTAATATCTAACTTTTACCCACAGCCTCGCTATTCGACTATAGCAATCCTCTTTCTCACCCCGGGTTGTCTGGTTACAGCTTACTCACAGACTTTTAATTATAAGCAAAAGGGTTACATGTCATATATAATTCAGGTTACCATTGCATACGGGTGATGATTACAGACTTTTATATTTAATTCTTACATATGATTATAAATCCATGACTGATGATTATAAGGTACTGATGATTATGATATTGATGATTATAAGATAGGAAAGCAAGTATTCTAAAAACCAACTAATCCATGATAATCTTACACACTGAACACTGCAGCTTCTTCTACCCAGATGTGCCCCCAAACATCAACGGCCTAACTGCAGCCTGTTTTGTATAAGTTCATTATTACTTCATTACTTTTGTACTATATGCCCCTATTTATAAAAACCCAAACTTTTACTGGCCTTTTTTGGATTTATCTACCTGCACTTGTACTTTCAGGGAATTATATATTTTAACCCCTAGGTCTCTCTGTTCATCACACCTATAAGTTTTTTTCCATTTCCTTGTTTTTTTTCTCCCAAAATATATTCCCTCTCACTTACCCATATTAAATTGCATCAGATAACTGTTTAGCCATTCCGCTAACCCATCATTGTCTTCCTGAAGTCTTTCACAGTCCTACCAAGCCACCTAGTTTTGTGTTGTCAACAAATTGTGTGTTCCCTTTTGCAAATCATCTATAAATACTAAGAACAAAAGTGGATCCAGCACTGATCCTTGGAAAACACCAATTCCAAGACTTCTCCAGTTGGAACAACACCTATCTACCCTAACTCTTTATTTCCTGTCCATCAACCAACTTGCTATCCACATTGCTACATTTTCTCTTGCATCATATATCCTATTTTTTCCAATAAGCCTCTTGTGAAACACCTTATTGAATGGCTTCTGAAAATCCATATAATCTACATCTAGTGCATTCCCTTTAGCTATCCAATCAGTCACTTCTTCAAAACATTTAATTGAATTTGTCAAACTTAATTTTCCTTCAACAAATCCTGCTGGCGGTCGCTGATTAACCGATGCATTTCTCGATCCTCCCCTGCCACGGAAATAATGCAATGGTGTCCCCAGCTGATCCTTTTTGTTAGGATGTTGCATTGAAATGAAGGGACCTCGCCTGACCTTGCAAACTTTGGCTGCATCGGGGCAGAGGTCCTGGGTGGGCATATCACAGCACTTATGTCGGAGTGCGTTTCTGCTGTAGGTCCTTATCTACAGCGAATGAACACTGCCTCCTGCCCAATTGCCGTTTTCTATGACTTCCCTCATATGACAAAACAATAAACTGTCCTTTGAGCTGGGCTGTTAGGTAGGAAATCAGTCTGTCCAACTTTCATACTGGATCCTGACAATGACAAAGATTCATTGCAGTCATTTTAAATGTAACTTTCTTAGGAATTTTCTTGGATTTTCTAGGAAAGATGTCTTCATAATGACAGCAGTAAATCTTTATTTTGTGACTATCAGGCAGAATAAATTGACAGAACACATTTCCTGTATAACAGCCCAGTTCAAATGACAGTTTAAGCCATTTGTTTTTCAATTGCAGTGTTTACTGTAAACAATAAATGTTCTTTTTGCAGCACCCAGTGATGGTTATGCTTTTTCTTCTGTTTTTTTTTTCTTTTCTGATCAATTTTCTCTGCCAATTTATCCTTCCCCTTGTGGAAATGTATTTTTTTATCTCAGCTGTATCACACTGTATTTTGTACCCTTTTTGATATAAAACAAAATGGAGTCCTGGTCCTTCCAGAAATTTCTGCAACAGACAGTCTGTTTGCATAAACAGCTAAACCTCGCTTGAAACGGCTGATAGCTAATCAATAGCCACCAGACAGCATGGAAACTGAGAGAACTACCACCCATGGTGCTCTCCTGTATTGTCCATACAACACCAGTTCCACTCCCCCCCCCCCCCCGCCCCACCACCCTTTTGAGATACTCAAACTGCAAGCCATTATCTCTCATACAGAATTCATCCATTTCATGCAAAAAGATAACTGACCAGGAAACTGGACAATCCTGACACAATGCAATAGCACATTATCACACTCTCATTGAGTAATGGCTGACTGGCCAACTAATAACCCTGACAAAAGGAGACATTTGGAAATCATGTCAGGACAAGGATGGGGTAATTAACTCTTTATCTGTATTCACTGACTGCAAGACAGAATCAATAAACAGAAAGAAGCATAACTTGTGTTTTTACTGTATAAATATCTCATGAAACTCTACCATTTTGGAGGTCTTCACTTAGCCTTTGACTGAGTGAGACTTTTCCCTTGCTGCAAGTAAAATTAAAGGAACATCTGCCAGAGCCAAAGGTGTCTGAGTCGTATATTGCGAGTCAAGATTTCGACAGTTACTTCTTGGAGGTTCCACTCTCTATCCTGTGAGTAAACGGATGCGGGCATAGTGTTCCTTCAGTGAAGGGCTTCACTGGCCAGAATAAGGTGAGTCTTTTGCTCACAAGAGGTCTCTTTACTGTTGAATCGCATATGCAATCTGTTGTCCACAGGGGAGGTACTGCGATCTACGAAACTCGACATTTAAGAAGCTAAAGTTATTTTTTGTAATCATTTCCTTCTCAGCTTGTAGGCAGAAGGGATCTGATCCTGAAAATATCTTGAACCAGCCCGGGGAGATTTTCAGTAAGAGTTAAGGTAAAAGAGTGCTATCGATCGACGGTTCTTATGTGATAAGATTAGAAAAAGGAAAAATAAAGGAGCGCTAATGATCAACGGTTCTTATGTGATAAGAGTGAAGGTGATTCTTGTGAGGATCAGAGTCCTTGTGCGATGGGACCATAAGTGTATAAGTTTTATTAGGATAAGTTAAGGACCGGGTCTGTAGTGGCGTACAACGCAGACTGAGAATTGATTATTTGTTTAGATAGAGTTTAAGATTATGATTTGTATACTTGCGTGAATGTTGTTTGTCCTAGTTGTCCTTGTTACTGTTGTGTTCAATACCTTTGTGCGACGTTGCAATTAGAGAAACGGGAAGAGTCACTAGGGAATTGTGATTCGGGAAAACAAAGATTGATTGAGAAAAGAAACATTGACTGATTAATCAACTACGGTGGGTTCATGCCAACATCTCTCACACACCCAGACTGAGCCAGAATTAAGAGCCTTTTCAGGCCACGTGACGGCCAGGAGAAGTGGGCGTAGAGAACTCGGTTGGCCGAAAGGATTGTGAGATTAGAAACTGTGGGAAGTCTTAATCATCCAGAATGGGTGCCGGAGCAAGTAAAACACCACCAAAGGGCACACCAGCCTATTTTATGCTCCAGAATTGTGGTCAGTCTTCAATTGACCACCCAAATAAAAATGGGTAGAGTGGACTAAGAGTGAAAACAGGCCATTTCCACTTGATGATTCATTTAATTTAGAGAGAATAACATGTCTAGAGGAGTGCCTTATAGACAGAGACTCAGGTAGAAGAGGAAAAAAAGAAAATAATTTAAAAAAAAGGCCTGGGTTCCGATTCTTCGAGCTCATGTAAAATTAACAGAGGAAGTAAATCAATATGTAAGAAAAAAAAAGAAAACATGATAGTGAAGTATGGATCCAAAAATAGAGCTGGCCAAACAATAAGCTTTGTTGAATGAAGAGAGACTTTTGTGAATGTCTGTCTTTGAATGAGAGTGCTTGTGTGATTTTTTTTGATTGCGGAATTTTTCATGTGTCTGAAAGCCTGTTTGGGAAGGTGGTGGAGCTGCCTGTTTGTTTTATCTCCACCCACTTTTTCAAACAGAGTGAAGGTTTTTTTTAACCCTTCGTAGTGTTGTCCTGTATGTGGGATGTTTTAAGAGTGTGAACCTAGAATTGAATTACATTTTAAGTTAGAAACGCAGGTGTGGATTTATCCGGACGATAAGTTATGGAGCTAGGAAATGCACAAAGGATAGGTTTGTTGAGCAAGATAAAAATACATGGTCCCGGTGGTTTTAAAAAAAAAGATAATTTATTTGACACGCTCACTTACTTGTCGAAAGAAGACATGCAATCATTGATTACATTGGGTTGAAAGACATAAATTTAGTCGAGGAATGAGATAAAGAACGGAGAAGAGAAGTTGTAATGTCTTTTTTTTTAAAAAGCCTGCGTAAGTCTCTCAAGGCTGCAGGCTGGGGGAGTACGCTCCCATTGTCCTTTGTGTAAAACCTTGACGTGAAAGCTTCCAGCTCAGTAAGAAGATTTTTAAATACAAGATTGGCAGTACAATATTTGAATTGGGATTTTGAGATATTTCAGGTGATTCTCCTTGATAAACATTTTGGTTGTATTGGAAAATCTTGGGTTTGGAAGCCTTTTTAATAAATTACACAACTGCTGCGCCAGAAGCTGAAGCTTAAAAGGTTGTAATTTATGAGACCCTATCATAAAATTGAAGTTACAGAGCAAAAGATTGGAGTTTTTGATGTTCAGCTTCTGAAACAGAAGTTGGGCACACAATTGTAAAACAAGTACTTTGCATTCTGTGATCTGTGAATCACTATAAGCATAATTGAGAAGTCCGTGTAACACACCGATTTTTCCGGTTCAGAAGCCCAATAGTGACAAATGGAGGTTTGTCCAAGACCTACCTATGAGCTGTGAATGAATCTACTATATTCTCACAATACTTAAAGAAGGATTCTGAATGAAGTATCCCGGAATGCTTTCCAGAATCTTAAGCAGTCCCTCACTTCAACACCAGCCTTGGGATTACCAGATTACACTAAGACATTCAACTTACTTGTTCATCTCAAGTTGGGTTTTGCACAATCGGTTTTGACTCAGTTACATGGGGACAGGCAGCGACCAATAGCGTATTTTAGTACCCAACTAGACCCAGTGGCACGCAGACTACCAGGATGTCTTCCTTCGCTGGCAGCAGCTTATTACACTATACAACAGGCTCAGACAATAACTCTAAATCATCAGACCGTTTTATATATCCCACACTCTGTCGAGATTTTACTTACTAAATGTGCCACCCAGCACCTAACTTCTGCAAGAACCACTAAATCTGAAGTTGAACTGTTATCAAATCCGAACCTTATCATTAAAAGATGTACTACCTTAAATCCAGCCACTCTACTCCCCACAGAAGAAGACGGCGAACCCCATTTATGTGAAATGGTAACCGAATTAGTGACTAAACCACGTATCAATTTAACAGATGTACCAATGTGTAACCCTGATCTAATGTACTATGTTGACGGATCAGCCTTACGAAATGATAGGGGCCAACCTAGAGCGGCTTATGCAATTGTAACCCAGTTTAATGTTGTCGAAACAGCCTCTCTTCCAGACTCCTTTTCAGCCCAACAAGCCGAATTGTTTGCGTTAACTCGAGCCTGTATTCTGGCTCAAGGACAAACAGTTAATATCTACACCGACACCGGGTATGCTTTTGGGGTATCGCATGACTATGGACAAATTTGGAAAATTCGCGGGTACCTGACTTCTTCAGGAACCACTATCAAAAATGCAGAACAAGTAGAAAATCTTCTGCGAGCCATTCAATGCCCCTTGAAACTTGCCATTATCAAATGTCAAGCACATGCAGGCCAGTTGAATGAGGTGGCACTTGGGTACGCCAGAGCTGATAATGCAGCTAAGTCAGCAGCTCTGTCAAAAGGGGGGATGTAGGTGTCATTGTTTCCACTAAGAAAAAATAATTGCTCAGATCCGCCACCCACTATTAATGATGTGCTGGCCATTCAGACACAGGCCAGTACGGAGGAGGTGTTGAACTGAATGAAGGATCAATGTTATAAAAATCCAGAAGGAAAATGAGTTCACCACGACGGCCGCGTGATGGTGCCCAAATCCTTACTTCCATGGATTGCCCGATGTGTTCATACATTCACACATGCGGGCAAAGGGGGGATGGCAGATTATATTTTGGCAACTTGGTATGCACCAGGTATTTCAGCAATTGCAAAACAAATCTGTGAAAATTGTGTTATCTGTCAGACAATGAATCTGGGTAAGATGGAAAAAGTAGAATCTGCCTCCCACCTAAATCCAATGGGGCCTTTTGTACATTTACAAATGGATTTTATTGAATTACCTATGTGTATGGGATTCAAGTATGTATTAGTTATTGTAGCTGTGTTCTCTAGATGGATTGAAGCCTTTCCATGTAAAAAGGCCGATGCCACTACTGTTGCTAAATGTTTGTTAAAAGAAATCGTACCGCGCTTCGGAATCCCTGCTAAGCTTTCTAGAGATAACGGGTCACATTTCACGGAAACTGTGAAGGGGTGAATGATGAAATGGTAGCCATTCGAACAGTGGCTCTCCAAAATCGTATGGCCTTAGATTATCTCCTAGCCAAAGAAGGAGGGACATGCGCATTAATAGGTGGAGAATGCTATACATATATCCTGGAAGTAAAATTGCTGCAAGTAAAATTAAAGGAACATCTGCCGGAAGTTAAAAAGAAAAGTATTGAAATGGGAAAGCAGGTGTTTTCCATTTTAGTGGTATTGGTCGGAGCATCAGACTTTTGATTCTGCAACATAAGGAAGCAGAGTATGACATTTGTCCCTTCAAGCTTGCTTTTACCATATAAACAATCTTAGCAAAGTCACTACGCTGCCCGTTGTTCATGTGTGAACCAAGACATAAAGGGCTGATTCCCTGACCAGGCACTCCCGGTGAGAAGCAGTGCTTGCAGTCAGGATACCGCAGGCCTATAGTGCCTGAATTCCTGTCCATTTAAATTAATGGATGAAAAATCGAGCACAGTGGGCCTGTAGTTTCCCAACTAGCATTTCCTACAAACACTGCTCCTCACTAGGAGTGTCCAGTTGAGGTATCAGCACCCAAGTGTTGGCAGTTTATTTGTCTGTTCATAGTTGAACCCAATCCTGCCCTAATGTTCACACAGCACGCTTTTCAATAGGAATCACTAGACAGCAAACCAAGAGTAGACACATTAGCTGATTTCTTCCATGAAGCCTGTTATAGTATCCCTACTGCCACCTTGATTTTTTTTTGCACCTCTGCTTTTTTGGCTTTTGTGTCTATTTTCCTTCTTCCCTCCAGTGTCTTACTCTATTTCTCTTGTCTCATTTTTCTGTTCTATCCTTGTTGTACCTTATCCAAGTCTCTGTATTGACAATCGAGCCTTAACACAGTGTGTTGGCAGGCTATTTGACTGGGGTGGGGTGGGAAAGGATAGCAACAATAACTGCATTTTCCAGTAATACCATGTAATGTCACATGCTCAAAAGCAGAGATTCAGGACTTTCACATCATGCAGGAGGAGGCTGATCTGGATCATTGCCATTCGCAGATTCAGTTTCTCACCCCTCTGACAGACGGAGAAATTAATAGCGAGAGAAGCAGTGAGCTACATTGCCATACAAATATTAATTCCTCAAGTCAAATTATCAGTTTATTGTTCCTTACTTTCGTTGAGATGTTCTTTCTTTTGTGTGTGTGTGTGTTACTACAGGGAAACCACTAAAATACATTGAAAGTGTAAAAAAAAACTTGATTTTTATCACTCCTTTTAACTCTTTCTGCTTTCACACGACAACAACTTGCATTGATATTACAAATTGAATGTAAAAGTGACATGTTTCACACATAGAAATAGATAAAAAGAAAAGACTCTGAGTCACGAGAAAAGAAATTAGAAGATGTCACTTGAAGCTTGGTCGAAAACATATGATTTGTGGTGTATCTAGCACACAAATCACTGACTCCACACGGTCTGGTGTAAGTCTAACTGCTGTGACCTTCGTCCTTTATTGTTCAGCTCCAGAGTGCCTCTCGGGTGTGGTGGTCAGCCTTTTATAGTGCCTGTTACAGGCACTTTCAGGTTTCCCACCACAGCGCCCTCTGTGGTGTGGCATTGTGCCTACATTACATTTAAGGTACCAGGATGATACACACATCAATACATAACATCACATTTCCCCCCCCCCACCAGGACGCAGGACGATGATACACACATCAATACATAACATCACACTTGTCCAACGGAAGGCAGGTAGGCATAGATAGTGCGTTAGTATGGTACATGTTATCTGGTACATTAACTGGTACATTGACTGGTAGGATCCCTGATTTCCTTGTTAGCCCTTATCATTAATTGTACTTCATATCCATTATTTTACACACATACAGTGGCCATTCAGCATAAAAAAATTAATTCTTGTTATAAATTTGCCATCTCACATTAACATAGCTCATTTTAGACTCGCTCTGCCTTACAGAAGTCCTTTGTGGGGACCACCTCATGGTAAGGCCCTTTTAAGACTCCCGGGTGCATTTCCTTTTTAAGGCGCCATCTTTGATGCAGGAGGATTCCACGAGGTTTCTCCTTTTGTGCCGCCATCTTTGATGCTCTGCTGCTCTGAACACTATGCCGCTGCCATCTTGCTCTCTGCCGCTCTGGATGCCCTCCGCCGTCGCAGCCTCCCGTCCGCTGCCACCTGACTTGCCTCCTCTTCTGCGGCCGTTGTCGCTTCTCCGGCGGCCACCATAGCCGCCTCCCCTGCGGCCGCCGTGGCCTCCGACCTCCAGCTACTGCCGTCGCCTGACGCTAACAGCTCCTCGGCGGGGCCCGCCCGACGGCTACTTCCTCGGCAGGGCTCTTCCGATCCGCCGGCCATCCTGGATCCCTCGCACCCCACCGGCTCACCCCCCCCCCCCCCCCACTAGGCCCCTCTCTGCAGGGCTGCTTGCCTGTGGGGGCTGAGGCTGCAGGATCTCTGTGGCTTGAGGTCTGGGGCTTGCTCTGCTTGCCTGTGGGGGCTGAGGCTGCAGGATCTCTGTGGCTTGAGGTCTGGGGCTTGCTCTGCTTGCCTGTGGGGGCTGAGGCTGCAGGATCTCTGTGGCTTGAGGTCCGGGCCTGGGGCTTGCCTGTGAGGCTGCAGCTCCAGCTCGGTCGGCGCTGCTCTCTGGGGACCTGGGGCACGGCAGCACCCCGGGGAGCAGCAGCCTGTGGAGTGATGAAGTCTTCCCAGCTCCCACGGACCGTCCCCATCCACCTCCGGCCGAGGAGTGTCGGCCCATCGCCTGCAACGACCCACAAAGGTAAACCGCGCGTCTCGTCCCCGTGGCATACCTGCACCATCGCTCTGCCAAGAACCGGTATCAGTTCCCTGGTGTAGGTACGCAGCTTCGCCGTGACCGGGACCAGCTTGGGTCGTGCAGCTGGGTTAATCCACAGTTTATCAAAAGTTCTCCGACTCATCAACGACGGACCCAAGCCCGTGTCCACTTCCATACTCACAGGGACATCGTTGATTTTTACTTCCCTTATCACTGGGGGCAAATCGTCGGTACACGTGTGCAGTCCAAACACCTCATCATCTTCTGCCTGCTCCTCACTGGATGATAGAAACATAGAAACATAGAAACATAGAAACATAGAAAATAGGTGCAGGAGTAGGCCATTCGGCCCTTCTAGCCTGCACCGCCATTCAATGAGTTCATGGCTGAACATTCAACTTCAGTACCCCATTCCTGCTTTCTCGCCATACCCCTTGATCCCCCTAGCAGTAAGGACCTCATCTAACTCCTTTTTGAATATATTTAGTGAATTGGCCTCAACAACTTTCTGTGGTAGAGAATTCCACAGGTTCACCACTCTCTGGGTGAAGAAGTTCCTCCGCATCTCGGTCCTAAATGGCTTACCCCTTATCCTTAGACTGTGACCCCTGGTTCTGGACTTCCCCAACATTGGGAACATTCTTCCTGCATCTAACCTGTCTAACCCCGTCAGAATTTTATATGTTTCTATGAGGTCCCCTCTCATTCTTCTGAACTCCAGTGAATACAAGCCCAGTTGATCCAGTCTTTCTTCATAGGTCAGTCCCGCCATCCCGGGAATCAGTCTGGTGAACCTTCGCTGCACTCCCTCAATAGCAAGAATGTCCTTCCTCAGGTTAGGAGACCAAAACTGTACACAATACTCCAGGTGTGGCCTCACCAATGCCCTGTACAACTGTAGCAACACCTCCCTGCCCCTGTACTCAAATCCCCTTGCTATGAAGGCCAACATGCCATTTGCTTTCTTAACCGCCTGCTGCACCTGCATGCCAACCTTCAATGACTGATGTACCATGACACCCAGGTCTCTTTGCACCTCCCCTTTTCCTAATCTGTCACCATTCAGATAATAGTCTGTCTCTCTGTTTTTACCACCAAAGTGGATAACCTCACATTTATCCACATTATACTTCATCTGCCATGCATTTGCCCATTCACCTAACCTATCCAAGTCGCTCTGCAGCCTCACAGCATCCTCCTCGCAGCTCACACTGCCACCCAACTTAGTGTCATCCGCAAACTTGGAGATACTACACTCAATCCCCTCATCTAAATCATTAATGTACAGTGTAAACAGCTGGGGCCCCAGCACAGAACCCTGCGGTACCCCACTAGTCACTACCTGCCATTCTGAAAAGTACCCATTTACTCCTACTCTTTGCTTCCTGTCTGACAACCAGTTCTCAATCCATGTCAGTACACTACCCCCAATCCCATGTGCTCTAACTTTGCACATCAATCTCTTGTGTGGGACCTTGTCGAACGCCTTCTGAAAGTCCAAATATACCACATCAGCTGGTTCTCCCTTATCCACTCTACTGGAAACATCCTCAAAAAATTCCAGAAGATTTGTCAAGCATGATTTCCCTTTCACAAATCCATGCTGACTTGGACCTATCATGTCACCTCTTTCCAAATGCACTGCTATGACATCCTTAATAATTGATTCCATCATTTTACCCACTACCGATGTCAGGCTGACCGGTCTATAATTCCCTGTTTTCTCTCTCCCTCCTTTTTTAAAAAGTGGGGTTACATTGGCTACCCTCCACTCCATAGGAACTGATCCAGAGTCAATGGAATGTTGGAAAATGACTGTCAACGCATCCACTATTTCCAAGGCCACCTCCTTAAGTACTCTGGGATGCAGTCCATCAGGCCCTGGGGATTTATCGGCCTTCAATCCCATCAATTTCCCCAACACAATTTCCCGGCTAATAAGGATTTCCCTCAGTTCCTCCTCCTTACTAGACCCCCCGACCCCTTTTATAACCGGAAGGTTGTTCGTGTCCTCCTTCGTGAATACCGAACCAAAGTACTTGTTCAATTGGTCCGCCATTTCTTTGTTCCCCGTTATGACTTCCCCCATCATCCCCCATCTCCTCAGCCACATGGTGAGTCCGATTTCTTTTACACATACGCTGAAGGTGGCCTTTAAGGTGGCAGGTATTGCACGTGTACTCCGCAAACCTGCACCGGTGAGCCTCATGGCTTCCTCCACAACGCCAGCATGGTGCTGCTTGATTGGCCCCCCTCAGCGGACTCTGAGTCCCAGGACCCCGAGGTCCGTGCTGTCTGCCCCGGGCAGAGCCATGTTCTGCAGTTTTGTCCGTGGTGGGCGCTATCCTGTGGACCATGCCTGCCGGGTTCGAGACTGTGGATTATTTGCTTGGTGCTGCACGTTGAGGTCATATGTGCCCGGCTGATGGTGATGGCCTTTGTCAGGGTGACTGTGGGTTCCATGGCTAACAGCTTGTGAAGGAGGCCCTCATGGCCAATCCCCATAACGAAAACGTCCCGCAATGCCTCGTCAAGGTGTGCGCCAAAATCACACGGCGCCACGAGTCTCCTGAGGTCCGCAGCATATTTGGTGATATCCTGGCCGTGAGGATGCTCTCCTTCGGTTTCAACTGGTCACGAATGAGTTCAGTCAGCTCCTCATATGACTTGTCCCTGGTGCTCCCGGGTGCCAGCAAATCCCTGATGAGACAGTAAACCTCATCGCCACAACTGGAGAGGAATATCGGCTTACGCTTCTCTCTCAGTGCGTTCGTGTCCTCCGTCAGATCGTTTGCTGTGAAGTAGTACTCGAGCCTTTCCGTAAAGGCCTCCCAATCATTGCCCATGGTAAAATCCTTTAGCGAGCTCAGAGTAGCCATGGTTGCGTGGAATTCATCCGCTTCCTTGTCGCCAATGTGGTGTATGTAGCACACAAATCACTGACTCCACACGGTCTGGTGTAAGTCTAACTGCTGTGACCTTCGTCCTTTATTGTTCAGCTCCAGAGTGCTTCTCAGGTGTGGTGGTCAGCCTTATATAGTGCCTGTTCTAGGTACTTCCAGGTTTCCCACCAAGCGCCCTCTGTGGTGTGGCATTGTGCTTACATTACATTTTAGGTACCAGGACGATACACACATCAATACATAACATCACATGATTGAGAACATTTTAAAGGCGGAATGAAGTGGAAAGGTGGAGGACCTTAGGGAGGGAGTTCAGAGAGTAGGAATAAGGTGGCTGAAGACTCTGCCAGCAGTGGTGGGTTAAAGGGAGAAGTAATGCGCAAAAGTGGGGATATGGAGAGAGGGATATAAGATGATAAGAGTAAGAATTTTAAATGTAATGTGTTAGTCGACAGGCAAACGAAGTAGGTCAGCTTGAAGATGATGGGTAAGTTGAAGTTTATGGAGGGTGGTGAATAGAAAACCGGCACGGAGAGCATTATGCCAATGTAATCAAGTCTAGTGGTGACAAGAGATGAAGCCTAGAAGTCTCTCTATAGAATCATAGAAATTTACACCACAGAAGGTGGCCATTAGGCCCAACGTGTCTGTGCCGGCCGAACAAAAGCTATCCAGCCAAATCCCACTTTCCAACTCTTGGTCTATAGGTTTGCAGGTTACGGCACTTCAAGTGCATATCCAAGCACTTTTTAAATGTGATGAGCGTTTCTGCCTCTACCACCCTTTCAGGCAGTGCATTACAGACCCCCACCACCCTTGGGATGAAAAAAGTTCTCCTCAAATTCCCTCTAATCCTTCTATCACTTTAACCCTTCTACCCACTACTTTAAATTTATGCCCTTTCTGTTAAGGGAAATAGGTCCTTCCTAATCACTCTATCTAGGCCCCTCATCATTTTATACACCTCAATAAGTTCTCCCCTCAGCCTCCTCTGTTCTAAAGAAAACAAACTCAGTCTATCCAATCTTTCCTCATAGCAAAATTCTCCATTCCTGGCAACATCCTTGTAAATCTCCTCTGTACCCTCTCTAGTGCAATCTCATCTTTCCTGTGTCGTGGTGATTAGAACTTCACGCAGTACTCTAGCTGTGGCCTAATTAGTGTTTTATGCAGTTCTCGAATCCAGGGGGCCAAAATTCAGCCTCCCGAAAAGGCCTCCTACTGCGAGAAAGAGTGGCCACCAATTTGTGGTCAAATGGCCGCCGCTAACAAAATTGACCTCGGTGATTTATCTGGCGGTCCCCACTTCCGCCCCGCTGCTGCTGACCCCACCTAAGTGCGTCATCAAAGGGCGCACCGCCAATCTCCCGCACCTCCATCGCACCACCAACTAAATTCATATAAAAAAATCCACGGGCCGCCGAGCGGTGCCCCCGACAGCTTTTTCTGTTGGTGCTCCTTGCTTTCAGTGTGTGGGACATGGCTGCATGGTGGCCCTTCAAGGGTAGGGCGCACTGCCACGACCGCCATTTTTTTTTGCCGGCCGACTTCCAGAGTGGCTTGACAATTATACCCCTGGATTCAGCCTGGCCGCCAACAGACAGCCCTTCAAGGGGAGGCCGCACTGCCGCGACCGCCAATAGGCAGCCTGGCACCACCTCTTGGACCTATAGTGGATGGAAAAAGTGTCAGACTGGACACTGTGAGTTCAAAGTAAAGTGTGACCGTCGTCTTTTATTGCAGGTCTCAAGAGTGCCTCTCCAACCTGTGAGGCCTCCTTAAATACCTGTGCTCCCAAGGGATTATGGGATCCCTTGGGACTCCAGGGGATGCGCCCTCTGGTGGCTGTACAGAGTAAATACAAGTTTACATATATAACAACACTCCCCGCGCCCCCCCCCCATCCGCCAAGTCAATAATGTAACTATACAATGTGAGTCGATCTGGGGCCCTTCTTGCCCTGGTTGATCGTCTCAGTGTGAAAGCTGGTGTTGTTGAATCATTTGTTGGGCCCTCGCTGGGCTGCTGTGCAGCTGGCCTTGCTGGGCTGCCTGGTGTGTTGGGCTCTGCTGGGCTGCTGTGGATGATGAGTTCTGCTTCATGGTCAATCGTGGTGCAGGTTGTCACTGGTGTGAATGTTGGGGGATCAAAAAAAGGTAGGGTCCAAGGTGGGTTGCTCTGGATAGTCCGTGAATCTGAGTTTGATTTGGTCCAACTGTTTCCGGTGAATGAGTCCATTTGAAAGTTCGATTCGAAACAGCTCTTTGGCCAAGACAGTGCCGGGAATCCACTTGGGATCTTGTCCATAATTTAATATAAATACAGGATCATTGATTTCAATCTTGTGTGACACATTTGTGCTATCATGGTATGCACTTTGTTGAAGCCGCCTGCTCTTTACCTGTTCATGTAGATCAAGGTGAACTAATGCAAGCTTTGTCTTAAGTGCTGTTTTCATGAGCAGTTCAGCAGGTGGGATCCCAGTGAGTGAGTGGGGTCTCGTGCGGTAGCTAAGCAGGACTCGGGATAGGCGAGTCTGCAGTGAGCCTTCAGTTACCCTCTTCAAGCCTTGCTTGATGGATTGCACTGCTCTCTCTGCCTGACCATTAGACGCTGGTTTAAACGGCAGATGTGACATGTTTGATCCCGTTACGGGTCATGAATTCTTTGAACTCAGCACTGGTAAAGCACGGCCCGTTGTCGCTTACCAGGACATCAGGTAGGCCGTGTGTGGCAAACATGGCCCGCAGGCTTTCAGTAGTGGCAGCGGATGTGCTAGCCGACATTATCTCACATTCAATCCACTTGGAGTATGCGTCTACAACCACAAGGAATATTTTACCCAAGAACGGGCCTGCATAGTCGACGTGTACCCTAGACCACGGTTTGGAGGGCCAAGACCATGAACTTAGCAGTGCCTCCCTGGGTGCATTGCTTAACTGCGAGCATGTATTACATCTGCGAACGCAGAACTCTTAAGTCCGCATCGATACCGGGCCACCACACGTGGGATATGGCTATCGCTTTCATCATTACGATGCCTGGGTGGCTACTGTGGAGGTCATTGATGAAGGGGTCGCTGCCCTTTTTGGGGACCACTACTCGATTGCCCCACAGTATAGACATTTCATCTTTGCGCTGCTGGAACGGCTTTATCTCTTCCTGTATTTCCACTGGGACACTGGACCAGCTCCCGTGAAGCACACAGCTTTTGACTAGAGATTATGGGCCCAAGTTTCCACACGCGCCTAGAACAGCGCAGTCCCGACCTGGACGCCCGTTTTTCGCGCCACAAAGTACGCCTAAAAAAATCCTCCGTATTCTCCACCTACCTGCAGGTCCTCTGGCCCTCGGCGCAGCCAGCACGAGCTGTGGGGGGGCGGAACCAGGTCCCTGCACTGAAAACAGTGTCGGGACCTCTGCACATGCGCGCTACAGTGGGCATGCAAGTGCAGTAGCTCCAGGCGCCGAACTGTGTGGGAGGGGCCCGAAGCATGCAGCCCCTAGCCCTGGCTGAATGGCCTCATTGGGGCTGCGTGATTAAGGCTCCTCCCACGGCCAGCTCCTGCTTCCCCCCCCGACCAGACCCGACACTCGCTCCCCGCCCCCCTCCTGCCTCCAGACCAGACCCGACACCCGCTCCCCCCCCCCCCATCCCCCCGACTGACCCGACCCGACCCGCGCTCCTGTTCACGCTCCCCGTCTCCCCGACTGGACCCGACCCAACCCGCACTCCTGTTCCCGCTCCCCACCTCCCCAACTGGACCCGACCCGACCCGCGCTCCTGTTCCCGCTTCCCGCCTCCCCGACTGGACCCGACCCAACCCGCACTCCTGTTCCCGCTCCCCACCTCCCCAACTGGACCCGACCCGACCCGGGCTCCTGTTCCCGCTTCCCGCCTCCCCGACTGGACCCGACCCGACCCCACCCCCCCCCCCCACTGGACCCGACCCGACCCGACTCCCGCTCCCGGACTGGATCCGACCTGACCTCCCCCGCCCCCCACCCCCCTCTCGCTCCCTCCCCCCTCCCTCTCCCTCCCTCCCCCCTCTCTCTCTCTCTTCCTCCCTCCCCCCCTCTCTCTCTCTCTCTCTCCCTCCCCCCCCCTCTCTCTCTCCCTCCCTCTCTCTCTCTCTCTCCCCCTCCTCCCCCCCCCCACCCCCGACCCGAACCGAACCTCCCCGACCCAACCCAACGCCACCTACCTGTAAATCTGGTGCTGGGGACGTGCCCTGCCCGAAGTCTCGGGCCGGCCCGTTCAGCCTTCGGTCCCGAAAGGCCTGCCTGAAGCACTTTCACACAGGTAGGAAGATGGTTTATTTAATCTTTTCTTTGCTTATAAATGTTTATTCAAGTTGGATTTATTTGTATAATATTGGTATAAGTATAAATAAGGATTTATTATAGAATTTAATGACTTCCCTTCCCCCCCCCACCTCGTTCTGGACGCCTAATTTGTAACCTGCGCCTGATTTTTTAATGTGTAGAACAGGTTTTTTCTGTTCTACAAAAAAAGTACGTTTTCACTGTGGAAACTTTCAAATCAGGCGTCAGTGGCCGGACACGCCCCCTTTTGAAGAAAAAATTCTGTTCCAAAGTAGAACTGTTCTACCTGACTAGAACTGCAGAAAAAAAAATGTGGAGAATTGCGATTTCTAAGATAGTCCGTTCTCCACCAGTTGCTCCTAAAAATCAGGCGCAAATCATGTGGAAACTTGGGCCAAATAAGGGGTCCTGGCTTGTCCAGGTTTTGATCTGCCGGGTAGTGACGGGTGATTGCTCACTCTCAAATGCTTTCATAAGCATGGCTAGATCTGCGGACTGCGCCATTTCCATCCCCGTGGTGGGCAATGGCAGCCTACAGAGAGCATCGGCGCAGTTTTCTGTGCCTGGCCTGTGGTGGGTGGCGTAGTTGTATGTGGACAATATCAGCGCACATTACTCTGGATACGGGCTGATGCGTTGGTATTTATCCCTTTACTCACAGAGAACAGGGATATAAGTGGCTTATGGTCAGTTTCCAATTCGAATTTTAACCCAAACAGGTATTGATGCATTTTCTTTACCCCATAAACTCACACTAACGCTTCTTTCTCAATCATGCTGTAGGCTCTCTCAGTCTTAGACAGACTCCTGGATGCATAGGGAACCGGTTGCAGTTTCCCGAAATCATTAGCTTGTTGCAGTGCACACCCGACGCCATATGATGATGCATCACATGCTCGTACCAAACGCTTACATGGATCATACAACACAAGCAATTTGTTTGATTATAACAATTTTCTCACTTTTACAAAGGCATTTTCTTGGCTTTTGCCCCAAACCCATTCATCCCCTTTTCCTGGTAAGACATGCAGTGGTTCTAAAAGTGTGCTGAGACCCGGTAAGAAGTTACCAAAGTAGTTCAAGAATCCCAGAACCGACCGCAGCTCCGTCACGTTCTGTGGCCTCAGTTCTGCGTTCTCAATTGCCTCAGTCTTTAAGTTGGTGGGCCTGATGCCGTCCGCCGCAATCCTCCTTCCCAGGAACTCCACTTCAGGCGCCAGGAAAATTCGAGCATTTTAACCTGAGCCCCATGTGGTTGAGTCGACTAAGAATCTCCAGGTTCTGCAGATGCTCGACTGTGTTCCGACCTGTGACCAAGGTGTCGTCTTGAAGACCATGGTGTGCGGGACCTACTTCAGTAAGCTTTCCATGTTTCTCTGGAATATCGCCGCTGGTTATCAGATTCCAAACGGGCATCTGTTATAAATAAAAATACCTCTGTGCGCGTTGATGCAGGTGAAGGCCTTCGATGATTCCTCCAGTTCCTGCGTCATGTAGGCTGAAGTCAGATCCAGCTTCATGAACGTCTTTCCTCCTGCCAGCGTTGCAAAGAGGTCGTCGGCCTTTGATAGTGGGTATTGGTCCTGCAGGGAGAAACGATTGATAGTTACTTTGTAATCGCCACAGATTCTGACGGTGCCGTCTCCCTTGAAGACTGGGATGATAGGACTGGCCCACTCGTTAAACTCGATCGGGGAAATGATGCCCTCTCTTTGCAGCCAGTCTAGCTCGATCTCTACCCTTTCTCTCATCATGTACGGTACTGCTCTCGCCTTGTGATGGATGGGTCATGCCCCTGGAATTAGGTGGATCTGTACTTTTGCTCCTTGGAATTTCCCGATGCCTGGTTCGAACAGCGAAGGAAATTTGTTTAAGACCTGGGCACATGAAGTGTCGTCAGCGGGCAATAGCGCTCGGACGTCGTCCCAGTTCCAGCGTATCTTTCCCAGCCAGCTCCTGCCGAGCAGCATGGGACCATCGCCCGGTACCACCCAGAGTGGTAGCTTGTGCACCGCTCCATCGTAGGAGACGGTAGCACTGCCGATTACAGGAATCAGTTCTTTCGTGTAAGTTCTTAGTTTCGTGCGAACTGGAATTAAGACTGGCCTTGAGGCTTTGTTGTACCACAACCTTTCGAAAGTCTTTTTGCCCATGATGAACTGGCTCGCGCCTGTGTCCAGCTCCATTGACACCGGGAGTCCATTTAGTTCAACATTCAGCATTATCGGGGGACAATTTGTGGTGAATGTGTGCACCCCATGTACCTCAGCCTCTATCTGAGGATCTGGTTCGTCGTGATCCTCCGTGGATCTGTCTTCCTCTGCAACATGGTGGTTTGCAGGTTTAACAGGCTTTGCAGCTCGCCTGCACACTCATTAGAGGTGTCCCATTGTTTCACAGCCCTTGCAAACGTACTCTTTGAATCGGCATGAATGGAAACGATGATCATCCCCGCAGCGCCAACAAGATCTTAATGGCCTTGCGTTCATCACCCTTGATGGTGGACTCTGAGACATCTGCGGACGTGTAGCTGCAGATATGTGTGACCTGCCCTGTATGCTACGATTCGAAAACAACATCACTTTGTTCACAGTACTTGTAGCAGCACTTGTGTGCTGAGAGATTTGCTTCGTATTGTCACTGGTAGCAATGAACGTCTGGGCTATCACTATGGCCTTACTCAAGATTGAGGTCTCTACCGTCTAAAGTTTCGTGGCCAATGCCAAGTACGAAAAAGTCTCTGAGCATGTGCTCCAAATGTCCTTCAAATTCGCAATATCCTGCAAGGCGTCTTAGCTCGGCGACATAACTCATCACTTCCTGGCCTTCAGATCTTTTGTAGGTGCCGAACCGGTATCTCGCCATCAGAACGCTTTCCTTCAGGTTGAAATGCTCTCGGACCAGTGTGCACAAATCGTCGTATGATTTCTCTGTGGGTTTCGCTGGAGCAAGCAGATTCTTCATGAGGCCATACATTGGTGCCCCACAGACGGTGAGGAGGATCGCCCTTCATTTGGCAGTGCTCTCTTCCCCATCTAGCTCGTTGGCCACGAAGTATTGGTCGAGTCACTCCACAAAAGTTTCCCAATCATCTCCCTCTGAAAATTTCGAAAGGATGCCCACTATTCTCTGCATCTTTGGGTTCACTATCTGTATCTCGTCGCCAGTTGTAGTGTATGGAGAAAGAGTCAGACTGAACACTGTGAGCTCCAAGTAAAGTGTGACCTTAGTTTTTTATTGCAGGTCTCCAGAGTGTCTCTCCAACCTGTGAAGCCTCCTTAAATACCTGTACTTCCAAGGGATTATGGGATCCCTTGGGACTCCAAGGGATGAGCCCTCTGGTGGCTGTACAGAGTAAATACAAGTTTACATATATAACAGGACCTAACTAGAATCTTCGCAAAGCTCACAACGACTCTCCCCTTTAAGAGAAGGGGAGAGACTTGATGACACACACGCATCATGGCGTCATCATTGTTCCGCTGATGATTGACAGTGGCGGAGACTCCGTCCCGCCTTCACTTCCGCCCCTCTTGTGGTCGATCTTCTGCTTACCGTCCCACTTCTGGACCCATTATGACTGACTTCCGATCCGCCTGAAAAAAAGCGACAAAGAGCTGAATTTCGGGAAAGAGGCCACCTCATCCGACGCAGTGGTGAAAACAGTTCAGAAGTGGTAGGTGCGACCCGTTTCAGGCGGACCTGAATTTCGGTCCCCCAGTTCTTTGTAGTGCAGGCTGCGGAGCCAGGAGATGCAAACGGTGACACCACTAGCTGAATAGTGTAATTACACTTCGATAAGTTTGCATAGGAATTGAAGTGCTCATCGATGTAAGATTTTTAATGTGTTACTAATTGTAGCATTACACACATTGGGCTCAATTTTCCTCAGTGATTTGCACTGTTTTTTTGGAGCAGGCTGCATTTTTTGGCCTAAGTTTAAAAACCACAGTTTCCCCAATCAATTTGCATTCGCGTAACTCAGTTAGTTACAATTTTTTTAGGTACTTTTTTTTCAGCCAAAGGGGCGTAACCTGCCACTCGCGCCAATTCTGGCCATTTAGGCAAGTTTGGTCTGCTGAGAGTTACTCCAGTTCTGCTTCGGCCAGCATATGTGGCCTCTGCAGAAGAACCTTCTGGAGCGTTAAAGAAATCGGCGCAGGTAAGGAAATCGGCACAGGTAAGGAAATCGGCGCAGGTAAGGAAATCGGCGCAGGTAAGGAAATCGGCACAGGTAAGGAAATCGGCGCAGGTAAGGAAATCGGCGCAGGTAAGGAAATCGGCGCAGGTAAGTGCAATGCAAAGTAAATGCCCGGACAGCAACAGCAAGAAAGGTAAGAGAGAGGGGGAGAGAGAGGTTGGTGGGGGGGGGGGTGGCAGCTGCGGCAGAGAGAGAGGTGGGAGGGGGAAGCGGGGGGGAGAGAGGAGGTGGGGGAAAGCCTTTCGGGTGTAGTTAAGTGCGGGGACTGGGAGGGAGGAGGCCAATCGGCCTGGGATGGGGTGGCGGAGTGGACCGGCAAGCCCTTCGGCCTGGGCTAGGAGCGGGGCACCGGGACCGGCATGGTGCTCGGGGCCTGGGGGGGCACGGTGGGTGGGGGTGCTGGAGCTGGACCGGCACAGGCAAGGGGCTCGCGGTGGGCTAGGCAAGCTAACTGTTTACCATAAACAGATGTTATTTGCGATTTAAAAAAAAATCAAATTAGAATAAGGAAAAAAACCTGTCTCTTTGCCTTTCTCTCTTCATGTGTTTTTATCTCTTCTGTCTGATAGTTATTAGAAATTAGAACCTCTGTTTCCCAGGTATAAGCAATTGGCATTGACCTTTACCAACTGTCAGTAAAGCACAGTTGAGATCATTTGTTGGCTTCAAAATTCAGCTTTTTTAAAAGTGAAATAACATTAAATGAAGAAAGATGCTCTCCCTCTCATTAGCCTTAAAGGCATAGATTGCTAAATGTTTTTTCTAAGCCTTAGCAGTAGTTCTCCTGATGGTTCAGTAAGAATATCCAGTGATTAGCCAAGCCTTTCCAATGAGGAAACTACCAGATTCAATCTCTGCCCTGTGCTCATTTAGCTGATCTCAGTGGTGGTATAGTAAAATAGCTCATAGGGCCCTACATTCCTACAGGATTCTCACTCCTGATCACCAACCAGTCACCCCCTGCTGGAACTGCCTATTTATTGACATTTGGTGAGGACAGAATTGGCTTCAGTTATGTTACCCGTACAGTCAAATAACCTGCCAACACTCATTGGGTGCACACATGAAAAATGGTCACAGCAACTATCAGAGGGTGACCAGCATTCATTGAAAGGTACTCCAGAAAGGAGTCAATGCTTCAAGAAATAGGGATAAAACTGTAAGTTTGAGGCCTATATTTTGTTTTGCTCATGCAAATGTCAATGAAATACATACCGTGGTGTACACCATGACTGCCACTTTGTGCTGTGCCAAAGCTATGGCGCATGACAGCGGTGCGGCACTAACAGCGACTGCAATATCTGTGTGATGCCTGAGAATTTGACTGTCATTTTATTTATTTTTGGAGGATGAACCAGCCCTGAGTCCCTGGGATGACCACACCACAAACTGAATGCCATAAAGATAGTAGTTTGCCATTATTTTATTAGATGCTTTTAAGACAAGATTTACATTACCTCCAAGCTCTCAACACTTTGGGTTTTTCAAAATGTTGAAAAGTCATTGGATGGAGTGAGCAGAGGGATTGACTATTAAGATAGCTAATGGTACAGAAAAGCTAAATCTGGAACAAACTTCAATTTGACAAGGGGACACAGGTCGAAGCTAACAAAAGGAAATTTCATTCTGATGTCAGGAAGTTCTTCACATGGAGTAATTGGAGTTGCCAACTCTGGTTGGAGGCGTTCCTGGAGGTTTGATCACATGACATTCAGGCCATATGATGCGTGACCATGTGATGCCTGATCACATGACATCTGATCATGTGAGATCAATTTACGTGACTTCCACAAATGTTGCATTTACCTTATAAAGGTTGGGTCCCCTGCAGTTGAGTACTTTTGCTCATGGTTTGCATTAGCAGATGTTGTAGAACAAGTTCGAAAAGCCAAGAGGCCACCCATGAGCAGGCAAAGAGGGGAAACCAAGAGACCCACCCTATTTCAGAGATCCCTCCATATTCCAGATCACCCATTTTAAAGACCACCCCCCCCCATTTCAGAGGCCCCCATTTCAGAGCCCCACCCCATTTTGAGACCTCCAGGCACCCCCACCTGAATGCTGAGATTCCCCGATTTCAGAGGACCACCCCCAACCCCTTTATTGAGAAATCCTGATTCCAGAGCCCTCCCCAAATGCTGAAGCCTGCAATTCTTGAGCATTCCCGAATCTCCAGCCTCCTCAACACAGTTGCATAGAAACATAGAAAATAGGTGCAGGAGCAGGCCATTCAGTCCTTCTAGCCTGCACCGCCATTCAATGAGCTCATGGCTGAACATGAAACTTCAGTACCCCATTCCTGCTTTCTCGCCATAACCCTTGATCCCCCGAGTAGTAAGGACTTCATCTAACTCCCTTTTGAATATATTTAGTGAATTGGCCTCAACTACTTTCTGTGGTAGAGAATTCCACAGGTTCACCACTCTCTGGGTGAAGAAGTTTCTCCTCATCTCGGTCCTAAATGGCTTACCCCTTATCCTCAGATTGTGACCCCTGGTTCTGGACTTCCCCAACATTGGGAACATTCTTCCTGCATCTAACCTGTCTAAACCCGTCAGAATTTTAAACGTTTCCATGAGGTCCGCTCTCATTCTTCTGAACTCCAGTGAATACAAGCCCAGTTGATCCAGTCTTTCTTGATAGGTCAGTCCTGCCATCCTGGGAATCAGTCTGGTGAATCTTCGCTGCACTCCCTCAATAGCAAGAATGTCCTTCCTCAAGTTAGGAGACCAAAACTGTACACAATACTCCAGGTGTGGCCTCACCAAGGCCCTGTACAACTGTAGCAACACCTCCCTGCCCCTGTATTCAAATCCCCTCGCTATGAAGGCCAACATGCCATTTGCTTTCTTAACCGCCTGTTGTACCTGCATGCTAACCTTCAATGACTGATGTACCATGACACCCAGGTCTCGTTGCACCTTCCCTTTTCCTAATCTGTCACCATTCAGATAATAGTCTGTCTCTCTGTTTTTACCACCAAAGTGGATAACCTCACATTTATCCACATTATACTTCATCTGCCATGCATTTGCCCACTCACCTAACCTATCCAAGTCACTCTGCAGCCTAATAGCATCCTCCTCGCAGCTCACACTGCCACCCAACTTAGTGTCATCCGCAAATTTGGAGATACTGCATTTAATCCCCTCGTCTAAATCATTAATGTACAATGTAAACAGCTGGGGCCCCAGCACAGAACCTTGCGGCACCCCACTAGTCACTGCCTGCCATTCTGAAAAGTACCCGTTTACTCCTACTCTTTGCTTTCTGTCTGACAACCAGTTCTCAATCCACGTCAGCACACTACCCCCAATCCCATGTGCTTTAACTTTGCACGTTAATCTCTTGTGTGGGACCTTGTCGAAAGCCTTCTGAAAGTCCAAATATACCACATCAACTGGTTCTCCTTTGTCCACTTTACTGGAAACATCCTCAAAAAATTCCAGAAGATTTGTCAAGCATGATTCCCCTTTCACAAATCCATGCTGACTTGGACCTATCATGTCACCATTTTCCAGATGCACTGCTATGACATCCTTAATAATTGATTCCATCATTTTACCCACTACTGAGGTCAGGCTAACCGGTCTATAATTCCCTGTTTTCTCTCTCCCTCCTTTTTTAAAAAGTGGGGTTACATTGGCTACCCTCCACTCCATAGGAACTGATCCAGAGTCAATGGAATGTTGGAAAATGACTGTCAATGCATCCGCTATTTCCAAGGCCACCTCCTCAAGTACTCTGGGATGCAGTCCATCAGGCCCTGGGGATTTATCGGCCTTCAATCCCATCAATTTCCCCAACACAATTTCCCGACTAATAAAGATTTCCCTCAGTTCCCCCTCCTTACTAGACCCTCTGACCCCTTTTATATCCGGAAGGTTGTTTGTATCCTCCTTAGTGAATACCGAACCAAAGTACTTGTTCAATTGGTCTGCCATTTCTTTGTTCCCCGTTATGACTTCCCCTGATTCTGACTGCAGGGGACCTACGTTTGTCTTTACTAACCTTTTTCTCTTTACATACCGATAGAAACTTTTGCAATCCGCCTTAATGTTCCCTGCAAGCTTCTTCTCGTACTCCATTTTCCCTGCCCTAATCAAACCCTTTGTCCTCCTCTGCTGAGTTCTAAATTTCTCCCAGTCCCCAGGTTCGCTGCTATTTCTGGCCAATTTGTATGCCACTTTCTTGGCTTTAATACTATCCCTGATTTCCCTAGATAGCCACGGTTGAGCCACCTTCCCTTTTTTATTTTTACGCCAGACAGGAATGTACAATTGTTGTAATTCATCCACGCGGTCTCTAAATGTCTGCCATTGCCCATCCACAGTCAACCCCCTAAGTATCATTCGCCAATCTATCCTAGCCAATTCACGCCTCATAACCTTCAAAGTTACCCTTCTTTAAGTTCTGGACCATGGTCTCTGAATTTACTGTTTCATTCTCCGATGTCACCGAGCCGTAGGCTTCTCTAACAACAAGCAGTGATGTCACGAAGCAAGGGAATGGGGACACGTTGCAGCGGGAAATTTAAATCGCTGAATCTCCCAGGCTGCTGGAGGCAGCACTTGGGAAGGAATCCCTGATTCCAGGAAACTCCCGGTCAGCGTTGGCAACCCGAGGAGTAATGAATACATAGAATGAATTTCTAGATAGATCAGTGGGGGCAAAAAACCTGGGACTGTTTAAGAAACATCTAATTTCCTTTAAGGCACAAAAACCACATAGGAAAAGTGGTCCAACAGTGGCTAACAAGAGAAGTTAAAAATAGTATTAGATCAAAGGAAGAGGCTTATAATGTTGTCAAAAAGACCAGTAAGCCTGAGGATTGGGAGGATTTTGGAATTCAGCAAAGGAGGACCAACAAATTGATAAAGAAAGTGAAAATAGAATATGAGAGTAAGCTAGCGAGAGACATAAAAACAGGCTGTAAAAGCTTCTATCAGTATTTAAAAAGGAAAAGATTTGTGAAAGTAAATGAAGGTCTCTTACAGGCTGGGGCAGGAGAAATTATAATGGGGAATAAGGAAATGGTAGCGAAATTAATCAAATACTTTGTGTCTGTCTTCACGGAAGAAGACGCAAAAGACTTGCCAGAAATACTGGAGAACCAAGGGTTTAGCAAGAATGAAGAACTGAAAGAAATTAGTATTAGTAAAAAAATGGTACTGGAGAAATTCATGGGACTGAAAACCGATAAATCCCCTGGACCTGATGACTTACATCCTAGGGTTTTGAAAGAGGTGGCTATAGAAATAGTGGATGCATTGGTTGTCATCTTCCAAAATTCCATAGATTCTAGAACGGTTCCCGCAGATTGGAAGGTCGCAAATGTAACCCCACTATTTAAGAAAGGAGGGAGAGAAAAAAGGGTGAACTACAGATCAGTTAGCCTGACATCAGTAATAAGAAAAATGCTAGAATCTTTTATTAAGGCTGTGGTTACAGGTCACTTAGAAAATAATAATAATGGATTTACGAAAGGGAAATCATATTTGACAAATCTGTTAGAGTTTTTTGAGGTTGTAGCTCGTAGATTAGATAAGGGGGAACCAGTGGATGTGGTGTATTTGGATTTTCAGAAGGCATTCGATAAGGTGCCACACAAGAGGTTACTAAACAAAATTAGGGCTCATAGGATTGGGGGTAATATACTAGCATGGATTTAGGATTGGTTAATGGACAGAAATCAGAGAGTAGGAATAAACAGATCATTTTTGGGTTGGCAGGCTGTAACTAGTTGGGTACCACAAGGATCGATGCTTGGGCCTCAGCTATTCACGATATATATCAATGATTTGGATGAGGGCACCAAATATAATATAATCCAAGTTTGCTGATGCTACAAAGCTAGGTGAGAATGTATGTTGTGAGGAGGATGCAAAGAGATTTCAAGGGGATAGAGACAGGCTAAATGAGTGGGCTAAAACATGGCAAATGGAATAAAATGTGGAGTAATGTAAAATTATCCACTTTGACTTTGGTAGGAAAAATAGAAAAGCAGAATATTTTTTAAATGGTGAGAGATTGGGAAATGTTGGTGTTCAGAGGGACCTGGATGTCCTTGTACACAAATCACTGAAAGTTAACATGCAGGTACAGCAAGCCATTAAGAAAACAAATGGTATGTTGGCCTTTATTACAAGAGGATTTGAGTATAAGAATAAAGACGTCTTACCGCAAATATATAGGGCCCTGGTGAGACTGCACCTGGAGATTTGTATACAGTTTTGGTCTCCTTACCTAAGAGGGAGTGCAACAAATTTACACCAGACTGATTCCTGGGATGGGGGGATGGTCCTATGAGGAGAGATTGAGTAGACTAGGCCTATATTCTCTGGAGTTTAGAAGGATGAGAGGTGATCTCATTGGAACATAGAACATTTTTACAGGACTTGACAGGGTAGATGCAGGGAGAATGTTTCCTCTACTTGGGGAGTCCAGAACCAGGGGTCACAGTCTCAAAATAAGGGGTCAGCCAATTAGGACTGAGATGAGGAGAAACTTCTTCACTCAGAGGGTGGTGAAACTTTGGAATTCTCTACCCCAGAGAGCTGTGGAAGCTCAGCCGTTGAGTATATACAAGACAGAGATTGTTAGAATTTTTAATATTAAGGGAATCAAAGGATATGGGCATAGTGCAAGCAAGTGGAGTTGAGGTAGAAGGTCAGCCATGATCTTATTGAATGTCAGAGCAGGCTTGAGGGGCCGAATGGCCTACTCCTGCTCCTAATTCTTATGTTCTTATGTAACCAGTTTGGTTCTGTGTTAGGGAGTTCTGTAAGTTATTGGGGTAGGCCAAAAGGCCTTCCTCATCTGTATATACATCTTGTGATTGTAAATCCAACAGCAGCTAATGTGCATGGTTTGGTTCCGTTTCTTTAATATACAGATCCCAGATGTAGTGAAACCTTTGTTTTATAACTTGTTTTGAGTCATAATTCGGGACAATCGAAGCCACTTCTCTTTCTCTCTTTTGTAGTGTGTTTTCTGTCTCAATGCGACTTTATTCCATAAATCTTCACAAACCTTCCATTTAAAGTAAATGACACCCTTTCTCAGCCTGAGGGGCAATCAGAGCTGATTGTTTATTCAGCTCAGTCTTTGAAAAAACAGTTTTATGATTGGCTTCAAACTCGCTGGAGCACCATCCGGCAATATTAAGTACTCCCTCCTGGGATGCTCTAATCTGTGATGGATTGTTACCCAAAACCTGTTCAACAATCTGTTCCCTCAACTGTCCTCTGGAGCAGTTAACCATTTTCTAGTACTTTCCAGCTGCAAGGTGAGATCTCTTGAAATCAGAGTAGCAGCAAAAGTAAACTACAAAGGAGAGGAAGAAAAAGACATAACAAGTGTGATTGTTTTTTTGTGACTTCTATGAGTCCAGAGTCATATTACAGCTGTTAGTAACAATCATCATCATCATCATCATAGGCAGTCCCTCAGAACTGAGGAAGACTTGCTTCCACTCCTGAAGTGAGTTCTTTGGTGGTTGAACAGTCCAATACGAGAGCTACAGACCCTGTTACAGTTGGGACAGATAGTCGTTGAGGGAAACGGAAAAGTGTGACTAAAGTAAATGTTGGTCCCTTAGAAGATGAGAAGGGGGATTTAATAATGGGAAATGTGGAAATGGCTGAGACCTTAAACAATTATTTTGCTTCGGTCTTCACAGTAGAAGACACAAAAACCATGCCAAAAATTGCTGGTCACGGGAATGTGGGAAGGGAGGACTTTGAGATAATCACTATCACTAAGGGGGTAGTGTTGGACAGGCTAATGGGACTCAAGGTAGACAAGTCCCCTGGTCCTTATAAAATGCATCCTAGGGTATTAAAAGAGATGGTGGAAGTTATAGCAGATGCATTCGTTATAATCTACCAAAATTCTCTGGACTCTGGGGAGGTACCAGCAGTTTGGAAAGCAGCTAATGTAACACCTCTGTTTAAAAAAGCGGGCAGACAAAAGGCATAACTATAGGCCGGTTAGTTTAACATCTGTAGTGAGGAAAATGCATGAAGCTATCATTAAGGAAGAAATAGCGGGACATCTAGATAGGAATAGTGCAATCAAGCAGACGCAACATGGATTCATGAAGGGGAAATCATGTTTAACTAATTTACTGGAATTCTTTGAGGATATAACGAGCATGGTGGATAGAGGTGTATCGATGGATGTGGTGTATTTAGATTTCCAAAAGGCATTCGATAAGGTGCCACACAAAAGGTTACTGCAGAAGATAAATGTTCGTGGAGTCAGAGGAAATGTATTAGCATGAATAGAGAATTGGCTGGCTAACAGAAAGCAGAGAGTCGGGATAAATGGGCCCTTTTCGGGTTGGAAATTGGTGGTTAGTGGTGTGCCACAGGGATCGGTGCTGGGACCACAACTGTTTACAATATACATAGATGACCTGGAAGACGGGACAGAGTGTAGTGTAACAAAATTTGCAGATGACACAAAGATTAGTGGGAAAGCGGGTTGTGTAGATGACACAGAGAGGCTGCAAAAAGATTTGGATAGGTTAAGCGAATGGGCTAAGGTTTGGCAGATGAAATACAATGTCGGAAAATGTGAAGTCATCCACTTTGGAAAAAAAAACAGTAAAAGGGAATATTATTTGAATGGGGAGAAATTACAACATGCTGCAGTGCAGAGGGACCTGGGGGTCCTTGTGCATGAATCCCAAAAGGTTAGTTTGCAGGTGCAGCAGGTAATCAGGAAGGCGAATGGAATGTTGGCCTTCATTGCGAGAGGGATGGAGTACAAAAGCAGGGAGGTCCTGCTGCAACTGTACAGGGTATTGGTGAGGCCGCACCTGGAGTACTGCGTGCAGTTTTGGTCACCTTTCTTAAGGAAGGATATACTAGCTTTGGAAGGGGTACAGAGACGATTCACTAGGCTGATTCCAGAGCTGAGGGGGTTACCTTATGATGATAGATTGAGTAGACTGGGTCTTTACTCGTTGGAGTTCAGAAGGATGAGGGGTGATCTTATAGAAACATTTAAAATAATGAAAGGGATAGACAAGATAGAGGAAGAGAGGTTGTTTCCACTGGTCGGGGAGACTCGAACTAGGGGAAACAGCCTCAAAATACGGGGGAGCCAATTTAAAACCGAGTTGAGAAGGAATTTCTTCTCCCAGAGGGTTGTGAATCTGTGGAATTCTCTGCCCAAGGAAGCAGTTGAGGCTAGCTCATTGAATGTATTCAAATCACAGATAGATAGATTTTTAACCAATAAGGGAATTAAGGGTTATGGGGAGCGGGCGGGTAAGTGGCGCTGAGTCCACTTGTTGAATGGCGAAGGAGGCTCGAGGGACTAGATGGCCTACTCCTGTTCCTAATTCTTATGTTCTTATGAAAGGATGGGTGGGACTGATTTGCCGCATGCTCTTTCCGCTGCCTGCGCTTGACTTCTGCACGCTCTCGGCGTTGAGACTCGAAGTGCTCAGCGCCCTCCCGGATGCACTTTCTCCACTTAAGGCGGTCTTTGACCAGCGACTCCCAGGTGTCAATGGGGTTGTCGCACTTTATCAGGGAGGCTTTGAGGGTATCCTTGTAACAATTTCGCTGCCCTCCTTTGGCTTATTTGCCGTGAAGGAGCTCCACATAGAGCACTTGCTTTGGGAGTTTCATGTCTGCCATGTGAACTATGTGTCCTGCCCAGCAGAGCTGATCGAGTGTGGCCAGTGCTTCAATGCTGGGGATATTAACCTGGATGAGGACGCTGATGTTGGTGCGCCTGTCCTCCCAGGGGATTTATAGGATCTTGCGGAGACATCGTTGGTGATATATCTCCAGCAACTTGAGATGTCTACTATACATGGTCCATGCCTCTGAGCCATACAGGAGGGCGGGTACTACAACCCTGTAGACCATGAGCTTGGTGGTAGATTTGAGGGCCTGGTCTTTGAACACGCCTTTCCTCAGGCAGCCGAAGGCTGCACTAGCGCACTGGAGGCAGTGTTGAATCTCCTCATCAATGTCTTCTTTTGTTGATAAGAGGCTCCCGAGGTATGGGAACCGGTCCATGTTGTTGAGGGCCGTGCCATGGATCTTGATGACTGGGGGGTAGTGCTGTGCGGCGAGGACAGGCTGGTGGAGGACCTTTATCTTACGGATGTAACAATACGTTGTGGCTGACTGTGGTGGGAAATGTGTACTTTTTCCAGCTGTTCCAATTTCCCCTTGTTCTGTGTGGCAGAGTTAGGGAGATGCCATCGGGGAAAGGGACAAGTTGATGATAGTCCTGACCCACCAACTGATTCTGATGATTTGTGTAGTTACTGTCAGGTTTTATAGACGGAACTGGTTGGTAAGTAGACAAATGCTGTGCTGTCTGCAAGGCAAGAAGACCAATTCAGTGAGCACATCATGGAAAATGGACTGTGATGTCACACATCTACTCCAAAGGTTTGCAGATTTTCTTCCGTGATAGCAGTCTGCTCCTTCAGTTGGTAATGACATCTAATCAGTAGTAGGACAAATAAGATATGGAGTGTTGGCAAAGCTGATACTCAAGTGCAAAATCCCAAGAAAGCGCAGTCTTAATTGTTGCTGTTGGTCACTTCAATTTTCTACAAAACTTCTATCAACACATTGATGGAAGGTTGTAGCCATTTTGCAGACAGCAGAGAAATCCCAAACAGAAACAGAGAATTCTGGAAACACTCCACAAGTCAGACAGCATCTGTGGAGAGAACAGAGGAGTTAATGCTTTGAGTGTGGACTCTTCATCAAAACAGAACTCCCATTTCTTTCTCCTGAACCCAGTCTAAAACCGTGCAGGCACCTGGATTTGTTGCTGATGACCTACTTCAAGCCAGTTTCCACAACAAGATGATGACTGAAGCAACACTACAAGAGTTGCTGGTGTTTGAGCAGTGCGTACGCATCCGTAAGGGCCCCGCAAGTTCCTGGTTTTTGCTTGTGAAGCGCATGCGTGAAAACCCGGAACTTACGATCTGTCAAGAATCTTCTTCACAGATTGTAGCCATCCCTGGGAAAAGGGCATTCGTGGGCGGAGAGTTGGGTTATTTGCCCAACTACTGCCCAGCGAATGCCTGTAAAATTCTTACACCTGGTAAAAACAAGTGAAATATTTAAACATTAAAACTCATGGGGTTGGGAGTAATATACTGGCATGGATTAAGGATTGGTTAATGGACAGAAAACAGAGTGTAGGAATAAACGGGTTATTTTCGGGTTGGCAGGCTGTAACCAGTGGGGTACCGCAAGGATCGTTGTTTGGGCCTCAGCTATTCACAATCTATATCAATGATTTGGATGAGGGAACCAAATGTAATATATCCAAGTTTGTTGATGATATAAAGCTAGGCGGGAATGTAAGCTGTGAGGAAGATGCAAAGAGACTTTAAGAGGATATAGACAGGCTAAATGAGTGGGCAAGAACATGTCAAATGGAATAGAGGGCCCAAATTTGGCCCACCCGTTTTTTGGCGCACTCACGTGAGATGCACCAATTTCCTAGGATAAAAACGGTGACAAAAAGTTGTCCCTGGATTCTGGCCGCTCTCTGGCCTCTCCCATGGCTTGGCACGGTGTGGCAATTCAATTAAGGGGCGGAGCTAGGGCCCTGCGCTTAAAAGAGTGCCGGCAGCTCAACGCATGCGCAGTAGCTCCTCTGCAGCGTGGGACCCGATGTCCCACCCCTATCCCAGGCCGAGTGGCGTCACGACGTAAGTCGGGCTGCTGCACGTCATGGAGAGAGTCCTCCACCTATCCCCGGCTAAGTGTCCTCCCGCACCGGCCGGCCAGCTGATTTCCTGGGCCGAGGTAGGACTTAAGTTTTATTTTTTATTTATTATTGATGGTTGTGCTTTGTTTAGTGAGGAGAGTTTGGATGGCGGGGGTCGGGGGGGAGAAGAGGAGAGTTTGGATATCGGTGGTGGGGAGACTTTTGATGGGGGGAGGGGGGAGTTTTGATTGTGGGGGGGGGAGTTTTGATGGTCGGTGGGGTGGGTGATAACTGTAGCCAGTAATTTTAATGAGCTTTCCTTAATCCTGTTGATGAAAATACTTTCCTACGAGCAGGAGGTACTTCTATTTTTTATTTGGATATTTTGAAAAAATTATGTAAATATGTTTTATCTCTTTACTTCTTGTATTTTTGTAGTTTAAGCTTCCATGAATGCTTCTGTTGTATAGTAAATTAACTTTGCGAAGTTTATCATATGTCCTGTATAGCTGTTTGTTCCTGTTCCTATTCACATTCTTTAGTCAAGTCATTAAGTACCTACCTGCGCTGATTTCTTAACTTTCCGCAAGGGTTTTCTGTGTGGCCACAAGTGGCCACGTACGCTGGCCTAAGTTAGTTTGGAGCAACTATTAGCTGTGCAAAATGGCTTAAATGGCCAAAACGGGCGTAGGTGGCTGGTAACACCCCCTTTTGAACAAAACAAAATGAAACTAAAAAAAATCCTAACTAACTCACTTACACTGGCACAAATTGAATGTGCAAAATAGGGATTTTTAAGATACTTCAGAAAAATGAAGTTGCTCCAAAAAAACCGGAGCAACTCCTGGCCAAATTTTGGGTCCAGAATGTGGAGAAATGTGAAGTTATCTACTTTGGTCGGAAAAATAGAAAAGCAAACTAGTTCAGCCATGATCTTATTGAATGGTGGAGTAGGCTTGAGGGGCCGAATAGCCTACTCCTATTCCTAATTCTTATGTTCTTATGTACTAAAACACCTGTAACATAAGTTACAGTTATTTTTAGCCCCTTAAAAACATTTACATTTATTTTTCAAAAACTTAAATTATATTTTTAAATGTTTAGTTAAATGGTATTTTAATTAATTTTAAATATGTCATTTTTTTATTTATTTGGTATGTAAATATGTTTCTTATGTGATCTCCATTCATGCTTATGGGGATTCTGTACGGAATCCCCATAAGCATGAATTGGGATCCCCTTGTTTCATTGGTTGGGCCGGCCTACGTGATCCCAGTGATGCTTGCGAAATGCCTGCACCCCTGGGATATGTGGGTCCCTAAGCAGGCCAACGCATTAAGGCCCAGGAGCGCAAGTCTATGTGGATCCTGAGGCACCAGGTAGGCGCGGATTTTATTTGCGGCTCGGAAGCATTTCCCCGTGGGGAGCCTCCGACGGCAAATTCAGGTCCAATATCAAAAATACAAGAGCTGCTGCAGTTGTACCTCAACTCTCACCCACGGAGGCAATTTTAACTGGGCGATGGTGTAAAATGAGGCAATATCGATGCTGGAGGAGGTATAAATGGCTCCCACTCTGACCTCTCTGTCCTTGGCCTCTTGCACTGTTCGAATGAAGCTCAATGGAAGCTTGAGGAGTAGCACCTCATCTTTCAATTAGACACTCTACAGCCTTCCAGACTCAACATTGAGTTCAACAATTTCCGATCATAACCACTGTCCCCATTTTTTCAGACAGCAGCTGTTGGTAATGATTCTGCTATTGCCATTTACAGCTCCTCTAGATCCACCGCTGCAGGAGTTCCTCAGGGCAGTGTCCAAGGCCCAACCATCTTTAGCTGCTTCATCAATGACCTTCCCTCCATCAAAAGGTCAGAAGTGGGGATGTTTGCTGATGACAGCATAATGTTTAGTGCCATTCGCAACTCCTCAGATAATGAAGCAGTCAATGATCGCATGCAGCAAGACCTGGGCGACATTCAGGCTTGGGCTGATAAGTGACAAATAACATTCGCGCCACACAAATACCAGGCAATGACCATCTCTAACAAGCAAGAGTCTAAACACCACCTCTTGACATTCAACAGCATTACCATCGCCAAATCCCCCACCATCAACATCCTGGGGGTCACCATTGACCAGAAACTTGGACAAGCCACATAAATACTGTGGCTACAAGAGCTGGATATTCTGCGGCGAGTTTCTCACCTCCTGACCCCCAAATCCTTCCCATCATCTACAAGGCATAAGTCAGGAGTGTGATGGAATACTCTCCACTTGCCTGGATGAGTGCAGCATCAACAACACTCAAGAAGCTCGACACCATCCAGGACAAAGCAGCCGGCTTGATTGGCACCCCATCCACCACCTTAAACATTCACTCCCTCCACCACCGGCATACCGTGGCTGCAGTGTGAACAATCTACAAGATGCACTGCAGCAACTCGCCAAGGCTTCTTTTCCAGCAACTCCCAAACCCGCGACCGTTACCACCTAGAAGGACAAGGGTAGTAGGCACATGGGAACACCATCACCTGCAAGTTCCCCTCCAAGTTACACAACATCTTGACTTGGAAGTATATCGCCGTTCCTTTATCGTCGCTGGGTCAGAATCCGAGAATTCCCTCCCTAATAGCACTGTGAAAGTACTTTCGCCACAAGGACTGCAACAGTTCAAGAAGGCGGCTCACCACCACCTTCTCGAGGGCAACGATGCCCACATCCCAGGATCAAATTTTAAAAATCTTTTGTTTCTTTACTTGTTCCATTACCATCCCCTTTTGCCTTGCACCATCATCCCTTTTGTTATTTAATCACTCCTACCTTCCACCCTATCACAGACCTTTCCTTTTGTTGTTTTCTCCCCTCCTCCCTTCCTTGGCTCTGTACCTGCTTAAAACCTGTTACATCTCTAAATTTTTCCAGTTCTGAAGAAAGATCATCGACCTGAAAAGTAAACTCTGTTTCTCTCTCCACAGATGCTGCCTGACCTGCTGAGTATTTCCAGCATTTTCTGTTTTTATTTCAGATTTCCAGCATCCACAGTATTTTGCTTTTGTATTGTGTCATTTAACATTGTGCATATTCATGCAACTCCCTTGAGCATTTGGCAATAGCTTACAGTTATTTATGCTGATGTCATCAGCACTCAGTACTTCTGCTTTAGACATAAAAAGGAACGTACGTGTCTTTCTTTACAATGTTCCATTTATTTGTATTGGAAAGGCACTCATGATGCCCTTTTAAAGGAACTGAGCTCTTCCAAGTCACTCTCTACGCAGTTATACTGAAAAGCCTAATTGAATTGCAATCCATGAGTAATTCTGAGCTCTTTGAAAATAATGAGCAAATGCAGCCTGCAAGTTAGAAATGCTATAAGGTTCTGAATCGAGAACAATGAACAAAGACTTAACTGAACATAGTTTTCCAGTATCCAAGTTTAGTCATCAGCAAAAAACAGTGCCCTGTGCTGGAGAGTAAAATAAAAGCTGCATAGGCTGGAAATCAAAAGCTTAAATCATGCTGGTTTCATCCATGTTGTTTCAGAGAAGTCACTGATCCATTTACTTGCACCTTTTACATTACCTACATTACAACAGTGACCACGCTCCAAAAGTACTTCATTGGCTGTAAAGCACTTTGAGATGTCTGGTGGTCGTGAAAGGCGCTATATGAATCCAAGTCTGTCTTTCTTTCTTTATAATGTCCAAATTGGAGTCAAATTATCCAAAAATACAATCTAGCTTCTGGTAGTTATGAACATTGTGATTTTATACTGTTCATTTTTTGGGGTTACATGTTTATTCTAAGTTCTTTTCAAGAAGTCCTGGTGGAACAAGCTGAAAGGGCCTTTTAAAAGTTTAGTTTTAAAATGATCCAGAACTGGGTGGCGGTGTGAGCTGTGAGGAGGATGCTAAGAGGCTGTAGGGTGACTTGGACAGGTTAGGTGAGTGTGCAAATGCATGGCAGATGCAGTATAATGTGGATAAATGTGAGGTTATCCACTTTGGTGGCAAAAACACAAAGGCAGAATATTATCTGAATGGCGGCAGATTAGGAAAAGGGGAGGTGCAACGGGACCTGAGTGTCATGATTCATCAGTCATTGAAAGTTGGCATGCAGGTACAGCAGGCGGTGAAGAAGGCAAATGGCATGTTGGCCTTCATAGCTAGGGGATTTGAGTATAGGAGCAGGGAGATCTTACTGCAATTGTACAGGGCCGTGGTGAGACCCCACTTGGAATATTGTGTTCAGTTTTGGTCTCCTAATCTGAGGAAAGACGTTCTTGCTATTGAGGGAGTGCAGCGAAGGTTCACCAGACTGATTCCCGAGATGGCTGGACTGACATATGAGGAGAGACTGGATCAACTGGGACTTTATACACTGGAGTTTCGAAGGATGAGAGGGGATCTCATAGAAACGTATAAAATTCTGACGGGATGGGACAGGTTAGATGCGGGAAGAATGTTCCCGATGTTGGGGAAGTCCAGAACCAGGGGACACAGCCTTAGGATACGGGGTAGGCCATTTAGGACTGAGATGAGGAGAAACTTCTTCACTCAGAGAGTTGTTAACCTGTAGAATTCCCTGCCGCAGAGAGTTGTTGATGCCAGTTCATTGGATATATTCAAGAGGGAGTTAGATATGGCCCTTATGGCTAAAGGGATCAAGGGGTATGGAGAGAAAGCAGGAAAGGGGTACTAAGGTGAATGATCAATCATGATCTTATTGAATGGTGGTGCAGGCTCGAAGTGCCGAATGGCCTACTCCTGCACCTATTTTCTATGTTTCTATGTTTCTATCTCCCAGTTCGTCATCCATCTCTGCATCACAGAGAGTCTGTACTCCAGGAGAAGGAACTTCATTGTCTTCTCTCTGAACAGGATGAACGCACATGTGGCTTTGCCAGGATATCAGGCTTCCCCATGCAGCAGGGCGCCATCGATAGTACCCGCATGGCTTTGCGCAAACCGCATATCAATCCTGAGATGTACCGCAACCGCAAAGGCTACCACTCTCTTAAAGTACAGTACATCCTGATGGTGAATGCCTAGTATACTGGCAGCATTCATGATGCCTTCATCCTGCCCCAATCCGGTGTGCCAGCAATCTCCCAACCACCACGTTGAACACTACGGTGGCTGCTAGTCAACAAGGGCAATCCACTTTAGACTTGGCTGATGACTCCCCTCTGCAACCCTACCACTCGTGGTCAGCAATCATATAATGAGAGCCATGCTGCCACGAGGAACCTCATCGAGCAGACCATCGGGGTGCTCAAGCAACCACTCTGCTGCCTTTACCACTTGGGAGGAGCCCTCCAGTACACACCAGAGCGGGTGTTCCGTTTCGTGGGGGTCTGCTACATCTTCCACAACTTGGCCATCAAGAGGCTGCAGCCCTTGCCACCATCTCAGGAGGAGGAGGAGGAGGAGGAGGAGGAGGAGGAAGGCAGCAGGTCCCCGTTCCAGACAGGCTATCCTTGAGCACCTTATCAGACTCTGATTCCAATGAATGAAACCCCAGATCCTTGTTGGCCAACATTTCCCCACCTTACCAGCCCCCTGTCACGGAACATCACGGAACATCTGGGGCACAAAGCTGAAATGAGAGCCACCACAAAACAAATATTCCAAACATAATTTATAAAAGAATCAATCTAATACTACATAACAAAGTCAAGTAATTACCCTTGTGCATTCCCTTTGTGTCTGTCTTTTGTGTTCCTTTGCCTAGTTTAGTGCTCCAATGCAATGCTACCCCAGTGGCTGCAGCATGGTTGGTGGAAGGCTGCTGATTTTCCATGGGGGAGACTGCAGATGGCCTTGCAGGACAGCCTCGAGCAGCTCTGGGCTTAGAAGGCCCAGCTGTCGACTGCACCACCTCGGCATGGGCAGCAGCAGTCAGGCTGGCTGGCTGACGAGCAGCAGCAAGAGCATTGGCGGAGTGGCAGGGATGAGAGTAGGAATTCTGTCATCCTGAGAGAGGACAGCAGGCTCTTTCTTGCTCTACTGCCTCAGCATTCCCAGCTGTATGTTGCAGCACAGATTGCAGGACTGCTGTGAAACCCTGCCCTGCAAGCCACATTCCACACCAGTGAACCCAGCCACGATGGCATCAGTTTGACCTTGCATGGCAGCAAACTGAACCTACATGAGAACAGTCTGAGCTTTCAGTACAGCACTTAGACGTTGGATCGCTTCTGCTTGTGCTGCAATTGAAACTACGACATCGCCCATCACACTTCTCATCATGATTGGATCCACAAGTGCTCTAATGGAATTGCCCATCACTTCCATCCTGGAAATCATGGGCTCCAAGCTCCAAGCAAAGTCTCATGCAATGTTGGAGTCGGACTCCTTCATGCTCCTTGACACTTACAAGATGGTCTCTGCCAGGCCTCCCATTGCACCAAGCATTTCTGTGTACATGCCCATCACCCTTCTTCTAAAGTCCATCCCATCAAAGTCATCATCTGAGTCCTGTGTAGCAGAACTTGGTGCGAACTCACCCTCTGGGAAGCTAGCATTCCCCCTGATCTGGCTGCAGTCTACTTTTACCCGGTGGCTCACCACGTGCAGATCCCACCTCTGTACTATCCTCTAAAGTTCATGCAGTGCCATTTTCTGAGCTGGTGCTTTGGAGTGTCAGATTGAGTGTTGGTGTCTCTTCTCTGTCACTCTCCGCCTCCATTTGGCTGCTGACAGTTCTTGGGTGTCTGAAAGGAGGAAGGCACAAGGGTCAGGTTGTGGTGAGGGGAGGGGGGGATGGGGAAAGTAGATTTGCATGCTTACACCATCAGCAGCTTGTAAGTGAGAGGAGATTGTGGGACGAGGGGTAAGAGGGATATGAGAAGAAGGATTAGGTATGAGCAGACCGTCATTAGCAATGCTTTGAACTTCGTCGTTTACCACAGCCTCAGTGATGGCCCCTCCAATAATCTCCAGCACCATCTCCTCCACGCTGTAAGGTTTTGAAGACGTGCTTCCCCTCCGCCTGTGTGCTGCAGCCCACGGTGGTTGTGAGCCACCTTGGCCTGCAGGAGAAAGGGGAGTGTGTCAGTGAGTGTGGTGCTAAATGTTTTAGTGATGTACCAGGCATGGTTGAATAGCTGACATTGTGTGTAAGGTGTGAGTTGTGGGTGTGAGGCTTGCAGCAGTGGTAAGTGTATGAGGGTGAGGTGAAACTATTATTGTGAGGTATGGTCATGATTTCCAGAGATTGTTGGTAGGTGAGTGATGGACATATAGTCCATTGAGCAGTATGTGAGGCTAGTGGTGCAGTTGGTGGGATATGCCATTTGAAGCTGCATTCACTCACCGTGGCTATTCGTGTGAGATCATTAGACGTCTTGCGGCACTGGATCCAAGTCCTGGGGTGGCAACACACGTGGCACTGACAGCTTGTACTAGCTCTTCCCATAGCCTCTGGCTTTCTGCCTAGAAGGCCTCCTGCCCCCTGTGGATAGAGGACCGGTGGTCTTCTGTGTACCCCCTGGACCAAGGCCTCCAGTGCTGCATCTGAGAAGCGCCTGTTGTGACATGGCTGCATCTAAAGTGACAATGAGGAACTCTGCAACAAAGCACCTACCCTTTATGAACTGCAGTGAGCCTTGGCAGAATTTGATTGGCCAGTAGACTGTACCTGATATTGGCCCTCCTCTTGAGCACTAAGCCAAGCAGCAGCCTGTTTAGCGCTGAACTCAGCGCTCCAATCATTATAATGAGCAGGCAGCACGAATTTTGCATGCTGCCTGCACCACTTTGAACGGGCGCGAGCAGATCATGCATCGCGATCCCTGCGCCCTTTTTCAGGCCCAATCCAATTTCACCCTCTCTATCTTTCTCTTTTATTTCTCTCTCTCAATCTCTTCTTTCATTTTCTTTCTTTATTTCACTTTAAGTACATAATTTTACAATGAATTAGATACTTAAATTTATACTTTCTGGTTTAGATTCTGCATGTCCCAGTGAGGATTCTTCAATCTGATTGGCTGAGGAGGCATGTTATTGCTTGCCCGGCATACCCCACAGATCCCCTGTCGAGAGAGCCGTGCTGGATCAGACGCCCGATGACCGCAAGTTGCTGCTCAAAAGCATGCGAAAACTCTGTGGGCAGCTGTCAGCATAGTGAATAGTGAGCGCCATTCCTTCGCTGTTGGCCACAAAATCCAGACTCATGTACAGTAAATCTGAAAAAAAGAGCGAAAGATATTGGGCTCAATTTTGGCCGAGCCCGTTTTTTGGCATATTTACCCGAGTTGTGCCACTTAAGTACGTCCGGAGATGCTCGGGAAAAAAATGTTCCACTTTGGCAGCTGTCTGGCCTCTTCACTGCAGCCGCGCAGCGTGGCCAGTCACCTCCCGGGATGGAGCCTGCATTCTGCACTGAAAAATGTGCTGGGACATCTGCACATGCGCAGTGGAGAATAGTGATGTCTGCGCATGCGAAGTAGCGCTGCAAGTTGGCAATCGGCCATTTTTAAAGAGCTGCTTGTGTCTTCATGCCAAAAGGAATGCTGTGTTAGGAAAACCAGTGCTGAATGCCAGAAGCAGTGCTCAGTTTGGAAAAATCACTGCTGCATGCCAGCAGAAGTGCCAGAAGGAGTACTGTATTTGGAAAAATCACTGCTGTATGTAAAATCAATATTGTGTGTCTAAGAGCATTGGAAAAGTGCTGTGAGTGTCTCAGAGCAGCTGCAGCATTACAGCAATACAGCAACGTAGACCAAGGGCAGATAATTTCTTGCTGAATGAAGTGGAGACACTAGTTAATGTCATTGAGAACAGATGGCAGGAGCTGGATATCAGCAGAGGTCACATAAAAGTGCCACCAAAAGAAATGAAGAAACGCTGGAACCAAGTTGTAGAAGGTTTCTTGGCAGTGGTGAACACCAAGAGATCTGGAAGCCAGTGTAAAAAGAAATGGCAGGACCTTGGTCAAGTAGTTAGTGTAAGTAATATTTTCATTTATTCAATTCAATTGCAATTGTAAATGTGACCAGCTGGATATGTCCCACCCAGCAGAAAGACACCCTCTCTAAAAAGTTGCATTTTCATCTTTGCAGAAGAAATTGTCCCACAACAAAAGGGAAAGAACTCAAACAGGAGGAGGCCTGGCAAATGTGCACGCACTGACACCCTTGAAAGAGTGGGTTACATCTTTGATGGGTCCTACCTGGAGAAAAACAACCAGTACTGCACAAGCTGGGCCCACACTCCTGAAAATTCATCATGGCCTTTCAAATCAACCTGCTGCCTGGCCAGCAATGTATGAGCCTACTCATGCCACCTATCCTGCCCCCTCCTCAGCTGCTAACCATTTGACTGTTCTGGTATATTTTGCAATCTGAGGCCAATCCTGAAGATGTAGAAGAAGATCAGACCAGGACGGGTCTGAAGAGAACATCTTACAATCCAACCCTCCAGACCAAGAACATGAGGTTGGGGGGCCAGGGGGGGGTGGGGACGGTGGGGGGAGAGGGAGTGGTGTGAGCTGGATGAAGCTGCCACTTTTCTACTGAATATGGAGCATGTGCAGTTCTTGGAGTTGCCAGCACCCTTCTGTGTAGTAGTTTGAGTGCTGGTGGGACATTCCATGGTTTCCCCCCTTCCATGACTAGTGGTTTGAGTGCTGGTGGGACATTCCATGGTTTCCCCCATTCCGTGACTAGTGGTTTGAGTGCTGGGTGGGGCATTCCATGGTTTCACACATTCCAAGGTTGCGGGTCCCAGTAGTGGGCTGCAACAAGTAACACCCAGGGCCCCACCGTCCGAGGATGTGGGTCCCACTGGGATGCCGCGAGGCACACCCAGGGCCCCACCGTCCGAGGATGCTGTTCCCAGTGGGATGCCATGAGGCAGATCCAGGGTGAGGGGAAGGAGAAATCAACCACGCTCTCCTGAGATGCAGGATGCAACAGATGTGGTTCAGATGATGTCATTGAGTGGGGAGAGCATTGACCTTACATGATCACTCCTGGACACCATCAGTGGGGTGAGTGATGAGGTAGCGGGACTGCCGGGAGAAGTAGCAGCAATGACATGGGAAATGGGAACGATGCCCGGGAACATCAGTGAAGGAATAGTGACCATGAGGGAGGGAATGCTTCAGTCTGCTGAGACACTGTCAGGGTGCATGAGGGAGGGCATGTGTGAGTTAACTGCTGTAATAAGGGAACACACCCAGACCATGCACCCATTAACAGAATCAACTGCCACTCCCACTGCAATCCCCACACCAGCCTTTGCAGCCCCAAGCCGGGCCCTCCACATTATCACCTGACCCCTCCCCCCCCCCCCCCCCATCAAGAAGTGTGCATTACCCGAGATGTTAGAAGGAATACGTTTGGTACCAAGCCCAAAATCACTGCTCCACCACCTGTGGGCAGGGGTGGTAGAGAGGCCAAGACCAAGCGCAGCGGGCGGTGTTAGACTAAGGGGGATGAGAGATGGGTGCAGCCTTTCTTTGCTGCTGTTGTTGTTGTTGATGTTACTGTTGTAAATGTTCTCACGTTAAAAGTTTTTTGTAAGTTATGTAAATTTACAAGTTTATAAGTTATCTTAAAGTTTTTAAGTGATCTTAAAGAGTCATATTAAAGTACATTTTTGATACAAGAATAATTTTATTACAGTAAAGTTAAATACATTGTAAACTTTTGAATAAAATATATTTTACATTAAAACTGAATCATGTTCCATTAACACAACACAACATTGCAGAACAGCTCCAAAAAGTAAACATGTCCATGTGGAATAGTTGTTGCTGAGCCCTCAAGCATCAGTAAAGCATTCACGGATGAACTGCTGGCGTAAGACTTGAGTAACAGTTAAAGGAGCATGATGGTCCACCCTCCTCCAATGTCGTGCTCTAGCCTCAGGCACTTGCATGGTTTCCTCATCCTCGTCATCATCCTCCTCCACCTCCTCCTGCTCAACACCTGCATCTTCCAAATCATCATCAGCCACTCTCACCGCAGGTGGGTCTTCTTCCATTATCAGCTGCTGCCTCATGACGGCTAAGTTATGCAGCATGCAGCACACAACAGTGAGCTGACCGACAATCTCAGGGGAGTATTGCAAGTAGCCTCCAGAATGGTCCAGGCATAGGAAACGCTGTTTCAAGATGGCAATGGTCCTCTCTATGATGCTGCACGTCGCAATGTGCGACATGTTGTATTGACGGTCGGCTTCCGTCCGGGTTATGTGTAGGGGCGTCATGAGCCAGGTGGCCAGGCCATACCCTTTCTCTCCCAGTAGCCAGCTCTGCCCTTCTGGCTGCTGCTCAAACATGGCAGATATAAAGCTGTCGCATAGGATAAACGCATCATGGGTGCTGCCAGGGTAACTTGCATTGACTGACATGATGCGATGCATGTTGTCACACACGAGCTGCACATTAATGGAGTGGAAGCCTTTTCTATTCCTGAACATCTTGGAATCCTCCAAAGATGCTCACAAGGCGATGTGGGTACAATCAATGCAGCCCTGTACCTTTGGGAAGCCAGCAATCCTTGAGAAACCCACAGCTCTGTCATTGATTGCTTGGGCGGTCATTGGGAACTTGATGAAGTCATTCCTCCACGCATACAGTGCAGCGGTGACCTGGCAAATGGAGACATGTATTGCATGTTGAGAGATGGCGCACATATCTCCAGTTGTAGCTTGAAACGATCCCGAGGCATAGAATGAAAGTGCAGCTGTAACCTTCACTTCAACTGACAAAGCAGTCCACCTGCCACTTCTCAGCTGTTGGTCTGGTCTCAGCAACTCATAGATCTCACGGACAACTTCTCTGCGGAAACGCAGCCTTCTGAAACATTCTGCATCACTCGGGTGCAGGTACAAATGCCTGATTTGAAATTGCCAAGGTGGGTAAGGCCTCCTGCCCAGCAGCCTATGGGCTCTGATGTCCCTGATGTGATGAGCTCTAATCAATTGTCTCCTACGTAGCACAATGATGCAGAACGCTCACACAAGGCATGGCATTGTCAGTATTGCCCCCATACTTAAAGTTTTTTTTTTCCGTAGCCAATCTTTCCAATTCTTTGTCAGATCACAAACGCCAGAGGTCACCTTGCACACATCAAGGATCACCCTGCGCTAATGCTCTTAGCCAAAAGGCCTAGAGCCCAAGCACCATTCCTGGAAGTACTGCAATACCAGGTTCGTGCCATGGAGGTGGATGGGTCAAACCACCCCACCCACCTCCTATTTCCAAAAAGCATAGGAGAACCACCTTCCTGATCCAGGGAGAACCACGTTGGGGTCATGGTTACTCCCCTGTCAGGTCAGTTACGCATGATCTTAGCCAAAAGGCCCCCATACTTAAAGTTAAACTTTTAAAGAAGCTCAAAGCAGTAGGAAAGCAGGCAGCACAGATTCACAGTTCTCTCTCTCTCTCTCCCCCCAAGGTCTGTATGGATGGACCACACCCAAAGGTCTTTTGTCCTCTCCTCTCTTCCCCCCCCCCCCCCACTTTGAGTCTTGTGACCTCCCTCCCCCCTCACCCTCCCAAGCCTCTCCGTTGAATTGCAGCCTCTCTGTTGAATTGCAGCCGCTCTGTGGGCCCCGATGCCGGCCAGTTCCATCGCTCCCGCCCCTAGCCCAGGCCGATTGGTCTCCCGGTGTGTTCTCCCGCCCCTAGCCCAGGCCGAGTGGTCTCCCGGTCTGCTCTCCCGCCCCTAGCCCGGGCTGAGTGGTCTCCCGATGTGTTCTCCCGCCCCTAGTCCAGGCCGAGTGGTCTCCCGGTCTGCTCTCCCACCCCTAGCCCAGGCCGAGTGGCCTCCCACACCGGCCTGCTGCCTTCTCGGGCCGAGTGCAGAAAGGTGAATTGCAGTTTGAAGATGAAGGTAGGACTTTAATTTTTTATTTCTTCTTATTTTAATTGTGCGAAGAAGGAATGGTTTTGCAAGTCTGTTCCCTAAGGCTTGGTTGGTTCAGGTCCAGCTTCCCACCCCTATCCCAGGCTGAATGGCCTACGATATACTTACCTGCGCCAATTTCCTTTAACTCTCCGCAAGGGTTTTCTCAAGTGGCCACATAGGCTGGCCTAAGTAGAAATGGAGTAACTATTAGCTGGCCAAAGGTGCCTAAATGGGCAGAACTGGTGTCGGTGGCTGGTAACGCCCCTTTTGAGAGAAAAAAAAAACAACCTAAAAAAACTGGGAATTTTTAAGTTACGCCAGAAAAAGCAGCCTACTCCAAAAAAAAAAGCAACTACTGGCCAAAAGTGAGCCCATAAATAGTGTCTTGTGTACTTTTAACACCATTACCCCAAAATAATAGAGACCAATGAAGCTAGCGTTGTTTCCTTTCCCTTCCAATTTTCTCCCACCTCTCTTTAAGTTACTGGAGAATGGTTCAGTGGCTCTGGCTACACTCTGGTACATTCTTCATATCTGAGTATAGATTGTCTAATTGATTTAGGAGTGCATCTTAACCAGCACCAGTACTGTTCTCACCTTATTTCCACACAGACACATGGAGTATCCAGCAGCAAATCATCGGATAATGATCAGGATTTAGACTTCTTATTGATTATTCATTCCCTAATCCATCTTGTTTAATTCAAAAAATATATAATTTTCTTCAAGCACATGCTATTTTTTAAAGTAATTCAAGTTTTCATAGCAAATGTCATTTTCAGGATCATGCAAATTATGTACTTTGCCCCTCTGATCTTAGACCTGGGTTTCTGCTGACCACAGACCCACAGTTTTATAGCAGATCCACAGAAACAAGTAACCAAATAGTGTGTTTTTGCTATTGACCGTGCTGCAAATACATACATGCCTTTATAACAGACATACGAACATACAAAAAATGATGGTCAGGAAAAAAACGTACTGTCCCATTCAGTTGTGATGTGTAGTTCATCACTAATACATACATTCTGAACCCTATCCACAACCATGTGATCTCCTGGGAGTGGCAAAAAATCTGATTTAAAAAATCCAAGCCAATTTTCCATAAGGAATCTGCAAAGTTGCTGTCCAATGATGTTAGGCGATTGAAATGAACCCAGGAGACCACCCTGGCTCTGAACAGCATTACAAGTTACCTGTCTCTTGTATGAGGTGCTCTTGAGATCCAGCCAGAAACAGGTCATGAAGGAATTCAGCGAATCAGCATTCAGCGCATGAGCCGGCAACCTGTTTCACAGGTTTACTATTCTCTGGAAAAAGACAAATCTCCTAACAGCTAATCTAGTTCTGCTCTTACGTAACTTGTAAAAGTTATCCCTGGTCATTCTCTAATCTAGACAGTACCAAGAAACAACATTTTTAAACAGAGGTCCCGTCTATATGCTCAGATTGACTTAAAAATATCGCATGGCACTTTCCAAAGAGATGGGTTATTCTCCCAGTGCCCCGCCAACATTTATCTTTCAACAAAGATTCATCTGGTCATTCATTTCATTGTTGTTTCTAGAGTCTTGCTGTGTGAATATTAACTGCCACATTTTCCTACATAACAACAAAACTTCAAAAGTAATCCATTGATGTGAATGACTTTGGATTGTGGACTTGAAAAGCGCTATATTAATCCAAGTTTGTTCTCTTCTTAAATAGTTTGACTTCCGTAGTTGCCTCTTCAAACTCATTATTTTGAATATTTAATTCCAGCCTTAATCCTTTTCTCATATGTCAGAAATGATAGCTTCAAATTGGAATGCTGCATCTTGGGAAAAGGCAAAGATTGAAATGTGTTTTCCATTGACATAGCTGTGATTCTGCTATTGTGCCTATCATGAACAGTCTAATGAGCCACACAGTCAGTGCTATGGTGAAGCACCCCTTTATAATGCTGCTATCTTATCAGACTTGAACACATTGCTGTGCTTCTTTCTTCAAATCGTCAGGCGGACATTAGGCAACATTGAGCAGCTGAAACAGATCACGCTGGATGAAGCTCTACAAAGTGATGAAATACAAGCTGCCATCATCAGTCTGGAGAATCAGTTTCATGAGGAGTATGTCAGGTACTACTAAGAACTAAGCTCTTGAACATATATATCATTCAGCCGTGAGCCAGTGAGGCAGGAATCCATTTTAGTGGTCTGCACAAGCTTGAATAGGATGACAAGAAAGTGCAGGACCGGAAAAGAGTCTGTAGTTAATCTGGCTGGTCCCAAAAACTAATACCTCTCAATCACCCAGTCCCTCAAATGTCACTTTAATTCTTCCTTAACTTTTTCAACTCCCTCTGATTCCACACATTCATCAAATTCTACATGCAGTGATTAAATCAAAACCACTAAAGTTAACCCCATTAATTAGTTTTTCCATAAAAACAGGAAATGCACAGCAGCTGGTTCAGTAACTGAAAGAAAGGTTAATATTTTTGGTACCGTTACAAAGGGCTGACAAAGACTTGCCTAATAAAGCTGAGGGGCAGGACAGGTTGACATCAAGGTGGGGGGGGGGGCTGAAATTGCTCTCCTCTTTAAGGCCCGTTACCACCTCCAAGAGGCGGTAACGGGGTGATAAGGCCTTTCCGTCTGGGAGCAGGCGGCGGGGTTGACCCATCTGGACTTGTCCCAGGTCAGGAGGCGGCGGGAACGGGTTTCCGCCACGCCCGGTATGCCGACCTGTTGTCGGCTGCGTGCCAACCCCTTACCGACCTGCAGCGACCCCTTTTCGACCCTACGGAGGAAATTGCCTCGCGGGAGCACGGATGCCGCCAGTCGGTGCCACTAACAGCTTCACACAGCTTCCGGTGGCTGGCCATTTTGTTTCCATTGTCGGCTGACTCCTGAGGACCCCCTCTCGGGTGCTGGGCCACTGGCCTGGCCGAAACCCTCACTGATGGCCCAGTGGGCTCGATGTAGGCCTCACAGCGTCCCTCCCCTTTAAGTGAAGGGGAGGGACATTGCGACGTGTCAGCACAATGCGGCACGTCTGCGTCTCACTGACGTCAGTACCGCCCCGCTCCATACCCAATCCTGTCCCTACACCACCTCACACCTCAAACAGCACCCCAAAGCGATGTGAAGCGGTATCAAAGTTAAAGCGCCAAATTTCCTGGCTCTTCCCTCTGACTCCCACCAGACAGAGAATTTTCGGTTTATTCGAATTGCCCTCCCCAATTTCCCACTGATGGCAGTTTCGGCCCCCAAGAGTTCAGATAGAGTAATTTCAGCCATTGGCCCCAAAAGTTCTGGTGGGGTTGGTGGGGGGGAAGGGTGGCGGGTTCCCCGCTATTGGGGTAAGTGCAGCGGAGGAGGATCACTTCCCACTCTAGCCTATGCAAGAGTCCCCATCCTAAATCTCTGGGTCATTTGCATGGCTGGGGCGGACACATCATCTGCACCTGTCTCAAGCAGGCAACTGAAATATTGGAGCAGTGCCAAGCTGTTCCGAAGGCGGAGATAGGGCCCATCGAGGGTCTGGAGAAACTCTTGTTCTTCACCTCTTCTACTCCCGAAGGTTATAGGCCTCTTTAACAGGCCTCGATAGGAATCACACCAGCTGTCAGCTACATCAGGTATGTGTTCTGCTGGGGCCTTTAGAGGGTGTAAAGGGTGGAGTTTCTGGGGTAGCCGCCCAAGCACGCCTCTGGAGGACCCACCCACAGTTCCTCTGCTGTAATTTAAAGGGCCTTAGGAAATGGGGTGGATTCCTGGCATAACTGAGTTCCAGCCCAAATACATAGCCCCTTATGCCCCCTTCCCAGAAGAAATTAGGCTTTTCACCCTATATCCTCATTACTATTGAGTTTAATGCTCTGCCAGTTCTGATGAAATGCTAACCTATCTTCCACTTTCAGATAATGACGAAATGTGCTATTCTATCATTTACTGGTTTTGTTTCTCACTTCTGGTTCTGGCAGATTTATTTTTATCTCAATTTATTGTTTTGTTTTCTAGTTTATTACTCGTAAGATTCCTGTAAACGTGTTTTAATGGAGCAATGTCCAATGTTAGGATGTAGTTTTTCACCCAACATGTGGTTTATTCTCGATCACAGCCACATGGGAATTGCCAATTGGAGGACAAGTAGCAAAGGAAAACCAAAGGGTAATTCTTCACCGCCTACTTTTGCAGACTTCCTATTGTACAGTGAGCATTGTCAATAAACTTAGTTCCTGGCATTGGAGCTCACATAGCAAAGGGGTGAAAAATAATCTTAAAAAATAAAAAGGCGTGCTTGTGGTGTGCTCGATTTCCAGGCACTCTGAAGGTGTAAGTATTACAGTGAGGTGGTCTTAACCTCCCACTTCACTTTCTTCTTTGCAGGCATCCAAATGGAGTGGGTACCTGAAGCAATGCAGCTGTGTGGCTTGTGCTTGGATCCTCTGCGAACTGCAGGGTCTGTGGGGGTCCTGGGAACACACAGAAGGCAGAAGGTATTTTAATCTACCGCCGTTTCCCCCCACCCCGCCACCCCACCCCACCCCAAGGACATTATCAGTAACTTTGCTACCACCTCAACCATTGCCTGTCCGAGTGCCAGAAAGTAAGCTGACACGGAGTTGTTGAGTCTGTAGCTGAACCCTTTCATGTCTGAGTTGCCAGAGGTCGCCAATCATAGATATCTCAAGGGTCCTTAAATGAGCCTCAGCAGCTTATCACCTCCCAAGTTGCAACTACTGGGAAGCACCTTAAAGATCCACTATAGAATATATAAAAGAGCACTATGGGCGCACACAAACGAGTGACAAAAACATAGGAAAGCTTAAACAGTTTCCTCAGCATCATCCATGTTGTTATCATCCTCTCCCTCATGAGGCTGAATGTCTTCCTCCATGCTTCATTTTGCCATAATATGATGTATGGTCTAGAAAGGTCAGAAAGAGAGAAAATAATAATTATCTTGGACAAAAAAGTGCATGTTCTCAGCTGGATTCAGTTTGTTTCCAAAATAATCATGCAATTTTGTTTGTGTTCTAAACTTTGTTGTTAAAAAAGGAAGTTTCTGGATGCAGGAAAGCATGTCTGTGTAGAATACCCGTTGGCACTCTCAGCGGCTGCTGCCCATGAACTGTGGGATCTTGCTGATTTCAAAGGTAATTGGATGAAATAGTCGTAGTAAAACAGTACTTGACAATGACAGGATTAAGAATTGAAAATGTGACAGCATTAATGATTGAGTATTGTGAGTTTAGGATCTGAATCACTCTTGGACCTGACCTACCAATTGATCCTTCTAGTATCGATCTCTATGAAATCTTTAAGTGCTAAGGGCCCAAATTTGGCCCTCCGTTTTTTTCGCCACACCTCCGAGCCCCCCACCGACATTTTACATCAGAAGCAGCGCCAAAAAAAACCTTGCGATCATGGCCGATTCTCGGGCCATCCGTGGAGCTGGCATGGTGCAGAACAAAGAGGGGGCAGGCGGAGCTAGGTCCCGGCGCTGAAAACAGTGCCGAGACCTCTGCATATGCTAGAGTCTGCGTGCATGTGCAGTAGCTCCTGGCAGGCCGTTTCGGCAAACGTGTGCTGCAGGCTGTGTGGGAGGGGCCGAAGCACACTGTCCCTAGCCCTGGCCAAATGGGCTCCCTCGTCGGCGGCACGCTGCGTTCCCTAAGGTAGGAGTACTATTTTTTATTTGTTATTTACTGATTGATTTTGGTGCTTTAGGTGCAGGGTTCCTTCTATTTTATTTGTTAATTAATTGTTTATTACTTTTTGTGCTTTGTTTGGTGCTTGGTGGTGCTTTAAATGTAGTTACTTGCGCCGATTCCTTAACTGTAAGTAAGGTCGTTCTGCATGGACAAAAGTGGACACATACGCAGCCCTAAGTTAGTTTAGTACAACTTTTTTCTGGCCAAATTGGCATAAATGGTGTAAGTGGCTGGGAACGCCCCCTTTTGAAAAAAAAACTGACCAAACAAAAAACCAAACTAACTCACTTACACTGGCGCAAATTAAATGGCCATATTTGCAATTATAAAGATACACCAGAAAAATCAAGTTGCACAAAAAAAAACGGTGCAACTCATGGGGAAATTTCGACCCTATAATCTGAAGTTTGTTTTGACACCAACTCAACAGTGTGTCAGGGAACAAATATTTCTCTTTGTTCCTCTGTTTTTATTTCACTTCTGTAAACACCTTTTTCATTTTGTTTCATTTGTTCCAAAATATAATTAGAAACAGCAGGGGAAATAAAGGTTATTGCTAGTGGTTTACTGCCATGTTATTCCCAGTTATATACACTAGCACTGTGTGGGAATTTCAAGAATACCATCTTTATTTGTCATGACTAAAGACTTGTTCAGTGTCACTGATTATCTGCAGATGAGCTCCAACTGGTTATTCAAAGACTTATCTAAAGTTCGCTGACAAGTAACACATGAATTGCGTACAGTGCAGTTAAAGTAGTTAATATCTCACTTATTGGGACATTTTTCTTGTGCACTTTATTGTTAATTTGATGCATGTTTGTTTAGTTAACATAGAAACATAGAAAATAGGTGCAGGAGTAGGCCATTCGGCCCTTCGAGCCTGCAGCACCATTCAATAAGATCATGGCTGATCATTCCCTCAGTACCCCTTTCCTGCTTTCTCTCCATACCCCTTGATCCCCTTAGCCCTAAGGGCCATATCTAACTCCCTCTTGAATAAATCCAATGAACTGGCATCAACAACTCTCTGCGGCAGGGAATTCCACAGGTTAACAATTCTCTGAGTGAAGAAGTTTCTCCTCATCTCAGTCCTAAATGGCCTACCCCTTATCCTAAGACTGTGTTCCCTGGTTCTGGATTTCCTGGTAAGTGGTTGGCTGTTTGACTGGCAAGTATAACTCTCTTTTAGACTGACTTTTAGATTGGTTTAATTGGCAGTGAACTACTAAGTAGCTGTTTGGTGTTTACGTAAATTTTAGTAAGTAAATTAATTTAAGTGTTAAGTCATGGCAGAAGAGTTCGGACCCACGTCGTGCTCCTCCTGTGCTATGTGGGAAATCAGGGACACTTCCAGTGGCACTGGAGCTGCGGATGGACTGACTCTGGAGCATGCGCGATGCTGAGAATGTTGTGGATAGCACATTTAGTGAGTTGGTCACACCGCAGGTAAGGGTTAGGACAGATAGTGAATGGGTGACCAAGAAACAAGGCAAGAGCAGGAAGGTAGTGCAGGAGTCCCCTGAGGTCATCTACCTCCAAAACAGATATACCGTTTTGGATACTGTTGGGGGAGATGACTTACCAGGGGAAGGCACCAGCAGCCAGGTTCATGGCACCATGGGTGGCTCTGCTGCACAGAAGGGCGGGAGAAAGAGTGGGAGAGCTATAGTGATAGGGGATTCTATTGTAAGGGGAATAGATAGGGGATCTCATAGAAACGTTAAAAATTCTGACGGGTTTAGACAGGTTAGATGCAGGAAGAATGTTCCCAATGTTGGGGAAGTGCAGAACCAGGGGTCACAGTCTAAGGATAAGGGGTAAGCCATTTAGGACCGAGATGATGAGAAACTTCTTCACTCGGAGAGTGGTGAATCTATGGAATTCTCTACCACAGAAAGTTGTTGAGGCCAATTCACTAAATTTTTTCAAAAAGGAGTTAGGTAGTCCTTACTACTAGGGGGATCAAGGGGTATGGTGAAAAAGCAGGAATGGGGTACTGAAGTTGCATGTTCAGCCATGAACTCATTGAATGGCGGTGCAGGCTCGAAGGGCCGAATGGCTGAATGGCCTACTCCTGCACCTATTTTCTATGTTTCTATGTTTCTATAATTCCCCAACATCAGGAACATTCTACCCGCATCTAATCTGTCCCGTCCCGTGAGAATCTTATATGTTTCCATGAGATCCCCCCTCATCCTTCTAAGCTCCAATGTATAAAGGCCCAGTTGATCCAGTCTCTCCTCATATGTCAGTCCTGCCATCCCGGGAATCAGTCTGGTGAACCTTCGCTGCACTCCCTCAATAGCAAGAACGTCCTCCCCCAGACCCCCACTACCCTCTGGATGAAGAAACTTCCCCTCATATCTCCTCTAAACCTCCACCCAATTACTTTAAATCTATGTCCCCTGGTTGCTGACCCCCTCTGCCAAGGGAAACAGGTCCTTCCTATCCACTCTTTGAGGTGTATAAAGTTATTAGGAGCCTGTAATCAGGTCTCCCCTTAGCCTCCTCTGTTCCAAAGAAAACAGACCCAGCATCTCCAATCTTTCCTCATAGCCAAAATTCTCCAGTCCAGGCAACTTTCTTGTAAATCACCTCTACACCCTTTCCAGTGCAATCACATATTTCCTGTAATATTGTGACCAGAACTGCACACAGTACTCCAGTTGCAGCCTAACTAGTGTTTTATACAGTTGAAGCATAACCTCCTTGCTCTTGTATTCCATGCCTCAACTAATAAAGGTAAGTATTCCATATGCTTTCTTAACCATCTTATCTACCTGGCCTGCTATATTCAGGGATCTGGGGAGATATACTCCAAGGTCCCTTTGTTCCTCTACACTTCTCAGTGTCCTATCATTTAATGTGTATGCCCTTGCCTTGTTAGTCCTACCCAAATGCATTACCTCGCAATTCTTTGGATTGAATTCCATCTGCCACTGTTCTGCCCACCTGTCCAATTCATTGATATCTTCTCGCAGTCTACAGCTTTCTTCTTCATTATAAACCGCACAGCCGATTTTAGTTTCATCTGCAAACTTCTTAATCATACCCTCTATATTCAAGTCCAAAACATTGATATATACCACAAAAAGCAAGGGATTTAGTACTGAGCCCTGTGGAATCACACTGGAAACATCCTTCCAGTCACAAAAATACCCCCATCAACAATTACCCTTTGCTTTTTGTCTCTCAGCCAATTTTGGATCCAACTTGCCACTTTGCCTTGGATCTCTTGGGCTTTTACTTTTGTGACTAGTCTGCCATGTGGGACCTTATCAAAAGCCTTGCTAAAATCCATATACACTACATCATACGCACTGCCCTCATCGACCCTCCTGGTTACCTCCTCGAAAAATTCAATCAAGTTAGTCAGACACAACCTTCCCTTAACAAATCCATGCTGACTGTCCTTGATTGATTCGTGTCTTTCATCATGGAGCTCTGTAGTTCGCCATTTGCTCAGTCAAACAGTGGGCCAAGCACATTCTGATAACATCAGTCATCCATTTCCTTTGGAACAAGTCTGGACCTCGCACTGAGATATTGACCTTTATATCTCTCAATTCCCCACCTCATTGAGCAAGGGGAGAATGTGCAGGTATCCACAGCCAACACATTTAATTGTCATTATATTAAGATCGACTTTTGAGGGGAAAAAGTGGACACAGGTAACTATAATAATGACAGTATTCATACCTAGATTTAATTTCTCTTAAAAAGTATAGATGTAACCCAGTGAGTATTGGATCATTCTTTGCAGAATTTAACTATTGCTCTGCAACATTTACAGAATTAACTTTCCATAAATCTCTGCATGTTATAATATGCAGTACAATAAGCAAAATTTACAGTATTCATGAACTATGTTTATGATTCTTATATAGCAATGTCCCTGTAGTCCCCAAATGTAAATGTAATTTGGCAGTCCTTTATTTACCATTTTAGAAAATATGTAATGTTATAACCAGCACACAAATGAAGCACTCAGTATGCCACTATTTAGATTAATTGAGAAGTTTGGGGGGGCGGGCGGGGGGGGGGGGAACTGAAGAGAGCCAGGAGAGTATAGAAAGCCTCCTTAAACCATCATTAAAATCTGGCACTCGCCCACTACCAGTCCTCAAGGGAAGCAGGAGACTATTAGATGCATAATTATTAGATCATCAGGAAAATGTGATGGATAGGACTGTCACAGCAAATATAAAAATACATTTATTTTTTGTGCTCTATTTAATTTCCACTATTTTTCATGTTTCATTTAAAAGTATATTTTACTGGATGTTTATAAACAGAGATATGCAATAATTTCACCAGCTTTTATGCTTGTAAAATTATCTTTTTCAAAAAAGAATTTATTTCTCTCTGGCCATTGTTCTCCCTCTCCAAAAGGTGTTGATTTCTTACTGGGGTCTGATTCCAAGGACATTACAAGGTCTCCTTATTTAATGCCATGGGAGATTAAGTAGTTATTGTTTATAGTTAAATAGCAAAGCACACAGAAATTTGGAAGTTGAGAAGTAGATTTGGTTGGAGGCAAAAATAGTTTCACTGCAACACAGGTTGAAGCCCTGCGAGGCACAAACTGAGGCACGACAGTGTTACCACTGGTACTTGCACTGTGTTATGTTTACATGGGCAGTTGCCATTATAAATGTGGACATAGGGACTTATAGGAAGTGCACACAGATTAAGATTTTTAATATAATAGAATGTAAAATGTAACATATTATACACTGCTTATATGCTCATATAGCATGTGCTGTTTAGTGCATGTTACATATATGGTAATATAATGTATATGATTTATCTTCTGAAATGCAGGAAAGGTTCTACATGTGGAGCACATAGAACTACTGACAGCAGAATACAAGCAGTTGAAACAGGAAGTAAGCGGAAAAGAGCTGATGGAGGGTACTCTGCATTTAACAGGTAGTCATAACAACACAGCACCTGCATCTGAAATGCAGAATAAATGAACAGAATAGTATTTAAAAGTGCAAACTCTTCTCACAATTGTATTTACATATTATTCAGTGGTCAAAACAGCAGCTGATAGAGATAAGTTTACCACTGCTGATATTGAAGTAGGGAAAGTTCCTTTCCATCTTGGGAACACTTACTTCCATACCATGAGAGGTTAATAGTTCCTCAGCCCAGACACTAAGGGAAAGGAAAGAACTTGCATTTATACACTTCCTAAATACTTAATTGGCTGTAAAGCACTTTGGGATGTTCTAATGTCAAGAAAGATGCTATATCAATGTAAGTATTTTTATTTTTCTTTCTAGCAACTCTTTTACCTGAGGATTCCCATCTCCAACTTAATTTATATCCTGACTTTGTGGTTTTCTTTTGCTTGTTTGTCTGGCTGAGGAGGGAGAGAATGTGGGCTAGAGTTTCCCTAACCTGTTTTTCTGGCGCCCTCACGCGAGGTGCGCCGTTTTTGTCCGCCACCAAGCGTGCCGAAAAAAGACGTCGGTATTCTGGCCGCTCCCCAGCCTCTCTTCGGTCGTGGTGCAGCGTGGCCCAATGGATTGGGGGCGGAGCCAGGTCCCGGCGCTGAAAACAGTGCTGGGACCTCTGCACATGCGCGCTAGAGTCTGCGCACATGTGCAAGTAGCTCCTGGCAGGCCAAATCTGTGAGTACGTGCTGTGTGCAGGCTGTGTGGGAGGGGCCCGAAGCACGCTGTCCCTAGCCCTGGCCGAATGGACTCCCTCATCGGCAGCCCGCTGTGTTCCCTAAGGTAGGACTTCTATTTTTTATTTGTTATTTACTGATTGATTTTGGTGCTTTAGGTGCAGGGTTCCTTCGATATTTTTAGTTTTATTTATTGATTGCTTATTACTTTGGTCTTGGTGCTTTAGATGCAGGGTTCCTTCCATTTTATTTGTTAATTAATTGCCTAATAATTTTTATGCTTTGTTTAGTGCTTGGTGGTGCTTTAAATGTAATTACTTGCGCCGATTCCTTAACTCTAGGTAAAGTTTTTCTGTGAGGACAGAAGTGGCAACAGACGCTGGCCTAAGTTAGTTTGGAGCAATTATTTGCTGGCCAAATGCCTAAAACAGGGGTAAGTGGCTGGGAACGCCCCCTTTTGGAAAAAAAAACTGAACTAAAAAAAAAACCTAACTAACTCACTTACACTGGCGCAAATTAAATGGCCAGAATTGCAACTAAAAAGATAGTCCAGAAAAATCAAGTTGCTCCAAAAAAAAAAGCAACTCCTGGGGAGACTTGGGCCCTTAAGAGTACTACAAGTTGTACCTCTCCAGTCCGGGACTCTTTGGTTCGGCATCATTCCTGGCGGGGGGTCGCAACCTGTGCTGTGTCCTGGGGCTGGCTGCTCCTCTTCTCCCCGCTGCCTCCAGTGTTCCCTCCTTGGTCGGGTTGGCATGAAGAGGGAGCAAGGAGCGTAGCAGCTGACTGAGGCGCCAAAGCTGAGCCTAAAAAATGCTGCGCAGTCGGCTTCTGCGCAGCGCATGCACAGAACGCGGCCGGGTCGTTGTCAGCAGCCTTGTCAGCAGTACCAGGTAAGTCTAGGGTACTGCTGACAATGCGAGGGTCGGCGTGATCTCCCGTGGTCCCGAAAATTCTCTGGTCCAGCACCGGCCAGGTCCCAAGGGTGCCGGACTGGAGAGGTACAACTGTATTGAGATTGGGCTCTCCCAGTATTCATGACAATAGTGAAAGCTCTTTTTTTAAATCAAAGGCTGTATCGGTCAACTTGGATTCCTACAGTGACTACACTTCAAAAAGTAATTCATTAACTGTAAAGCCCCTTAGGACAGCCTGAGGTGGGATATAAAAGCAAGTTTCTCTTACTTTTTAAAACACAAATAGATTATCTCCTGGCAGATGCAGATTGCGACTTTCAACCATATGGTGAATTTTGCAAGGAGCCTCGACAGGAGCATGAATTAGATAGAGCTCAGCATTCCCAACTGGCTGTGCTCCCAACTTACTAATGATTATCCTGTTTATTTTGGTGTGAAACAATGCTTCAAGTGTGCAGCTGACTGACAACCTGGTTTTTTTCCAATGTTGACAGTTCTATATTTCAATGGGCTGCAGCAACAGCACAGCACTTAGAAGTGGAGGGAGAATAGTTGAGTGACAGAAGGAAGAGAACTGAAAAAAAATGTCTGCTACCTAATTTAGATTTCAAAAATGTTTTGAAAATTCTTAATGATTCTCACGAATGTACAAGTGAATAATGAGATTTTAAATGTAATTTTTTTGAATTACTGCAATATATTTTTAAAGGAGTATACTCTAGAACCAAGCACTCAAAATCTGCAACAGTACCCCATATTTAATAAGTGATGCAACGATATTAAAAAAAACACAACTGGAGGATACTCAATCCATCCCATGACATGAAACTATAATATTCTCTCGCTCTGGGGTCAATTTTGACACTAGTCATAGCAAGTGAAAATCGGTTTCTCTTTTCAGTCATATATATATGACTGGAAATAAAGCTCCACTTCATCATTGGAAAGGACTGAATATCCCCTGTCCCGCTCATTGTGCTTTGCGTGTTTCAAATTCAAACCATAAGAACAAAGGAATTTGCATTCATATAGCCTTTCCAGTGCTCAGGATGTCCCAAATGTCCAATGGCAGGTAAATCTGTTTTTGGTGGTATTCATGGAGGGATAGATGTCGGTCAGAACAGGCAGACAGGCCCTCGGTTTAAATTCTCATCTGCAAGACAACTCCTCCAACAATGCAGAACTCCCTCAGTACTGCACTAAGCCATTGTGAAGCAACATCACCCAATAGTATTCTGGTTTATAAAACTTGAATATTGTTAGGTGATGCTACCTCACAATCAGTGACAACTGTGACATTTTTTGAAATTCCTACCCAGGTTTACACAAATAATGGAAAAAGTAGCGTTACTGGCCATGGTATTCTCATTCTTATAACCAAAAACAAACTAGAAGGACCAAATCATGTCTCTGGGATCAGATTCTTCTGCTCTCTCAATTGTTAATTGAATTTTTTCAAGCGGGTTCCAATGTGGTCCTTTCATTTGTTAGTCATAATTATAAAACCTAATAGTACAGTAATACATTTATATTGTAGGCGAGCTCTTATCATCACAAATGTTTGCATTATAGATGCCTTCTGTGTGCATGCACACCACTAAACAGCTGTCAATGGAATCAACTTTGTGGGTTGCAGGTCATTTAAGTACACTTGGTCATAAAATAACAATACAGTAGAGCACATGTTTCCTGCCCAACAAGAAAGGAGGCATTCCTGGCTCTAGTCTTGGGGAATAAAGTGGATCAAGTGGAGAACGACACAGATCTCGGGAATAGTTGATCATAGTATAGTATGGTTTAGATTAGTTATGGGGAGGGACAAGGAGCAATCTAGAATAAAAATATTTAACTGGTGGAGGGCCAATTTCAGCAAATTGAGTAGGGATGTTGTCCGGATAAATTGGAATCAAAGATTGGCAGGCAGAAATGTAATGGAGCAATGGGCGGCCTTTAAAGAGGAGATGGTTCAAGTACAGTAAGTACATTCCTAAAAGGAGGAAAGGGAGGGCAACAAAAGCCAGAGCTCCCTGGTTGACAAAGGAGTTGGAGAGTAGGATAAAGCAGAAAAAGAGGGCATTTGACTGATGTCAGCTTGATAATACAAGGGAGAACCAGTCTGAATAAAAAAAACTACTGAGGAGAAGTGGTCCTGGTTTTTCAAGGGCATAAAGAATTGTCGCCTTGGTGACTACCGCCATGGAAATCATGATGTCTCGCCAAATTCACTTTTGCCGCCTCACTTTCCGGCTGGCAGCCAACACGCCACAAAAAGTTGTTGTTCACAAGGCGGGTTAGGATTCTGGGGCAGAATTTAAATGGAGTTGCAGCCGAGGCACAGAGGTTGCGGTCAGTGCGGTGTTTGGTCCTCACACAGTGCATAGGTGTTGGCGTGCTGTGTCTGCTAACTACTCAGCTTGACTACTAGGATTTCCCAAACATTGGTGGGCTTCAGGTCATTGACATTGGCAACTCGTACCTCACTGTTACCTCTGCAACTCGATGGGGCAGTGATGGCCCACCACCTCGTCCTGCGGCGAAGACTTCAAAATTTAAAAATTCATTTATTTAATAGAAAAACCATAATGTTCTGTAAAATAACACAATGTAACCCCATAAACCTCAGCAAGTAATCAAACCCACAAGACCCCTTCAAACATTCCCAGGGACATCCAAGTTCAGTTTCCAAGAAGATAGCCATCTCTGGCGACTATTAAACAGTTGTTTGCTGGTTCATCCAAGTGAAACTATTTGCATATGTTCGGATTTAAGCAAGGTTAAATAAGGCCAGTATCTGTGGCCACCATCCCCCAGTTATTTAATGGGTTTTGCTGAGTGCTTTCTCACCCCTTCCCTTCTCTCCCCTCCCACGCCTACTGCTCCTCCTCAATGGGGTCTCCGGGCCTACCACAAGGCTGGTAGTTAGTTGCTCACTTTGAGCTGCTGCCACACATGATAGTCTAGAAGGACGTCCCCGACCAGCTCTGGCCCTAGACGGCCTGGCCGTGGACTGCATCACCTCAGCATGGGCGGCAGCACTCTGGTGTGGATGGGTAGCAGAGAGCAGCAGGTGCAAATGATGTCGTCCTGAGGGAGGACATCAGGTTCCAACAGGCCTGACATGCTGCTACTCCCCCAGGGCAGAGCTTCAATATCTGGAGCAATCTGGGTGAGCACAGATTGCTGCCCTGCTTTGACAACGTTAGGTCCCCGTTGAACTGATGGGGCCCCAGACACGATGGCAGTGGTCAGTGCGTCCGTGGCATCAATTTGCCTCTGCATTAACACAGACTGCGACTGCAGCACACCACAGAGCTGATTGATGTACTGACGACATTACATAATGCAGGCCTCCAATAGCGTCGGCCTGGTGCTCAGTGGCTACTGCAACATCAGCCATAGCCCGTGCCGCCATGTCTGAGACTCCATGGTCACTTGTTGCATCCGACATCCATTGGTCTCTACCAAGGATGGGCTCGGTGGACTGCTGAGAGGCAGGTGCAAACCTTGAGGCGGACTCCTCCATTCTCGCAACTAGTGCACCGAGACTCTCGGACACCCTTGCCAGAGCACCCAGCAGATCACGGTGCAACCGCAATGACTGTCTTACAACAACCCATAATTCGGCCTCCTCATCACTCGGGAGCGCACTCTCCCTCCGGGGTGCTGGCCCCCAGACATCCTCTCCCCCATGGCGTTGCTGCAAGTCACTGGGTCCTGGAGCATCACCCACCTTCACCTCTCCAACCACACCTTTCACCAAAAAGCTGCTGGCCCCGCTCTCTGAGGCCGCTGCCTCTTATGTGATGTCCATAGAGGTGTCCTCCTCTTCCTCCTGTGCAACATCTCCCACATTCGAAGGCTGACATTCAGGCTCCAGCCTGTCTGGTTGATCATCTGAAAGCACAAACCCAGAGAAGAGTGGTTACCTGCAGGGGAGGGGGCCAGGACCGGGAAAGTAATTTGGAAATGCCAGTCTCATGGAAAGAGCTGAAGGATTGCGGTGTCAAAACTAAATGGCATGCTAAACGCTGCAAAGGAATTCAATTTACCATTACTGTCCCAAGGGGGTTAGGCCTCACCCACCGCCATTGCACCAAATTGAGGACCCATCAGGGCCGAGGTGCATTCCTCCAACACAATAATGGGCTGGAAGTCAGGGACCCGTCCTCCAGTCCTCTTCCGCTCCCTTTGATTGCAAGATTACAGGCAACGTTAGAGTTAGTGTCCTTCTAGCAGTCTGTTCCAAGTGCCTTACATAGTTGAGTACATGTTACTGTATGAGAGTCTTCACAGGTCGAGGAAACTTAGATTAGCTGCGTTTCCTTGGTTTGCCAATGAGGGGGCCAGCACCTAACAGTAATGGTGAGGCTATCATCTTCCACACGCATATGAAGAGTGAGGAGCTAACCAGATGAGGGGTGAGTGTGAAGGATGGATGAGGAAGGTTGCCAGCGCTTTCGGGCCCTTGGAGTGGCTGAGGCTGCAAATGCGAATGTTGCATCTCGCCTCACCCATGTAGAACATGGGCCCGACACATTCACAATGAGGATAGACTGCACATTGAGCTGACAGCATGCCATGGTCAGGTTAATATTAAAGATACTCACCCTCAGCAGCTGCATCATGTCGTTCCACTTCTTGCGGCATTGAGTGGCTGTCCTGTACACCGCGTCACTCGCTGACACTCTTCCAGCCACGTCCCTCCATAGGCATCGAAAGACCTGTGGCGGTGGCCTCCTCCCAGCCTCTGTCCTCAGTAGTTCCCAACGTCTCTCCAGAGCCTGAAGGAGTGCATAGATGGCGGCGTCCAAGAAATGGTGAATGTGCTGCTGCTGCATTTGCCATGTTCACTATCTGACTGAGTGCATAGGAAGCAAATATAATGGCGAGGCAGTGAGGTGCCCAATCACCGCCTCAATTGAACGCAGGTGGCACAGCTCCAAATGCTGCTCAATGCATTGTCCGTAAGTAGCAAATCATTAACCGAAAGATGTGCCAAACGTGCCCATTTTGTAAAAATGCTGCATTTGCTGCCCCACTTAACGGCCCAATTAACACCATTTACGGCCTCCAGAGTAGTGTGCAAAACCTGGATTTAAAGCTGCAATCCACTATTCAGGCGGCAAAACTGAATTTTGCAGTTCCAGAAGCAAATGCCGCCTGGCGTTAAAATCTACACTCAGCCGGTGTCACTGCCTCAAAATCAGCGATATTGAATTTCGACCCCAAGGTCTTAGAAAAGCTGGCGGTAATTAAAGCGGATAAGGCACCCAGTCCAGATGGGATGCATCCTCGGTTGCTGAGGGAAGTAAGGGTGAAATTTGCGAATGTGCTGGCCACAATCTTCCAATTCTCCTTGGATACAGGGGTGGTGCCAAAGGACTGGAGGATTGAAAATATGACACCTTGTTCAAAAAAGAGTAGACGGATAAACCTGACAATTACAGGCCAATCAGTTTAACCCATCATCATCATCACAGACAGTCCTCGGAATCGAGGAAGATTTGCTTCCATTCCCAAAGTGAGTCCTTTGTTAGCTGAACAGTCAAATGCAAGAGTCACAGACCCTGTCACAGGTGGTTCAGTCATTCGTCGGGGGAAGGGGGGGCTGGGACTGATTTGCCACACGCTCCTTCCGCTGCCTGCGCTTAACCTCTTCACGCTCATGGCATTGAGATTCGAAGAGCTCAACGCCATCCCGAATGCACTTTCTCCATCTTGGGCGGTCTTCGGCCAGGGACTCCCAGGTGTCAATGGTGATGTCGCACTTTACCAGGGAGGCTTTGAGGGTGTCCTTGTAAAGTTTCCGCTGCCCACCTTTGGTTCGTTTGACGTGAAGGAGCTCCGCATAGAGCAAGTGCTCAGGGAGCCTCATGTCTGGCATGCGAACTATGTGGCCTGCCCAGCGAAACTGATCGAGTGTGGTCAGTGCTTCAATGCTGGGGATGTTAGCCTGGGCGAGGACGCTGATGTTGGTGCGCCTGTCCTCCCAGGGGATTTGCAGTATCTTGCAGAGACACCATTGGTGATATATCTCCAGCGACTTGAGTTGTCTTCTGTATATCGTCCATGCCTCTGATTCATACAGGAGGGCGGGTATTACTGCAGCCCTGTAGACCATGAGCTTGGTGGTAGATTTGAGGGCCTTGTCTTCGAACACTCTTTTCCTCAGGTGGCCGAAGGCTGCACTGACGCACTGGAGGCAGTGTTGAATCTCTGCATCAATGTTTGCCTTTGTTGATAAAAGGCTCCCGAGGTATAGGAAGTGGTCCACGTTGTCGAGGGCCATGCCGTGAATCTTGATGACTGGGGGGCAGTGCTATGCGGCGAGGACAAGCTGGTGGAGGACCTTTGTCTTATGGATGTTAAGAGTAAGGCCCATGCTTTGATATGCCTCGGTGAATGCATCGACTATATCCTGGAGTCCAGCCTCAGAATGTGCGCAGACGCAGGCGTCGTCTGTGTACTACAGCTCAACGACAGAGGTTGGGGTGATCTTGGACCTGGCCTGGAGGCAGTGTAAGTTAAACTTTTTCCCACTGGTTCTGTAGTTTAGCTCCACTCCAGCGGGGAACTTGTTGACTGTGAGGTGGAGCATGGCAGCGAGGAAGATTGAGAAAAGGATTGGAGCGATGATGCAGCCCTGTTTGACCACAGTCCGGTCGTGGATTGGGTCTGTAATGGATCCGTTGGTAAGGATCACGGCCTGCATGTCGTCGTGGAGCAGGCGAAGGATGTTGACAACCTTTTGGGGGCATCCGAAACGGAGGAGGACGCTCATGGTTGACAGTGTCAAAAGCCTTTTCAAGATCGAAAAAGGCTATGTATAAGGACGCTCCCTGCATTTTTCCTGCAGCTGTCGCGCTGCAAAGATCATGTCCGTTGTGCCCCGCAGGGGACGAAATCCATACTTTGATTCCGGGAGGAGTTCCTCGGCCACAGGGAGAAGACAGTTGAGGAGAATTCTAGCGACAACCTTCCCAGTGGCTGATAGCAGGGAGATTCCCCTGTAGTTGCCGCAGTCGGACTTGTGCCCTTTTTTAAAGATGGTCACGATCACTGCATCTCTGAGATCTCCCGGCATGCTCTCCTGCCTCCAGATGAGAGAGATGAGGTCATGTATCCGTGCCAACAGCGCCTCTCCGCCATACTTTAGTGCCTCAGCAGGGATTCCATCCGCACCAGTAGCCTTGTTATTCTTGAGCTGTTTTATGGCTTTGCCTACCTCATACAGTATTGGGGTTTCACTGAGGTGGTGGCGGGTCACATGCTGCGGGATGGAGTTGAGAACGCTCGAATCAAAGGCAGAGTCTCGATTGAGGAGATCTTCAAAGTGCGCCTTCCAGCGGGCCCTGACAGCCTCGGTGTCCTTGATGAGTGTTTCCCCATTCTTGGCCAGGAGTGGGGTGGGGCCTTGGGAGTTTGGACTGTAGGTGGCCTTGACTGCAATGAAGAATCCTCGCATATCATGACTGTCGGCCAGTTGTTGTATCTCTTGTGCTTTCTCCATCCACCACCTGTTCTTTAGGTCCCATTTTTTTTGTTGGACCTCAGCCTTGAGCCGTCTGTAACGTTGCTTTGCAGCTCCCGAGTTGGGTTGTTGCTTGAGGCTCAGAAATGCTCTGTGCTTACGATCTATTAGTTCTTGGATCTCCTGATCATTTTCATCAAACCAGTTCGGGTGTTTTCTAGTTGAGTAACCAAGTGTCTCTTCACAGGCACTGTTTATGGAGACCTGGAGGGCAGACCAAGCGCTGTGGGCATTCAGCATCTCAGGGTCATCAAGGCACACCAGATTAACTGTGAGGCGCTGGCTGTATAGGGCTCTCTTAGCTGGGTCTTTAAGTGCCCCAGCATTAACTTTTTTGTGGCACTGCTTTTGCTGTGTCCTCTGCTTTGGGGCTATGTTTATATTGATGATGGATCGGATTAGGCGATGGTCCGTCCAGCAGTCATCAGCTCCTGTCATGGCGCAGGTGATGCACACCTTGTGATCCCTGGCTCGGACGATGACATAGCCGAACAGGTGCCATTGTTTGGAGTGAGGGTGTTGCCACGATGCCTTGTATTTGTCCCTCTGGCGGAACAGGGTGCTGGTAATGAGGAGTTCGTGTTCTAGACATTTTGTCAGGAGTCGGGTACCGCTGGAGTTGGCTTTCCCTATCCCCTCACTGCCAATCACACCTCCCCAGAGGGCTGTGTCTTTGCCAACCCTGGCATTAAAGTCACCTAGGAGGATCAATTTGTCGCCCGTGGGGACGCGGGACAGGGATGTCTCGAGGTTGGAATAAAAACCCTCTTTAGCCTCATCCATTGTGTTATGTATGTATGTAAACCTCACCAATATGTAAGACTTGCCATTAGGGGGCACACTTTTGGGAGACCTAAGGGTCACCTGTGCACCCTGGGGCAAGCAGGTGTAAAAGGTGATTCACCATGCTGCTTTGGCACTCTGGAGTCTAAATAAAGAGACCAAAGTCACAACAGTTTTAGCTTACAATACTGTCCTATGGATTTATTCTGAACATAACAAATTGGCGACGAGTAACGGATCACGAACTTTCACGTGGTAATGGCTGCCATTGGTATTCTTGAGAGATTTGTTGAGGGTGATGATTGGAAAGCCTTCGTGGAGCGCCTCGACCAGTACTTCGTGGCCAATGAACTGGACAAGGCTGAGACAGCGATCAAGCGCAGGGCGATTCTCCTCACCGTATGTGGGTCTTCGATACATGGCCTCCTCAAAATTCTGCTGCCACCAGTCAAACCAACGGACAAGACATGCACAGAGCTGTGTACGCTGGCTCGGGAACACCTGAAGCCGAAGGAGAGCATCTGAATGGCCAGGTATCGCTTTTACACGCACCATCGCTCCGAGGACCAGAACATGGCGAGCTTTGTCGCCGATCAAAGATGCCTTGTGGGACAGTGCGAATTTGCAGGATCTTTGTGGGAAATGTAGCGGGACTTTTTTGTGCTTGGAATCGGCCACAGGTCATTCTTTGCAAACTGCTGTATGCCGAATCCCTAGATCTGAGCAAGGCTTTCACGATATCCCAAGCCTTCATATCCACGAGCGATAACACAAAACAGATATCTTCACAGAATCGAAGCTCGCCGGCAAGTACCTTGCATAAAATAATGCTTTCAGCAGGCAGAACGGTACAGGGCAGGGCCCACACGACTGCAGAGGCCAGACCTAGGCCTAGAGTCACTCAGATTCCACCATGGGGCGTGAATGCGTATCCATTAACACCATGTTGGCACTGCGGGGGCAGTCATAGAGCTCATCAATGTCGATTCAAGCCCTATGTGTGCAAGGGCTGTGGAACAATGGGGCACCTCCAGCAAATGTGCAAATGACCTGTGACTCACCACATGGCAGAGTCAGGAGAGGACGACCGATCCAACGAGGATCACGCTGAACGAGCAGGAGAGGCAACTCAACCTGAGGATGAAGAGGAAGTATATGGGATACCCACCTTCACCACCAAAATCCCTCCAATGGCGTTAAAAGTTAAACTCAACGGCACTCCAGTCTCCATGGACCCTCATGGACAATTCCAACAGCAACAGGCCGGAACGGCGCACCGCCAATATTGCCCGGGAACTTAGACATTTTGACATTGACATCGCCGCCCTAAGCAAGACCCGGCGGGCAGGGAAAGGCCAGCTCAAGGAACATGGTGGAGGTTACATCTTTTTCTGAAAAGGAAAACCAGAGGAAGAACGCCGCCTTCACGGAGTCGGCTTCGCCCGTCAAAAATGAACTGGTCGATCGCCTCAAAGACTCTCCCTGCGGGGTTAACGAACGCCTCATAACTCTTCGCCTTACTCTATCCCAGAACCAATGTGCCACAGTCATCAGTGCGTACGCCCCAACACTCGATGCAACGTGTTATGTTCAGAATAAATCCACAGGACTGTATTGTAAGCTCAAACTGTTGTGACTTTGGTCTCTTTATTTAAACTCGAGAGTGCCGAAGCAGCATGGTGAATCACCTTTTATACCTGCTTGCCCCAGGGTGCAAGAAGAGAGCAACCTGGGGGTGCTTGTGCACAAATCTTTGAAGGTGGCAGGACAGGTTAACAAAGCAGTTAATAAAGCATATGCGATCCTAGGCATAGATTACAAAAGCCAGGAAGTCATGCTAAACCTATATAAAACATTAGCTCAGCCCCAGCTGGAGTATTGTGTCTAATTCTGGGCACCGCACTTTCGGAAGTACACAAAGGCTTTGGAGAGGGTACAGAAGAGATTTACTAGAATGGTTCCAGGGATGAGGGATTACAGTTATGTGGATAAAGATACTAGAATGGTTCCAGGGATGAGGGATTACAGTTATGTGGATAAAGATGCTGGGGTTGTTTTCCTTAGAGCTGAGAAGGCTAAGAGGAGATTTGATAGAGGTGTCTAAAATCATGAAGGATTTAGGGTGATAGGGTGGTGGATACCTTCAAATGGGAATTGGATAAATACAGGACAGAGAAAAAATAGCAAGGAAATGGGGAAAGAGCAGGGATGTGGCACTAACTGGATTGCTCTTCGAAATAGCCAGCAGACTCGATAGGCCGAATCGCCTCCTTCTGTGCTGTATTATTCTATGATTCTTTGATTCTACATCATTTGTTTCATGGAGGATGTTTATCGTGATAGTGTCTGTGTTTGGTGTTCTGATCAAATTAATTTTTGTATAATATACTTTAAGTGTTTGTTGTAGCGAAGCAGTCAGTATATGTACCAATTATTTTCTAGGTGGACCTTTGGATCGGCAACGCAATGGATTCCCTGCCTTTAGTGGGATAGCCCGTCTGTCCTGGCTTGTGGATCTCTTTGGGGAGCTCACTTTCAAATCTGCTACATTGGCAGAGCAACAAAAGCAGCAGTACTGGAAGATGACAACACACTTCCACACTAAGAATAGCAGGTTAGTGATTCTGACACTAGTTATGTGACAATCTTTAGTTCTACTAATTGAAGGCAATATAAAAAAAATACATTTATAAAGTGTAATTGAAGCACTGCCCATTTTCCTGAAGACAGAGAGGCAAGAGAAAAACTAATAGTGTCCATCAAAGTGAGTGTTCTTGTCAGGCGGTTGCTAAAGATCAGTGGTAGCGGTAGCAGTAATGGGAAAGCCCTCAGAAAGAGGGAGAGAGAATTTTGGAATTTTAAGTCAGATTGGTGCAGTGGATTGCAACACTCTCCTTTCACTTCAGAGACCTGGCTTCAAAGTTAGCTGAGAAAATAGGATAAAAATGCTGCCTCTCTTGGCACTTGGAGAATACTAGATTAATGAGGACTTTATATTAATTGGACAGTCTCATTCAGTTACTCAATTGGACTATAGAGATCTTATTTAACAGCATGTGGAAAACACATTGGCCTTTTCAAGAAGTTGTGTCACAGAACAGTTGGTTCTACACATTTTATTCTTAGCGGGATTCTCAGTGGAAGGTTCAGAACAGAGGAACGGTGCTTTCTGACATGAAGAAAGCCTAGGTTTAAATCAAATTTTGCCAACATGAAGAGCAGTTATATCATTGTACTGGGTGGATAATTGAGGCCTGCTGTTGGAAGGTAGTACAGGAAGCACAAACAGCGGAAGGAGCATATGACAAACCAAGCACCCACCCACCCGTCCCTTCAACCACCACCTACCCCACCTGTGCCAGTCTGGAAATCCCGCGTTGGAGTCATCAGCCACCTTAGAACTCATGTTAGTGTGCAAGCAAGTCATCCTCGACTCCGAGGGGCTGCCTAAGAGGAATAAGAGTACAGGAAGATTTACCCTGCATCTTATCTGTGCCTTTTTCTGGCTTGACTGTTTGTTTTAGACAGTGGGTCCATAAAGTGAAAAGGTGTTTTATTCTATAGTACTGACCTCACTCAGTTTGATGGCAGAGAAACAACTGGGGCAGGCACCAAGTGAAGGGGAGAGAACTGCATAGAGGGAGCAAAAAGCAAACAGTGAGTCAACCTCCAGCACCATCATGCCTTTATGACAACTGACTCAAGAATGACCAGTCTGAAGACCTGGAGAAGATTGTTTACCCTAATTTGAGGGAATTGGCATGTGATGTGGCAAGTCAAAGAGGCAGTATAAAATAACCCAAAATGGTAGGAGGTGAAGTAATCAGATTTTTCCACAAAAATTATATCCCTACGAGGTATGAACTTGCATTTGTTTATCTCTAATGTTCCTGAATTATACACTTAGTTGTAAATGAAGAGTGGGTGAATTGGTCCAATGCTTCTGCCAATGCCACTCTGAACCAGCTGCTGAGAGATGCACAAAGGCTACCCTGCCCTGTTTTGCCACCCATTTTCCTTTTCTATAGGTGATCTCTCTGAGGTGTTCCAGTTTGCTGTTGTGCCAAAATGTTAATTTTAGGCCCTGTTTCTGAGGTACTTTCTTTCACGAATTAGGAACAGATTTTTATAATATGTTTACTGTATTGATACTTCTATTTTCCCTATGGCGCATACTATATGCCAGCATATTTGGACTAATCCACAGAGAATCAATGTTCCAAACATTTTAGAAAACCTATAGTAATCTTGTGTGGGTTTGAGATTGGGTCATGAAAGCATGGCCCTGATCTTGACGGGTGGTTTACAAAGGTGGGGGGGAGGTGGGCGGAGCTTCGAATGGGAAATCTAAAAGTCCGGGTTTTAACTCTGCAGCTTGCGGGTTTTTTTGCCAAGATCGCCACCCGGAAGTCAGCCTGATTGACAGAATTGACTTCAAGTCGGGCGGGGAGCTCTCTGGAGCAGGCCGTAGCTCCAGGTAGGGATCCTGTAGCTGCTACTGGAGAGGGGAGGATCCAATCCCCGACCCCGGGTTGGGGGATGATGGGGTCTGATCCACGAAGCCAGGGGTTGTGAATGGGGGTGGGGATCTGATCCAAGGCAAGAAGGTAAGCGTGGGGGGCCGGGACACCTCCTGGCCCACAAGCAGTGTGGTAAAGGCACTGACCTTCTCCCCAAAGCTGTCCTTACCTCCCTTCAGCTGCCAGGTTTCCTGAGACTTGGAAAATGCAGCCAGCCTGCAAAGCAGGTTAAATCTGAAGCTGCCAGCCTTATTATAATATTTAAATGACCAACCCACTTCCTGGGAGCAGGTTGGCCACCCACCCCTTGTCCCTCCCCCTTTAAACCCGGAAGTATGTGGGTTGGGGTTGGGTTTAAGATTTTTAAAGTTTTAACATCTCACCCGATCCTAACCCACCCATTTGTGGGAGTTAAAGATCACCCCTATATTTCTGTTGCACAAGTACCTTATCTTAGAAATTGTAACTCTAGACAATTTACAATAGTAGTATCTGGCAGACTCACAAATTCAGAGTTAGAATCTGTATCCCACCCCATTAATTAAAGACCTCTTCCTCTCCAGGAAGTCTCTGTTACAACACAGTTGAATGTAGCTTTATTCTGAGCACAACATTTATATACCTAATCTAATATATCCTGCAGGCATCATCGGAATTATAATGAATTATTGCTGAAAAGGTTTTGCTTTTTGTAGAGGTATCTATTTCCTAGTGGCTCCAACTATGATATTTGAGTTTGCTTTTCGAGTGGTAGAATCAGGTCTGAAGTAAAAGAAGGCTGAGAATCAGAGTGATTAAATGACAACTGATGCCGAGACACTAAGTTGTACACGGGTAAAAGTTCTGTTGTTATATCAAGAAGTTGTATGATATATCTTATCAAGTGCCTACTCTTTATTAATTCTATTTTAGACCCTTAATCTGGATTGAGGAAAGAGGACCAGGGTTAAAACGCACAAAATGTATCAATTTCCAGTTCAAATCGGACATTTTGGATCATATTCCAGAAGTACCTAATGACCATGTCAGTCTATTCATGCAAGACCTCAACCTGTTTGCCCAGAAACTAACAGGGCAAAAACCCACCAAGCCTTCTGAAAAGAAGCGCATCCTGCACTGCCTAGACCTGGCCAATGAGATAAGAGTTTTCTGTGAGCAGATTCCACCAAATTAACACAATAGAAACATAGAAACATAGAAAATAGGTGCAGGAGTAGGCCACTCGGCCCTTCGAGCCTGCACCACCATTCAATAAGATCATGGCTGATCATTCCCTCAGTACCCCTTTCCTGTTTTCTCTCCATACCCCTTGATCCCTTTAGCCGTAAGAGCCACATCTAACTCCCTCTTGAATATATCCAATGAACTGGCATCAACAACTCTCTGCGGTAGGGAATTCCACAGGTTAACAACTCTCTTGAGTGAAGAAGTTTCTCCTCATCTCAGTCCTACATGGCCTACTCCTTATCCTAAGACTGTGTCTCCTAGTTTTGGACTTCCCCATCATCGGGAACATTCTTCCCGCATCTGACCTGTCCAGTCCTGTCAGAATCTTATATGTTTCTATGAGATCCCCTCTCATCCTTCTAAACTCCAGTGTATAAAGGCCCAGTTGATCCAGTCTCTCCTCATATGTCAGTCCCACCATCCCGGTAATTCAAGAGGGAGTTAGATATGGCCCTTACGGCTAAAGGGATCAAGGGGTATGGAGAGAAAGTGGGAAAGGGGTACTGAGGTGAATGATCAGCCATGATCATATTGAATGGTGGTGCAGGCTCGAAGGGCCGAATGGCCTACTTCTGCACCTATTTTCTATGTTTCTATGTTTCTATGAATCAGACTGGTGAACCTTCGCTGCACGCCCTCAATAGCAAGAACGTCCTTCCTCAGATTAGGAGACCAAAACTGAACACAATATTCCAGGTGAGGCCTCACCAAGGTCCTGTACAACTGCAGTAAGACCTCCCTGCTCCTATACTCAAATCCCCTAGCTATGAAGGCCAACATACCATTTGCCTACATCACCGCCTGCTGTACCTGCATGCCAACTTTCAATGACTGATGAACCATGACACCCAGGTCTCATTGCACCTTCCCTTTTCCTAATCTGCCGCAATTCAGATAATATTCTGCCTTCGTGTTTTTGCCCCCAAAGTGGATAACCTCACATTTATCCACATTATACTGCATCTGCCATGCGTTTGCCCACTCACCTAACCTGTCCAAGTCACCCTGCAGCCTCTTAATGTCCTCCTCACAGCTCACACTGCCACGCAGTTTAGTGTCATCTGCAAACTTGGAGATATTACACTCAATTCCTTCATCTAAATCATTAATGTATATTGTAAAGAGCTGGGGTCCCAGCACTGAGCCCTGCGGCACTCCACTAGTCACTACCTGCCATTCTGAAAAGGACCCGTTTATCCCGACTCTCTGCTTCCTGTCTGCCAACCAGTTCTCTATCCACGTCTGTACATTATCCCCAATACCATGTGCTTTAATTTGCACACTAATCTCTTGTGTGGGACCTTGTCAAAAGTCTTTTGAAAGTCCAAATACACCACATCCACTGGTTCTCCCTTGTCCACTCTACTGGTTACATCCTCAAAAAATTTCCAGAAGATTTGTCAAGCATGATTTCCCTTTCATAAATCCGTGCTGACTTGGACTGATCCTGTCACTGCTTTCCAAATGCGCTGCTATTTCATCTTTAATAATTGATTCCAACATTTTCCCCACTACTGATGTCAGGGTAACCAGTCTATAATTACCCGTTTTCTCTCTCCCTCCTTTTTTAAACAGTAATATTACATTAGCTACCCTCCAGTCTGTAGGAACTGATCCAGAGCCAATAGACTGTTGGAAAATGATCACCAAAGCATCCACTATTTCTATGGCCACTTCCTTAAGTACACTGGGATACAGACTATCAGGTCCAGGGATTTATCGGCCTTCAATCCTATCAATTTCCCGAACATAATTTCCCATTTTATAAGGATATCCTTCAGTTCCTCCTTCTCACTAGACCCTTGGTCCCCTAGTATTTCCGGAAGGTTATTTGTGTCTTCCTTCGTGAAAACAGAAGCAAAGTATTTGTTTAACTGGTCCGCCATTTCTTTGTTCCCCATTATAAATTCACCTGAATCTGACTGCAAGGGACCTACGTTTGTTTTCACTAATCTTTTTCTCTTTACATATCTATAGAAGCTTTTGCAGTCAGTTTTTCTGTTCCCCCCAAGCTTCCTCTCATACTCTATTTTCCCCCTCCTAATTAAACACTTTGTCCTCCTCTGCTGTATTACTAAATTCTCCCAGTCCTCAGGTTTGCTGCTTTTTCTGGCCAATGTATGTGCCTCTTCCTTGGATTTAACACTATCCTTAATTTCCCTTGTTAGCCACGGTTGAGCCACCTTCCCCATTTTATTTTTACTCCAGACAGGGATGTACAATTGTTGAAGTTCATCCATGTGATCTTTAAATGTTTGCCATTGCCTATCCACCGTCAACCCTTTAAGTATCACTCGCCAGTCTATTCTAGCCAATTCACTTCTCATACTATCGAAGTTACCTTTCTTTAAGTTTAGGACCCTAGTCTCTGAATTAACTGTGTCAATCTCCACCTTAATGAAGAATATTATGGTCACTCTTCCCCAAGGGGCCTCGCACAACAAGATTGTAAATTAGTCCTTTCTCATTACACATCACTCAGTCTAGGATGGCCAGCCCTCAAGTTGGTTCCTCGACACATTGGTCTAGAAAACCATCCCTAATACACTCCAGGAAATCCTCCTCCACCACATTGCTACCAGTTTGGTTAGCCCAGTCAATATGTAGATTAAAGTCGCCCATGATAACTGCTGTACCTTTATTGCACGCATCCCTTATTTCTTGTTTGATGCTGTCCCCATCCTCATTACTACTGTTTGGTGGTCTGTACAAAACTCCCACTAGTGTTTTCTGCCCTTTGGTATTCCGTAGCTCCACCCATCCAGATTCCACATCATCCAAGCTAATGTCCTTCCTCACTATTGAATTAATTTCCTCTTTAAACAGCAACGCCACCCCATCTCCTTTTCCTTCCTGTCTATCCTTCCTAAATGTTGAATACCCCTGGATGTTGAGTTTCCAGCCTTGGTCACCCTGGAGCCATATCTCCATAATGCCAATTACATTATATCCGTTAACTGCTATCTGCGCAGTTATTTCGTCCACTTTATTCCGAATACTCTTGCTTCTGACTCTACAAATATAATTGGTGCTCTGTTGGTTTGATAGATTGTTTTTAGGGATTGATATGTATGCTTGGGTTTTTAAATTCTGATGCATATGGATACCTTGTTTGAGATCTTTTCACCACTTACATGAATAATAGAAAGTAATGTATATCCTGGTCATAAGAGACAGTTACTAACAAGCAGTCGGATGAACGTTGCTACTTGCTTTCTCTGGACTGTTCTTTTTGTTTTGTTAACTCATGCTATTAATTACTGAAACTTTAGATGACTGGAGTTAGTGTAATTTTGTGTTATGCACACAGCTTTTGTATTAAGCAATAACTGGGGAAAGAGTTACAAGGAGTTAAATTGCAGTATTTTTTTTTGTCCATTAGTAAGACTCCATGCACTTGACAGTTGTGGCTTAATATTATTTGATTGTTTCCATAGCAACATAAAATTATTAGCCAGACGTGTCCCTGTTCTCTTTTGTGGCCATATGTATGCTGGGAGATTAATAATTGAAAATTGAGCATTAATTGAATGCAAAGGAACATTCTTCCCTAAACACTTGCTGTATCCTTAAGCTCTCATTATAGTAATGTTAAAAGTACACGTTGACCCTAGTTCCAAAATGTCATAATTTAGCAAAAATTTTAATAAAATGCTATGCACTCTTCATCTTAATTTGCCAGCTCCACCATTTTGATTAATATAATTCCAAGGTAACAACTTCCCTGATGATTGTCTTTCCTACATTACAACAGTGACTACACTCTGAACTACTTAATTGACTGTAAAGCGCTTTGAGACATCCAGTGGCCATGAAAAGTGCTATATAAATCCAAGTCTGTCTTTCTTTCTTTCTTCCCTCGCTACAAAACAGTAGTTTGGTTCTTTTGTCTGGGTTTTTACAAAAAGATGTGTGACCATGTTAGGGAGAAAAAGTGATTAACATTTCAAAAGTAATTCATTGGCTGTAAAGTGCTTTAGGATGTCCTGACGATGTGAAAAGCACTAAATAAATTTAGCTTTTTTTAAAGTTCATCCTAGAACATCCAAAAAAATCTAGCTAGGTGTGAAGTTTCTTATTGATTTTTTAGTTATGGAAAATAGTGCTGCAAAAATCTCACATCATGATTATGATATTTGGTGGATTCCTTCACTCCTAAAGCATTGTATCATCTTATTCCATTTGCTGTGCCGACTAAAAAGAATGACTTGCATTTATATAGCAACATTCACAACTTCAGGATGTCCCAAAGCGCTGTGGAGCCAATGAAGTAATTTTTAAGGTGTAGTCACTGTCATAATGTAAGAAACTAGCATGAACATATGAACCCAGCTGGAGGATGTGCATTCCATCAAATACTTGTTTCTCGTTGTTACTTTTAATGATATAAATAGTATATTTTATATTAAAAGATTTGTGAAAGAGAGCTTCACAAGTCCAGGAATTTCCCAGGTCAGACAAATGAGCACTTTCTCAGCCAGCTCCTGGCAGTCTACCTGCCAGTGCTGGGAGCTCACCAGGGGAAGTGGCAAAATCAGAACTGCTGCAAACCTCAGGCGTGTAAGAATAAAAGTGTTCAGTAATAAAATTGATTCTGTGTATGTATAAATGTTGAAAGTGTAGACTATACGAAAAGACGGTTTTGAAAGATTCAAAATGGAAGCTCACAGACCTCCAGCATGGTGTTTGTTTATTGTGTTAATTGGAAAGCCAAGGGATGGCTGGGCCAGTCCAGCAGACACGAGTGAGGAAAGCCAATAAGGAACTGCCCTGAAACCAAGGTCCATTTCTGAGGCTTTCTGAGGAACAATTGACTTAAGAGATATAAAAACTCAAGCACAGACTGCGCTATCTCTCCTGAGCACACGGCAGACCTCCTGCTGAAGACCAGCCGAAACAGCAAGCCGTATGTTCAGTCAGCCAGCCAGAGGAAAGTGACGTATACCTTTTTATAAATCATTATTGTTACATTGTATCTGTTGTAACTAAGTAAGATCCGTAGGATAGCCGATGACTGCTGATAAATGTGCATGTGTGTGTGTTTTAATAAACTGTTCCGAATTGTTTTAAAAGAATCAGTCTCACTGTCAATTTAATGCCAGATTTAAAAATCTTACAGGCGTCTGCTATAATGTTAAAGTGTCCTGCAATCTCCCGAGCTGGAATAGATTGGGAGGAGAGGTGGTCACTTCAAGGTCCTTTCATTCCAATGGGATACTCAGGACCGTTAATGTGGTTTCCCAGAGCCTACCTCCATGGTAGCCTCAGGAAGCGTTGGTAAATGGGCAGACAGGACAGAAATTTTACAGCTACCTGGGCCCCATGTCCCCTCCGCCAATTTGCACGTGATGAGCAGGGAAAGAGCCGGCAGTGGCAGTACTGGTCGAGCTGAAGGAGGGAATTCCCAGTTAGGGCTGAGATTCAGGATCACGGAGAAAATTTCTCCTCTTTGTGTTGTAATATTACATCTCCTTGTTTGCACTGTACTAGCTACTGAAACCAACTACTTTATATGAAAAAGGAAAAGGTCATTTGGATGTACCAAACAGCTTCACAGCCAACAAAGAAATGCAGTTACTGTGTTGTGTGCATACTTTTTCATGTCTAAGCCTTTCAGAATTGAACATTAAGCAAAGATTGCGCATTGGTTAGAAAATACTTAACAAATGGCATGTTTGTGTTTTATCTTAGTAGAATATTGAACAAAAAAACTATCATGTTCATTCTGTAGTGATGGAAATCTGTTCTAGGTTAATATTACTAAGATTTCCCACATGATTGGGGGTGGTAGCCTGATTGGGGCGGGACTTCCTGTGCCCTGCGTCGCCTCCTGTCCCAGCCACTGAATTGGGCATACCACCCCTCGAAGGAAATGGAGCGCACTACCTTTAGGGACGGGACCAGCAGCGCTAACGGGAGGCATTTGGGAACACTATGCGGAAGCTTCGCTTAAAAGTAAGAGCCGCTCCGCACACTGCAAGGCCTCTGATGGCCTCTGCTGGACCACCAGGGCAGCGTGGTAACAGGCCTGTGGCCAGGCACCCAAAACAGAGTGTTGCGCTGCATGATGGCAGCTTGGAATCACCCGAGAGTCAGCAAAAAATCTAAGATGGCAGCGCAGGGTGCAGGCGACCTCCCCTTTAACTTCCAGCTGGCGAGCGGATGTCGGCCAGCATCGTGACCCGTGAAGCTGGCTCTGACACCCGCTCACGCATGCCGCTGCAAACTCCCGGGCAATTTCTCATGGTAGTGTCCCCACCCCCACCCGTTCCCGTCCCCCCCCCCCCCCACCCCCCCGCCATCCGGGCAAAATTGTTTTGTGCTGCCATAGGTGCTAACGGCCCTCGCAAAAAGGGGCAATTTTGCACCTAGATAGTTAAAAGCACACACACACAGGAAAATCATGGACTTGTCATTGGTCCATTTCTTAGCTTCAAGTTACAGAGAAAGATAGGTAGAGGTCACCTGATCGCCTATTTGGTTCAGGTAAGGTGCAAGTGATTTGAACAGAAAGGTAAAGATTTAAAATTGGAGGAAAAAAATTACAAACTACACCTGAAATTTTTCACCTTTGCCGGCTCCACCAGTAAATCGGTCTATAAAGACAATGCCCATGGAAGAGATGCAGACTAGAAAGCTCTGAAACTTGATCGATGCTCTGTACTGATCTGAGCTAAGGCAGCATTCAAGGTGCAGCACTTGGCCTTAGTGTACCTGAGGGAAAAAAGAATCAGCCAAGGTTTCCACGACTCATCACGATTCAGGAAAGTCAGGTGAGGACAAGACTGGACATGGCTATTGTTGTGTATTCTGTAAAGCATGCACTCCCATGTTCCGCCACCAGGGAGCGCATCCCCTGAAGTCGCAAGGGATCCCAGCATCCCTTGGGAGCACTGTATATAAGCCGGCCCCTAAGGCCTGCTCCTCACTCTGGAGTGTTTTAATAAAGACTGAGGTCACTGTTACTTTAGCCTCCCTGTGTGCAGTCTCATCTGTGTTAGAAACACAATAACTGGCGACGAGTATACGAATCCAACGCAAAGATGCAGCAAACTGTGGGCATCCTGGAGAAGTTCTCAGAGGGTGAGGATTGGGAAGCCTATGTCGAATGGCTAGACCAGTATTTTGTAGCCAACGAGCTGGACGGAGAAGGAAGCGCTGCAAAAAGGAGAGCGGTCCTCCTCACGGTCTGCGGGGCACCGACCTATAGCTTCATGAAGAATCTTCTGGCTCCGGTGAAACCCACAGATAAGTCGTATGAGGAGCTGTGTACACTGGTTCGGGAGCAGCTTAACCCGAGGGAGAGCGTGCTGATGGCGAGGTATCAGTTCTACACGTGCCAGCGATCTGAAGGTCAGGAAGTGGCGAGCTACGTCGCCGAGCTAAGGCGACTTGCAGGACAATGTGAGTTTGATGGCTACCTGGAGCAGATGCTCAGAGACTTTTTTGTACTGGGCATTGGCCACGAGACCATCCTACGAAAACTTTTGGCTGTAGAGACACCGACCCTCAGTAAGGCCATTACGATAGCACGGGCGTTTATGTCCACCAGTGATAACACCAAACAAATCTCTCAGCACAAAAGTGCTAGCAATGTTCATAAATTAACTGGAACTGTGTTTGCCAGCAGAAATGTACAGGGCAGAAACCACGAGTCTGCAACTGCCAGCAGGCCTCAGGTGACCCAGTTGACTCAGAGTCCGCAACAAAGGATGAATGCAAGGCAATTCACACCTTGTTGGCGTTGTGGAGGCTTCCATTCAGCCTATTCATGCTACTTCAAAGGGTATGTTTGCAAGAGCTGTGGGACAATGGGGCACCTCCAACGAGCTTTCAGGCGAGCTGCAAGCTCTGCAAAACCTGCCTACCAACACGTGGCAGAGGAAGATCGGTCCATGGTGGATCAAAGCAATTTTGAGCCTCAGAGAGAGGAGGCAGATGCTGAAGTACACGGGGTGCACACATTTTCGATGAAATGTCCACCTATAATGCTAAATGTAACATTGAATGGCTTACCCGTAGCCATGGAACTGGACACTGGTGCTAGCCAATCCATCATGAGTAAAAAGATGTTTGAGACACTGTGGTACAACAAGGCACTCAGACCAGCCCTGAGCCCCATCCACACGAAACTGAGAACGTACACCGAAGAGCTCATCACTGTCCTGGGCAATGCCATGGTCAAGGTCACCTATGAGGGCACGGTGTATGAACTGCCACTCTGGATTGTCCCGGGCGATGGCCCCACACTGCTTGGAATGAGCTGGCTGGGCAAAATCCACTGGAACTGGGATGACATCCGAGCGCTATCACATGTTGATGAAGCCTCATGTACCCAGGTTCTTAACAAATTTCCTTCCCTTTTTGAGCTAGGCATTGGAAACTTTTCTGGAGCAAAGGTGTGGATCCACTTGGTCCTAGAGGCACGACCCATTCACCACAAGGCGCGAGCGGTACCTCACATGATGAGGGAGAGAGTGCAAATCGAACTGGACAGGCTGCAATGCGAGGGCATCATCTCCCCAGTGGAATTCAGCGAGTGGGCCAGCCCGATTGTTCCAGTATTCAAAAGTGATGGCACGGTCAGGATTTGCGACGATTATAAAGTAACTATTAATCGTTTCTCGCGACAGGATCAATACCCGCTACCTAAGGCAGACGACCTATTTGCGGCGCTGGCAGGAGTCAAGACGTTCACCAAGCTCGACTTGACTTCGGCCTACATGACGCAGGAGCTGGAGGAGTCTTCAAAGGGCCTCACCTGCATCAACACGCACAAGGGACTGTTCATCTACAACAGATGCCCGTTTGGAATTCGGTCGGCTGCAGCGATCTTCCAGACAAACATGGAGAGCCTACTCGAGTCGGTACCACGCATGGTGGTTTTTCAGGACGACATATTGGTCACGGGTCGGGACACCGTCGAGCACCTACAAAGCCTGGAGGAGGTCCTCTAACGACTGGATCGCGTAGGGCTGCGGCTGAAGAGGTTGAAATGTGTCTTCATGGCAACAGAAGTGGAGTTTTTGGGGAGAAAGATCGCGGCGATGGCATTCGGCCCACAGATGCCAAGACAGAGGCTATCAGGAACTCGTCCAGGCCACAGAACATCACGGAACTGCGGTCGTTCCTGAGACTCCTCAACTATTTTGGTAACTTCCTACCGGGGTTAAGCACCCTCTTAGAGCCCCTGCATGTGTTATTGCGTAAAGGTGAGAACTGGGTATAGGGAAAAAAACAAGTAATTGCTTTTGAAAAAGCCAGAAACATTTTATGCTCCAACAAGCTGCTTGTATTGTATAACCCGTGTAAAAGACTTGTGCTAGCATGTGATGCGTCGTCGTATGGAGTCGGGTGTGTATTACAACAAGCTAACGTTGCCTATGCCTCCAGGAGTTTGTCTAAGGCCGAGAGGGCCTACAGCATGACTGAGAAAGAGGCATTAGCATGTGTGTTCGGGGTAAAGAAAATGCATCAGTACCTATTTGGCCTCAAATTTGAACTGGAAACCAATCACAAGCCCCTCATATCCCTGTTCGCTGAAAATAAGGGGATAAATACTAATGCCTCAGCCCGCATACAAAGGTGGGCACTCGCATTATCAGCGTATAACTATACCATCCGCTACAGGCCAAGCACCGAGAACTGTGCGGATGCTCTCAGTCGGCTACCATTGCCCACCACGGGGGTGGAAATGGCGCAGCCTGAAAACTTGTTGATGGTGGCGCAGCCCGCAGACTTGTTGATGGTCATGGAAGCGTTTGAAAATGATAAATCACCTGTCACGGCCCACCAGGTTAGGACTTGGACCAGCCAAGATCCTCTGCTGTCCTTAGTAAAAAACTGTGTATTGCATGGGAGCTGGGCCAGCATCCCCGTTGAAATGCAAGAGTTAATCAAGCCATTCCAGCGATGAAAGGACGAGCTGTCCATTCAGGCCTGTTGTGGGGTAATCGCGTAGTGCTACCCAAAAAGGGCAGGGAGACGTTCATCTTGGATCTCCACAGCACACACCCGGGTATAGTAATGATGAAAGCGATAGCCAGATCCCACGTGTGGTGGCCCGGTATCTACTCTGACTTAGAGCCCTGTGTACGGCAATGCAGCGTGTGTGCTCAGTTGAGCAACGCGCCCAGAGAGGCACCACTAAATTTGTGGTCCTGGCCCTCCAGACCATGGTCGAGGATCCATGTCGACTATGCGGGCCCGTTTCTCGGTAAAATGTTCCTGGTGGTGGTGGATGCTTTTTCAAAATGGATTGAATGTGAAACAATGTCGGGAAGCACCGCCACCGCCACCATTGAAAGCTTGAGGGCCATGTTTGCCACCCACGGCCTGCCTGACATACTGGTCAGTGACAACGGGCCATGTTTCACCAGTGCCGAATTTAAAGAATTCATGACCCGCAATGGGATCAAACATGCCACCTCGGCCCCGTTTAAACCATCCTCCAATGGGCAGGCAGAGCGGGCAGTACAAACAATCAAACAGAGCCTTAAACGAGTCACAGAAGGTTCACTCCAAATCCGCCTGTTCCGAGTACTGCTCAGCTACTGCACGAGACCCCACTCGCTCACAGGGGTGCCCCCAGCTGAGCTACTCATGAAAAGGAGTACATTGATAAACCAACAAGAAACTGTTTTTTGGGCAGCCTCCAGAGATCTCTTTAAGGGACATTAGTTTGGCCACATTCCACACTCTGCCCGTAAGTGGGACTTGTGCAGCACGGGCACCATGAACATGGCATTGGGTTCCTATATACATCATAGGACCCTGATTTGTATTTAGCAATGAGGCTCCTGCTTGATTCCCAGACTAAAATTAAGTTGTGGCTCTACCAGGATTTGATCCAGAAAAGCATTGTAATAGCAGTCAATGGTCAAGAGATTCAATGGAGCATTAGAGCTGTGTTTCATCAGCATACACATGGACACTTGCTTACCTCATGCCTGTGAAGAATGCTGCCACATGTACGCTGATGACATCAAGCTCTACCTCACCACCACCTCTCTTGACTCCTCCACTGCTTCTGTGCTGTCAGACTGCTTGTCCAACATCCAGTCTTGGATGAGCTGCAATTTCCTTAGTGATGCATTGGGAAGACTGAAGCCATCATCTTTGGTGCCAATATTGTCCTGGTTGGACTCCCATCCTCCACGTTCTGTAAATTTCAGCTTCTCCAAGACTCTGTCGTCAGTGTCCTATTTCTTGCTGGCCTAAATTGGCTACTGGTCCCCCCACCACATCAGATTTAAAATTCTCATCCTTGTGTTCCAATCCTTCCACGGCCTATCCCCTGTCTCACTCTGTAACCTTCCCCAGTATGCCACAACCACCTGCCCCCTAAACTCTTTGTTCCTCTCACTCTCGCCTCTTCAGCATCCCTCTTCTCTTCGTCCTACGATTGGCTGCCGTGCCTTCAATCACCTCGGTTCCACACTCTCGAATTTCCTTAGTAAACCCTTCCACCTCTCCACCTCCTTCAGACCCTTCTTAAAACCCACCTTTTTGACCAAGCTATTGGTCACCCCTCCTAACAGCTTCTTTGACTCAGTGTCCATTTCTTTCCTTAGACCTCTGTGAAACATCTTGAAATATTTTTCTACATTAAAGACACAATAGTAATTGTTATTATTGTTTTTGCTACACCACTAGCAGAGGCTAGCAACATTTACCCACATTTACCCAGTCTACTTCTTTAACTGGAGAAAATGAGCTCATGTTTCTAATAACCCAAAGATTTTAGATATTTATAATGAAAGGTTATTTTAACAGAAAATATAACTGTAAACTCAAAAAAACAAACACCGGAAGAAAACTTAATTCATTAAATCAAGAGCATTTTAACCCCTGAGCCTAATGCAGATATTATAAATAACAGCAAGGGGCTTTGACTAGCAGTCACAACAGTTCCATGGTGATCTGATGTAGATTCAGAATAAGCAACGGGTGGCCATTGTTTCTAGTTGGGAACTTCAAAGAGCTGAGACATTTTGCAGACTGAAAGCTATCATTTGTCTCTGCATTTAATGACAGAAACACATTGGAAATTCACACACTGTGAGTTGCCTGCTTGTCACAAAATGAATGATCAAATGTTTCCAATTGCCTGAAAATATATGCACATGTTAGTGGCCTTGCTGAGTGGCTGCTTAAAAAGCTGTTTTTCAGCAGAAAATCTGACAAAGTGTCAGGAATTCTGATAACAACCTAACTCCAGGATAAAATTCACAAGCCATCCCTGCTGGTGATCTATTCATGAGATGCTTATTTCCTCATGCATCAAGATGACTTAAACTGCACCAATCACAGTGCTGCAGTGAAGATTCAATATGCTTTTACAAATCACACAAACAGTCTCATTAGCATGTCAGCTAATAAAGTGATACTGATTTAAACTGTCTTATTCGCTGAAGCAGTTATTTTGATGGATTAAATGTGTCACAGTTCTTAAATAAAACCCTTTACTTCTGAATTTGCTGTACTGTAAAAGATAACTATATTCTGTGCTCCATAAGAACTAAATTTATATATTTAAAAACAAAAATGTACTTGTTAAGAGTATAGCACAGGCTGAAAACAGCTATAGAAACCACAATAGATGTAATTTTTGTAGTTTAATCATCATCATCATAGGCAGTCCCTCAAAATCGAGGAAGACTTGCTTCCACTCTAAAAGCAAGTTCTCAGGTCCAATATGGGAATTACAGTCTCTGTCACAGGTGGGACAGACAGTCGTTGAAGGACAGGGTGGGTGGGGTGTCTGGTTTGCCGCACGATCCTTCCGCTGCCTGCGCTTGTTTTCTACATGCTCTCGGCTACGAGACTCGAGGTGCTCAGCGCCCTCCCGGATGCTCTTCCTCCACTTGGGGCGGTCTTTGGCCAGGGACTCCCAGATGTCAGTGGGGATGTTGCACTTTATCAAGGAGGCTTTGAGGGTGTCCTTGAAACGTTTCTTCTGCCCACCTGCCCCACTCCTGAAGCCACTGATTCATGCTGTGGTATACTTAACAGGTGCCAGTCACTCTCTATACTTCGGGCAAGTGAAATTCTCTACATATGAGCTTGGGCAGGAGAGTCAGCAAACAAATCAATTGGTGAGGAATGGGAGAAGTATTCCACCTGAGCCCTAACCTGTCCACCTAATATCCAGCAGGGGGCCACTAGATATCAATCAGAAACTAGAACCCTGGCTGATTTTTTTTCCCACTTCCCTAGCCTCGGGACAAGCACAGCATCCAATCATTACTGAGACCAACAAGCAGAACAGACAAGGGATCGAACCGAAGAGTTTCCCATTACTCAGTTCCATGCTGGACAGTGCAACTAGCAACAGAGCCATTTTTTAGTTAAAATTTTTAGTTAAAAAAATAAATTTGCTGATGATTGCACAGTGTTCAGTGCCATTAGCAACTCCTCGGATAATGAAGCCGTCCATGCCCGCATGCAGCGAAACCTGGACGACATTCAAGCTTGGGCTGATAAGTGGCAAGTAACATTCGCTCCACACAAGTGCCAGAGAATGATTATCTCCAACAAGTGAGAGTCTAACCACCGCCATTTGATGTTCAATGGCATTATTATCACCGAATCCCCCACCATCAACATCCTGGGCGTCACCATTGATTAGAAACTAAACTGGACTAGCCACGTAAATACTGTGGCAACAAGAGCAGGCCAGAGGCTGGGCAGTCTGCGGCGAGTGTCTCACCTCTTGATTTCCCAAAGCCTTTCCACCATCTACAAGGCATAAGTCAGGCGTGTAATGGAATGCTGTCCACTTGCCTGGACGAGTGCAGCTCCAACAACATCCAGGACAAAGCAGCCTACTTGATTGGCACCCCATCCACCACTTTAAACATTCACTCCCTCCACCCCAATCGCACCATGGCTGCAGTGTGTACCATCTGCAGCAACTCGCTAAGGCTTCTTTGTTAGCACCTCCCAAACCCACAACCGCTACTCCTAGAAGGATGAGAGCAGCAGGCGCATGGGAACACCATCACCTGCAAGTTCCGCTTCAAGTTATACACCATCCTGACTTGTAAGTATATCGCCGTTCCTTTATCATCACTGGGTCAAAATTCTGGAACTCCCTCCATAATAGCACTGCGAGAGTGCCTTCATCACCAGGACTGCAGCAATTGAAGAAGGTAACTCACCACCACCTTCTGAAGGACAATAAATGCTGGCCTTATCAACGACACCCACATCCCATGAACAAATTTTTTAAAAATTTATTACGTTAAAAGGTGTGTTCTGAATTAGATGCGAATGATTGTAAAATCCACAATAGATTCGTGGTTTTGACTGCATCTCAGATTCTTTCACTTATGACATCCAGGTCCACAGTAATTAACATTTTTAAAATTAGAATGACAATATAGAAATTCAAGGTATCTGTATTATTGAAAACTAAAACTGTGGTTTTCTAACAGTTAAAGAAAGACTAATACAAAACATCATTAACATATATTGGTAACAAAGTGTTATGTATGCAAACCTCACCAATGTATAAGACTTGCCACCAGGGGGCGCACTTGTGGGAGACCTAAGGGTCACCTGTGCACCCTGGGGCAAGCAGGTATAAAAGGCAATCCATCATGCTGCTTCCTCACTTTGGAGTTACATTAAAGAGACTAAGGTCACAATGGTTGAGCTCACAACACTGTCTTGTGGAGTTATTCTGAACTTAACAACTGGCGACGAGTTACAGATCACGAACTTTCACGCAGTAATGGCTGCCATTGGTATTCTTGAGAGATTTTTTGAGGGTGATGATTGGGAAGCCTTCATTGAGCCTCTCGACCAGTACTTCGTGGCCAATGAGCTGGACACGGCTGAGACGGCGGTCACCGTATGTGGGTCTTCGATATATGGCCTCGTCAAAAATCTGCTGGCACCGGTCAAACCAACCGACAAGACTTACACAGAGCTGTGTATGCTGGTTCGGGAACACCTCAAGCCGAAGGAGAGCATCCTAATGGCCAGGTATCGCTTTTACACGCACCATCGCTCCGAGGGCCAGAACATGGCGAGCTTTGTCGCCGACCTAAGACGCCTTTTGGGACAGTGTGAATTTGCCAGATCTTTGGGGGAAATGTTGCGGGACTTTTTCGTGCTTGGAATTGGCCACGAGGTCATTCTTCGCAAACTGCTGTCTGCCGAATCCCTAGATCTGAGCAAGGCTATCACGATAGCCCAGGCTTTCATATCCACGAACGACAACACAAAACAGATATCTTCACAGCATCGAAGCTCACCGGCAAGTACTGTGCATAAAATAATGCCTTCAGCAGACAGAATTGTACATGGCAGGGCCTACATGACTGCAGAGGCCAGGTCGAGGGTGACTCAGAGGCCACTGTGGGGTGTGAATGCGTATCCATTAACACCATGTTGGTGCTGCAGGGGCAGTCATAGAGCCCATCAATGTCGATTCAAGCATTATGTTTGCAAGTGCTGTGGAACAATGGGGCATCTCCAGCAAATGTGCAAACGATCTCTGACTCACCACGTGGCAGAGTCAGCAGAGGACGACAGATCCAGCGTGGATCATGCTGAACGAGCAGGAGAGGCTACTCAACCTGAGGATGAAGAGGAAGTGGATGGGGTACACACCTTCACCACCAAAAGCCCTCCAATAATGTTAAAAGTTAAACTTAACTGCATTCCAGTCTCCATGGAATTGGACACGGGGGCGAGTCAATCAATCATGAGCCAGAAGGCTTTCGAGAAACTGTGGGGCAACAAGGCACAGAGGCCAAAACCGAGCCCGCTCCACAAAACGCTGCGCACTTACACCAAAAGAACTCATATCTGTTATCGGCAGTGCGGCAGTGAAAGTATTGTACGACGGAATGGTGCATGATCTACCACTATGGATTATAACAGGCGATGGCCCAACGCTGTTCGGCAGAAGCTGGCTCGGAAAGTTCCGATGGAACTGGGACGACATCAAAGCACTGTCTTCGGTGGATGACGCCTCATGCGCCCAGGTGCTAAACAAATTCCCGGCGTTATTTGAGCCAGGCATCGGCAACTTCACAGGAGCAAAGGTGCAGATCCATCTTGTTCCTGGGGCATGCCCGTTCATCACATGGCCCGAGCTGTCCCGTATATGATGCGAGAGAAAGTCGAGATCAAGCTAGACAGACTTAGAAGCATAGAAACATAGAAAATAGGTGCAGGACCAGGCCAATCGGCCGTTCGAGCCTGCACTGCCATTCAATATGTTCATGGCTGATCATGCGACTTCAGTACCCACTCCTGCCTTCTCTCCATACCCCTTTTTTTTAAACAAAAATTTAATTCTTATAATCCTTTACAACTGTGAAGACACATTGTTACAGAGTTCTGTCACATCATATTTTCAGTCTAGGGCAGAAATTCAATGTTCCACTATTACCCGGTCAAATCAGCAGGTTCCAAGATATGCAAGTCTGTATTTAGAATCTTTAAGGACATTACAATAGTCTACCCTTTCGCACATTTTCAATTGTTATGTTGTACAATGCATATACTGATCTTTTCTAGGTTTACCTCAGGTTTTTAATTAAAAAAATACACCTCAGAACTCTAGGACAGCAAACAGCAAATACAACCCATGACAAAGTCAAACACCATCACAAAACTAATGAATGTTGGCATTTGCGTGTTCAAAAACAACCTGTACTTGGTAATTAAAAGATGACCATTACATTCCAGCCCTGTCCTTTCCTTACATTAGGTGATGAACTACATAAATCAGTCCAAGCAAGCAGCTTTTAGAATGGCCTTTGCAAAGCAGTTATATAGCCACAGAAACTATCAGGCACAACTACCAAAATCTTAACCCCCCCCCCCCCAAAAAAAGTCACTCACGTTGATTAAAAATCTTTAGACAGTTGCCCAGCAAGCAGGAGAATCTGGTCAGTAACAACACGGCAAATAGGAACAAGATCTTGAGCGTGACCGGTATCCTCTGTTGTAATAAGGTGATGGCGATCGTTGCCTACTGTACCGATAATCATAGTCCCGATCATCATATCGATCATATTTATCATATCCTCGATCATAGTATGAATCTCGGCGATGCCCACCACCACCATCACCACCTCCTCGGCTACTGTGAGTAGGTCGTCCCATGTAAATCCCAGGAGTGGGAGTGTGAGGCCTCTTTGCAATAGAATAATCTACACAAATTCGCCTACCATCCAATTCCACTCCGTTAGCGCGTTCCATTGCCTCTTTAGCATCCTCTAGTCTTTCAAAATAAACGCCCAGTCCGCTGCTCATAGACGACATTGACTCCTGCCAATAGTCCATATCAAGAGAAAACTTCACGAAGATCCCGCTCGGTGGTGTACAAACTAAGGCCAAAAACTCCAAGGCAGGTGTTTGGATCTGGATTGGCCTGGTTTTGAGAACCGAGTTTCCCTTCTTTTTTCCCATATGCTGCTCGCCTCCAGGAATCATCCTTCATCTGGGACGACGGGGCAGTCCTGGCAGCAGACTTCTCCACATCTACTATCAATGCTCCATGTTTCGCCGATACATGGCCCTTTCTACTTCCTGCATGGCGCTTTCGGCTGGATATTGGAGAATGACTATGGCTCCTTCTCCATGATCTATACTCAGGTGTGTAAGATCTGCTGCGGGATTGCCTTCTATGTGAATGAGAACGTGATCAACGAGAGGGAATCATTTCGCCAGTTGAATTCAATGAGTGGGCCAGTCCAATTGTGCCGGTGCTAAAGAGTGATGGGACGGTCAGAATCTGCGGGGCCTACAAGGTAATGATCAACCGAGTCTCATTACAGGACAACATCAACACGCACAAAGGACTGTTCGTGTATCACAGATGCCCCTTTGGGATTCGCTCAGTTGTGGCCATCTTCCAGAGGAACATGGAGAGTCTGCTGAAATCGGTTCCATGCATCGTGGTGTTCCAAGACGACATCTTGATCACCACCGAACACTTGCACAACCTGGAAGAGGTTCTAAAGCGACGGGACAGAGTGGGGCTCAGGCTGAAATGCTCCAAGTGTGTTTTCCTGGCACCAGAGGTCGAATTTCTGGGGAGAAAGATTGCGGCAGACGGCATCAGACCCACAGACTCCAAGACGGAGGCCATCAAGATTGCACCCAGACCACAGAATGTGATGGAGCTGCATTCATTCCTGGGACTCCTCAACTATTTTGGTAACTTTCTACTGGGGTTGAGCACTTTGCTGGAACCCTTGCATTTATTGCTACGCAAGGGTGATGACTGGGTTTGGGATAAATCTCAAGAGACAACCTTTAATAAGGCCAGAAACCTGCTATGCTCTAACAAGTTACTTGCATTGTATGACCCATGTAAACATTTAGTACTAGCTTGTGATGCGTCGTCGTACGGGGTCGATTGTGTGTTACAGCAAGCAGATGTGTCAGGCAAACTGCAACCGATTGCATATGCGTCGAGAAGTTTATCCAAGGCTGAAAGAGCCTACAGTATGGTTGAGAAAGAAGCGTTAGCTTGTGTATACGGGTCTAAGAAAATGCACCAATACCTATTTGGTCTCCAGTTCGAGCTCGAAACCAATCACAAACCGCTTAATTCGCTGCTCTCAGAAAGCAAAGGTATCAACACCAATGCTTTGACCCGCATCCAAAGATAGGCACTAACATTGTCTGCGTATGACTATGCAATCCATCACAGACCAGGCACTGAGAACTGCGCTGACGCCCTCAGTCGGCTACCATTGCCCACCACCGGGATGGAAATGGCGCAATCCACAGACTTGCTTCTGGTAATTGATGCTTTTGAGAGTAAGGGGTCACCCGTCATGGCTCGCCAGATCAGACCCTGTGCTATCACTAGTAAAAAGCTGCATCCTTAATGGGAGCTGGTCGGTGGTTCCCGGGGAAATGCAAGATGAAATTAAGCCATTCCACCGACATAAGGATGAATTGTCCATCCAATTGGATTGTCTCCTATGGGAGAATCGTGTGGTTTTGCCAAAAAAAGTCAGGGAAACGTTTATATGCGATCTACACAGTACCCACCCAGGCATAGTCATGATGAAGCCGCACGTTTGGTGGCCCGGCATTGACTCCGAATTGGAGTCATGCGTACACCAATGCAACACTTGCTCACAATTGAACAACGCACCCAGGGAGGTCCCACTGAGCCTGTGGTCATGGCTCTCCAAACCGTGGTCCAGGGTCCACGTAGATTTTGCTGGCCCTTTTCTAGGAAAGATGTTTCTAGTGGCAGTGGACTCTTACTCTAAATAGATTGAATGTATAATGTCATCATGTACGTCCATTGCCACCATTGAAAGCCTCAGGGCCATGTTCGCCATCCATGGTTTGCCCAACGTCCTTGTTAGTGACAATGGACCGTGTTTCACCAGCTTGGAATTCAACGAGTTCATGACCCGCAATGGCATTAAGCATGTCAGGTCTGCCCCATTTAAGCCCGCATTCAATGATCGAGCGGAACGGGCAGTCCAAACCATCAAGCAGAGCTTGAAATGCGTAATGGATGGCTCCTTGCAGACCCAGTGATCTCGGGTCCTGCTCAGCTACCAGATGTGCCCCCACTCACTCACCGGGGTTCCCCCTGCAGAATTGTTAATGAAGAGAGCACTCAAAACCAGGCTCTCCTTAGTCCACCCGGATCTCAATGATCACGTAGAAACCTGGTGGCACCGGCATAACACGTACCACGATCGTGACATTGAGGTTAATGATCCTGTGTTTGTTCTCAATTACGTTCATGGTCCCAAATGGATTGCTGGCACTGTTTTAGCCAAGGAGGGGAATAGAGTGTTTGTTGTTAAACTGTTGAATGGGCAAACGTGCAGAAAGCACTTGGATCAGACCAACTGCGATTCACTAACAACCAAGAACAGTTTGAAGAAGACTTTACCATCTATGATCCACCAACACACACCCAACAAGCAATCGACCTCGCTGTCAACCATGAGGATGAACCCACCATGCTCGACAGTCCGATCAGACCAGCCGCGCTGCCGTGTAGCAATGATCCGACCAACTCACCCATGCCAGGGTTTCAACTCAGGCGATCGACCCGGGAACGCAGAGCGCCAGATCGCCTTAACCTGTAAATAACTTGTACATAAGACTTTGCGGGGGGGGGGGGAGGAGTGATGTTATGTATGCAAACCTCACCAATGTGTAAGACTTGCCACCAGGGGCACACCTGCGGGAGACCTAAGGGTCACCTGTGCACCCTGGGCAAGCAGATATAAAAGGCAATCCACCATGCTGCTTCCTCACTTTGGAGTTACATTAAAGAGACCAAGGTCACAATGGTTTGAGCCTACAACGCAGTCTTGTGGAGTTATTCTGAGCTTAACACTAAGAAACACGGGAAATTTTATTTTTCACTTGGTGCTGCTGACATTGATGCCACTAATAGGGATTTATTGCATCATGATATTGATTTATTGGAATTATCCACTGACAAAATATCTAAATACATTTCCAGATTGCTTCAGACTTACCATCACTATTATCTTAAAGCACTGGGAATGGCCACAAACCACCAATTTTATTTACTCAGAGAGTAAGCTTTACAACATTTTCAATCCTGATCTTCCCACACCACATACTAATTGCAGAGAGGGAGGAAGGGTGAGTAGTTGGAGCAGATAGCCTTCCAGTTTGGCACACTGTTCCTGTCTCCAATTAGCACTATACCATGATAACATGGCTGAAATTATTGTCATCTCAGCCTTGCAAATGATTGAACATGTTCCCAAAACTCTGTTGTTGTGCACTGATGCATGTGCCACCAGTGTTGCCGTTATTCCCTTGGTTACAGTATTTTGCAGAAACACAAAGCTGCTAAACACTGATGCTATTCATGAGCTCTGCAAAGTGAGATACACATTTTCTGGGCAATGCAGTCTGAGTAGAGTTTCTTAGAACTTAAGAGATCTTGGAACAACAAAGAGATTTTTTTGCCCATGAAGCCTGCCCCTTCTATCGACTATGTATATTCTATCCTATGATGGACTCTAAACTATCTATTTAATCTTCAGAAGGAAAGTTCTACATACACTCCCTTATCCCCAAAGGTAATCAAAAAAAATTCTGGAATATTTATCCTCACATCTTTGCTATTTAACCATTACCTACAGCCCTCCATATGTAACATTTCCCCTCCCCAAATCAGCAGTGGAAAATAATTGTGTCGTTTTAGCATTTGATCATCTCCAACCTCAGTGCCAACCAGATATGTATCTAGCTCCTTTTGAAAGGAATTAAGCGATACAACCTCAACTGCATTTCCTGAGAATCACTGCCATATATCTTGAAGACATATTGTAATACTTAATAAGACTGTATGCACTGACATCATTGTGTGTGCAAATACATTTTTCAAATATGTATGGATCGTTAATCAAAAAATAAATGAAACGTTAAAGGAGGATATTGATTGAAAAACTGTTAAGAGATTTCAGTGTGTCCTTCTTCTAGGCACTATTATGGTGAAATTTTGAGGAATTGAAAAAACTTTCAAATAACAACAACTTCCATATAGCACCTGTAATGAATGAAAAGAAAAAGAAAGGAAGGAAGAATTTAATACCTTTGCCGAACGCAGGACGTCCCAAAGCATCTTACAGCTAATTAAGGTGCAGTCACTGATGTAATGTAGGAAATGCAGTAGCCAATTTGCACACAGCAAGATCCCACAAACAGCAATGGGATATGTGCGACCTCCCAAATCCAGAGATCCAAAATCTGTAACTTTCCGAAATCCTGACATTGCGCAGGGGTCGTCCGAAATCCGTAAAAATGTTCCAAAATCCGGACATTGTTTTCACAACAGTAAATAATCCCCCCCCCACCCCCACACACACACACACACACACACATGGACAGACACACACACACACCAAAAAAAATTGCAAAAAACAAAAAAATAAAAAATCACAAAACATTCACAAGACATTTAACTATCGAATCACTGCAAAAAAATTTTTTTTAATTTTTTTTAACTTACCTTTTTTGCAGGTCGTCACATCTACCACTGTCCCAAGGGCGGCAATGCAGGTTTTCCCCGAGCATTTTTTTTCTTACTAATTCTAGGTTACCGCTGAGCCAAATAGGTTTCCCCGATTTGGGACATCGGATTTCGTCTGCGAAATCTGGGAATACCCGAACCTCGGCCCAGGCTTTTCCGAATTTGGGATTTCGGAAATATGTTCCGAAATCCTTAAATACCCGAAATCCGGAATGGTCTTGGTCCCGAGGTTTCCAGATTTGGGAGGTCGCCCCTGTAATCTGTTTTAGGATGGTTGTTGAGGGATAAGTATTGGCCAGGTCACCAGCGAGAACTCCCTTGCTCTTCTTCAAAATAGTGCCATGGGATTGTTTATGTCCACCTGAAAGAGCAGATGGGGTCGCAGTTTAACATCTCATCCGAAAGACAGCTCCTTCGACAGTGCAGCACGGGTGTATCAGCCTAGATTTTGTGCTCAACTTTCTGGAGTGGGACTTGAACCCACAACTATCTGACTCAGAGGCAGGTTTTAAGGAAGAGAGGGAGATGGAGGGGTTAAGGGAGGCAATTACAGAGAGTGGGACCAAGGCAGCTAGGACATGGCTTTTTATGGTGGGGCGAAGGGAACGAGGATACACAAAATGATTCATTGGTAAATTAAATTCAATACAGGTAAGAGTGAGGTGGTACATTTTGGTAGGAGGAATAAGGAGACCACATACTCTTTGGAAAATAAGAGTCTGAATGGAGTAGAGGAGCAAAGGGATTTAGGGGTACAGTTACACAAATCATTAAAAGTAGCAACACAAGATAACAAAGCCATAAAAAATGCAAGCAAAGTACTGGGGTTCATTTCTAGTGGAATAGAATTGAAAAGCAGAGCGATTTTGCTAAACTTGTATAGAACCCTGGTTAGACCACACTTGGTTGGAGTAATGTGCACAGTTCTGGTCTCCATATTACCAAAAGGTTATCAAGGTACTGGAGAAGCTGCAAAAAAGATTTACAAGGATGATATCAGAACTGAGAGATTATAACTATTAGAAAAGACTGAATAGGCTGGGGCTCTTTTCTTTAGAAAAGAGAAGGCTGAGGGGTGACCTAATAGAGGTCTTTAAAATTATGAAGGAGTTTGAAAAGGCTGACATAGAGAAGTCCAAAACTAGTGGTCATAAATATAATATAGTCACTAATAAATCCAATAAGCAATTCAGGAGAAACATCTTTACCCAGAGAGCGGTTAGAGGGTTAGAGTGTGGATCTTGTTACCACATGGAGTAGTTGAGGTGAAAAGCATTGATGCATTTAAGGGAAAACTAAAGTACATGAGCGAGAAAGGAACAGAAGGTTATACTGATGGGATTAGATGAAGTAGGATCGGAGGAGGCTCATGTGGAGTAGTAACACCGGCATTTACCAGTTGGGCCGTATGGTCTGTTCTGTAAATGCTATGTAAAAATGCAATCCCTTAAAATGAAACTGTAAGGGAAAAGTGTAACCTTGTTTCACCTGTTTTTTTGTGAAAAATTAAACTTGGAGGGACAAATTTTGGGTCATAATCTCTCACGCCTGATCTCCCCCAGAGGTATTCCGGCTGCCAAATTGGAAGCTGGTGACTTTTAACTGTGCAAGGCGCTTAACTGAAACAAGTGTTGAATATAGAAAATGGAATCCTAATGGTGGATTTAGGAACCCGATACAAAATTTGTGAATGAATGGGTGTACTGCTCATGCTCTGCCCAGTTGTTCCAAGTCTTTAGCGGCCTAACCAATTATGCTAAAAGGAATTGCTGGAGGTTGCCCAATAAAAAGAGGTAAGTAAATGTTTTAATAGTTTGAGGAAGCGGGAGGAGCACAGGGCTATGCAAAATTATTGCAGCCTCTCTTTCGCCCCTCCCCCCACACCAGACAGCCATATTTCAAACATATTCTTCTTAAGAGCAGCCCAAAAGAATATAAATATGTTGTAGTAAAGAATGCAGTAAAGGTAGATAATAACAATTAACAATATATTCCAGTTAATATGAAAACCATCTAGAACCTGGCCCTAAATTCCTCCTGTCAGGTGTACTGGATTGCTTGGCCACAGCAAATATTGGAAAATCTGGTGGGTTTGTGCTCACCTCTGCATAAGAGCCCATCCCATTTTACTTAAATGGAAGGAAAATCAGTACACTCCGACTCAGCCGATTTCCCGATATTCCCTGGCCCCAGGTGACCCAGAGCGTCTACGCAAAGACCCAGGAAATCACCGCTTATGTTTTTTTTAAACTCAAAGGATCATGAAATTGCATTTAGGAAACCATGCAAACTGTGAAAGTGAATTGAAAGCTTTTAAATTTATGAAATATGTATTTAAACATGAAAGTTCGGCAATGTGTGTAAAGTATTTATTTTGAATAGCTTTAAAAAAAAACACGTGGCATAATATTGGCCCAAAAATTGCTGTGAAAATAATGGCGAGCACACTGCAAATGCCACAGGAACTCCAGGCGAGGGCAGATGCATGATTAAACGCAGAAATCAAGATGTTGTTGTCAGACATGTGCTGCTCCACCGTTAGCTTTGTGAACTCGCTGCTGGCTCCCCATTCGAATGCCAATGAGCGGCATGAAGTTCCTATACTTGCACTGTAGATACAAAGCAAACTCACCACAGTAAGTTAAGTCAAGTCATTTAAATTCTAAATGCCATTTTAACAATGTGATAAACATGTTCATTACTGCCCGTCGCTCTCTCTGGCACTGAAAATGAACTATTACAAGTAGGAGTATCATTCCTTCAGGTTTTAATTGTTGTTGGATTATTTAAAAATTAAACATTTTTGTTTCTTTTTTCTCTCTTAATAAAATCTTTTTTTCCTTCTTTATTTCTCTTTCTGAACCTGATTTGACATTGAATTCATCATTCTAACTTTCACTTCCTTGTTCAGAGCTTGCGCAACATTTCAAAATTATTCAATCTGATTGGTTAAGGAGATACAGTTGCTGGTCTTGTTCACTCAAATCCCAGATGCCCTTTCCATCTCGTACTTCCAGCAACTTGCCACACAAAATGCCAAGGAGATTAAGCGGGCAAGGGCAAGTTTAACTAATGGCGGCTGCAGTTCATTGACCGGAATCCTTGATTCCACTATATCATCATCATAGGCAGTCCCTCGAAACAAGGATGACTTGCTTCCACCGAAAAGGGATGAGTTCACAGGTGTTTCAATGAAGGACCTAATATTCCAGATCCCGAACTATATCTTGAAGGGTGGAAGGTGCCTGTGCGTAGATTTTTTTAACGTGTGGTGGCCGTTGTGCACCAGCCACCACATGGGCTTGACAGAGCTAGGTCTTGGTCCAGTGGCAAGGATTAACCAAGACGACTGGAGACTAGCTCTGCTGCTCGGATCTAGTGTGCACACATATCGCAGTGTGGGTTGGCCTGTGCTGCCCCAGGGTCATCACCTCTTCTGGGCCCCGAACTTTCGCCTCTCCTGGGCCCTGATCACATCCCCCTATGAACTCTGGCCGCTCCTTCGCCATGACCTCGCCACTCCTGCTGTACCTGCCCGCAGTGTAACCAGCTGTCGCCCTCCTGCAGCAGCACTCACTGCTCCCTGAAGTGGCATGCCGCCACACGTTGCTCCCTCTAATGGCCCTGGCCTGCTGATGGTCTTGCATGCCGGGACCGTGCCGATTTCTGGGCCGGGCTGTCGCAAAAAGGTGTTCCATAACATGCAGGAAACTCTAAGTGCCATGACAACAGTAGGGAAATAGCCTGCTCTATATGTCAAATAATACAAATGACAAACAGAAACCAGGAGATAAAAAATGATTATAAAATGCTGAAAGCTCATTTATTTTGTTCTTATCAGCTACCATTCGTACACCGAACTGCGAAGTACAATTAAAATTTCTAACATTGAAACATCAATGGTTCATACCCTTGGAGAACAGATTTCCATAAGTCATTTACATTTTCACTTCTGTGTAAATGCAATGATCTCAACTGGAAAGAAATACAGTGCATCAATATATTAAAATGAGGTGGTGATGTGCAGTAAAGCACCACCTGTAGTCTCCAGACCAGCAAATTAATTGGGAACTTTAATGTTCAGATAGAAACTGTAATAAACAGCAACACTGTTCAATGATTCTTTGCTTCTATCAGATAGGAAGATTGCTCGGGTGGTGTGTCATGTGCACGAGTAGAATTTCTTGGTCCTCCACCCACTGCCTGTTGAGAAGGATAATGACATTTAATTAAATATTGGAGTGCAGAGTATTTCACAATCCGAAACTGGCAGCACTGTTGTGCAAAAGTAATTTCACTCCGAGAGAATTAATTCATGGTGGGATTTGCAACAAAATGCACCGTTAAGTAGTTGTTAATAGTTTTGAAAGTGACACTGCAATAAAACACAAGATTTACAAGGATGTTGCCTGGACTAAAGAATTTTAGTTGTGAGGAAAGATTGGATAGACTGGGTTTGTTTTCTTTGGAACAGAGGAGGCTGAGGGGAGACCTTATTGAGGTTTATAAAATTGAGGGGCCTAGTTAGAGTGGATAGGAAGGACCTATTTCCCTTAGCAGAGGGGTCAACAACCAAGGACCATAGATTTAAAGTAATTGGTCAGAGGATGTGAGGGGAAATGTCTTCACCCAGAGGGTGATGGGGGATCTGGAACTCACTGCCTGAAAGGGTGGTAGAGGCAGAAACACTCACCACGTTTAAAAAGTACCTGGATGTGCACTTAAAGTGCCGCAAGCTACAGACCAAGAGCTGGAAAGTGGGATGCGGCTGGATAGCTCTTTGTCAGCCGGTGCGGACACGATGAGCCGAAATGGCCTCCTTCCGTGCTGTGAATTTCTATGTAGCCACATGCAGAGGGACATTACAATACACACATAAATGACAATTCAACCATACGCATCTCTGGGTGCTATGAGACTTACAGCTGCCACCACTCAAGCACAATATTATGATCTGAATTGTAGCAAGGTGAAAAGAATGATGATCAGCCATCTCTGCCGCTCCAGTCACAATTTGACTGTAAGACTGAAAGTGGCAGATTGACATGGGGCCAACAGAAACCAGCATTGTCTTACATCCCACAGCTGCAGACAACGCACAACACATTGTGACAATACAAGCGATAGCTATTGGGAATCAAAACACTCTGCACAGTGCTAGCTTTTTAGTCCAGAGTTGCTCTACCAGCTGGACTATGTGCACCTACAATGCTGCCTGGCTTCCATCCATTTATTTTTTACTGCCTCCTCCTCACCCAAAAAAGAAAGATCACAAGATAACAATGAATGAGGAAGGCCATTTGGTCCATTGATCCCTCTTTGTGTGAGGAAGGATTTCCTGCTATTAGTCCTAAATTTGAATCTGCCCTCTTGTTCCACATAAGAGATCAACCTTGAGGCTCTTCTCTGCACTACCTCTAGCACCTGAATGTTTCTCTCGAACCTCAGTAATCAGCATTAGACACAGTGTTCCAGGTATAGTCTGACCAGAGGACTACAGTATGATTGCAACTTCCTCCGATTTGTATCTACTGTTTTGTTCTCCAACTCTGACCTGAATTGCCAAATAGCTCCAACTGACAAAGCACCAGCAACTGATCGAGCACCTTCTGACCCAGTATCCAAGCTGAGGTAGAATGGAACGTACTCCTTATACAGCACGTGGCAAATGTGCACAACATGTTGTAATGTGAAATTTAGCTTGTTCTTCACCCTGCTATAGCCAAAGGTAAACAGGGCTGGACACCCTATTGGAAGGTACCTGAAATAAAATAGAATTGGGTTCAGAATCATTAGCTATACATAGCTTTGCCTGTACATCAGTGGTACCGATTGAGACAGTGGCCAGAATTTTCCACTGTTGTGATTGCAATTCTCAATTTTCTGCCCATTCCCATTACAGACAGACAATCGAAGGCTGACGAAAGCAGATGCCAAGAATTCAGGTAGAGGCTTTGCGTAGCTGGGTTACAATGTATCACCCAGTGTTTCCAAGTCAATAAAGGTGACTTGACTATACCCGCATCTCAGGAGCACTGGCACACACACGCAGTCCACTTGTACAACAGCAATCATTGTGAAACGAATCACACACGAACCACACAGAGGTGTACCAGCTGTAATGCCAACTGTTGATTCAGTCTAGTTCCAATGGATTGATGCACAGCTGCCCACAGTGGACACAGTACCATTTAAAGGACACATACTGGAAGCTGGTAGTGATTGGTATTTGCCACTTCGTGCTCTCAGTCACCAGTGAATGTGAGAATGCCTTGTAAAAAGACTGCCAGTCGCCTATAAAAAAAGAAGAAATGTGTTATTTATTGCAGTCTGAATCTTTTCCAACATTGAAGAATGAGGTGTTCCTGTGCGTGGAACATGGAAACTGCAGCTGAGCACAACTGGGACAAAATACACATTGATGCAAAGGTATCTGTTGAAACGTCTCAAATTTCAGGTTCAATTCTTCATACCTATAGAACTCCACCATTGAGAAAATGTTATTGAATTGCTGAGGGATATCCACGGACTGCAGCTCTACAAATTTGCACATTGAACATTAACAGGTTCAATGAGTAGAAGCAAAATAAATTGTGAAGGATAACACAGGAAAACAATTAAATGGTGGACAGAGCTCACATTGGTTGTTTTGCTGGAGGGTTTTCCGTCACTAAGGCACTGTTGCTTTGTTTAGGATTCTGTTGCTGAATGGAGAGCTGGTGTGGATCATCCAAGGTGCGTGCATCAGAAATCTGCACAAAGCAGAGCTGAGGAACCCCAGCGGGAAAGCAACAACGGGAGATAGATTGAAGCAAAGTCCATAGATTCTATTCAGAAGGAGTTAGATAGTTGCTTTACACAGTTGAATCTAGAAGAATATCTGGAGTGAGCAGGTTATGTGTAGAAAACTGGCACGGGTCTAATGGTCGAAATGACTTCTGTGTAATGATAATTCGTGTTCTCTTCCTCACAATAGGCTAGGGCCATAAGGAAGTCAGTTTGACCACTTGGCACATACTGAGGTAAATTTTAACTCCATTCTCACCCAAGTTATCCAAGTTCATTTATTGGCCCGAGGCTACATCATCCTGCCCAGAGACATTTTATCTTCACTGATTTCAAGTTGGTCAAGGCTCCCACTGCAGGCAGGCCATGGTCTAATTTAAAACTTAAAGTTTGATGTCATCAGCACCGCTACAGCATTTTAATTTTTGCATTTGGAAGACACGCAAGTCTTCATGGAAGACACACATGGAAGAGACCCGACTTCTCAACCATGGTGAAACTCCATGGAGTGGACAGAAGAGGCTACGGTACGTTTGGAAAAATAAATTTTGTATGAAATCCTTGCAGGCAGGAGTAGCAGGAGTGCTTCCCAGACCCTGCTAGGCTGCCTTGGGTCTTCCTTGTCCTTGGCTTCTCCACTGCAGCCCTAATCATCCCCCCCCACCATCCACAACTGTGTTCGTTCCCAATCCCCCTCCCCCTATCTCACTTACTTTGCTGGGGACCGTTCCCATGGGTCCCTGGATGTAGCCTGACCCTCTGCGACTTTTCACTCTTGCTTACTGGTTTTGTTGTCATTGATGACAGCTTCAGGCAAGAGTGAGATTTGAGGTATTTAAATGAGGACCTAGAGTAAAAATTTTCAGGGCCTCACACTGCGAGTGGCCAGACCGATCACTGCCCGCACCCCCGATTTGTACCCCAGGGTTAAAATTGAGCCGACTATCATTAAAGTTAGATTATTCTCATCGTTTTGGGACCTAAGGTAAGTCCACCAGGCACAAATGAGATTGGATATCTTTACTTCTTGACTGGATCATTAAATTGAGCTCTTGTTCCAGGACAGCATGTCCTGGCTTGAGGAAAATGAAAAATAGATTCAGTCAGCAGCAGAGGGCCATTGGAAACAGTCATGGAGGCAAAAAAACATAAAGCAGAGGTCAAAATCATGGAGCAATGGGCTCAAGTTTCGGACCCCTGCTAGAACGGCACACATCGGAGAGGCCCGCCTAATTTGTAGAACAGAAATTGCGCTGAATACTTACCTCACGATTCTCCGATGTCTGTAGGCCCGTTTCCAGCTCGGCGTGGCACAGCAGGAGCTGCTGGGGGCAGAGCTACAGCCCTGCGCCAAAAACAGTGCCGGCAGCTGCGCGCGTGCGCAGTAGCTCCTGGTTCTCCCAGCGCGTCCTGTCTCCGGGCGACGACCCTATCCCTGGCCGAAGGGATGTCGCCCCTATCTCAGGCTGAGTGGCCTGACAGCCCTCACCTCATCGGCGGCGGGGCCCACCCGATCAGCATCTCGCTGGGGGCGGGCTCCGCCCGAAGTCTTTAGCAGCGGCCCGGCTTCTTCTGGATGTGGGCCTCGCCCAAAGTGGCGTTGTTGTCGGCGGCGGATCCTGCCTGCCCAGCATCTCGCTGAGGGCGGGCCCCGCTCGAAGTCCTCGGCAACGGCCCGCCTTCTTCTGGGTACAGGCCCCACCCGAAGCTGCAGCGGCGGGGCCCGCCCGAAGTCCTGGGCGGCAGCGGGGCCCGCCTGACCGGCATCTCCTGGGGGGGGCCCCGTCCCAGCATGCTGTTGGAGGGCTCCCGGTGCTGCAGTAGGTGAGTAGAAACTTTATTTTTTATTTATTGATTGATTTTTTAATTATTTTTAATTTTTTAATTTTTTTTGATTGATTTATCGATTGATTTATTGTTTTATTTATCATTTATTATTGATGATGGCTCTTTATTTGTAAAAGTGAAGTGTTTAATGCTTATAAACTTCCCTTCTTCCCACCCCCCCACCCCTATCTCTCGTTCCCTACGCCTAATTTCTAAAGTGTAGGCAAGGTTTTTCTGAGCGTATAAAAATCTACACTTACTCCATTCTAAGTTAGTTTGGAGTAAGTTTTCGCTGCCTAAACTTGCAAAACAGGCGTAAGTGGCTGGACACGCCCCCTTTTGAAAAAAAAACTGTTCTAAAATGAAACTATTCTAACTGACTAGAACTGGAGCAAACTAAATGTCAAGAATTGCAATTTCTAAAATGCTCCATTCTAAACTAGTTCCTCCAAAAAAATAGGAGCAAGTCAGGCCGAAACTTGAGCCCATATGTGGGCCAGATCATTTCTGCATGGTGATGAGCACATCCTCTGAGGAAAAACAGAAAATAACTAACAAAAGATACATTAAGAAAATCTATAGATTACCACCACAGTACAGATAGTTTTGAGTGCTTGATGTTACTTGCAGTATATATCTGCAAATCTATTTTAATAATCCTGTTACTCACTAAGAGGGTCGCCAGTGGAGTTAAACGACACACCACACCCAACACCAATTCTTAGAGATCTGGAAGAACATTTCTTTTTATGGCATGTTTCTTAGTAATTAAGAAAATCTATAGAGTAAGACCTCTTTCCATGCTGATGAAAGTATTGTGGTTGGTTGTGAAATGGTGATTTGTGCAAATTAATAGACAGCACTCAGGCACTTCATTTAAAAAACGTCATAATCTTATGCTACTTGCTTACACCATAAACCAATCTGTTTACCCAGACCTATGCCATCAAAACACAACATTTTACTTATAAATGATTTGCCTTTAGATTTACTACCTATGCACTGCAGTCTTTTATGTAAAAATGGCATTTAAAGAACACATATCAAAGGCTTTTAACCTAGTTAGAACAGTCTGTAGCATCAGGTTTTAGAATGGTTATTTGCTTCACTGACCTAAAAGTAGAATTCTAAGCTATCACTTGAAATGATGCTGATTGTTGTGAGATCAGTATATTAGTGTTTATTATGCTATTTACACAACCAGTGCAACGAGTTCCTCATTGGACAAATGGTAAGAGCTACTCTAAACCAAAAACACATGCAAGTACCGAAATACAGCTGGATAGCAAGTTTTATGCTATTTTTAGATCTAACTTTAATACATTAACAACAAATGTCTAATTAGTAAATGTAGTCAATGTAGTCTAATTAGACAATGTAAAAGATCCCATAGCACTATTTTGAAGAAGAGCCGGGGAGTGATCCCCGGTGTCCTGGCCAATATTTATCCCTCAATCAAAAAGACAGATTATCTGATCATTAACACATTGCTGTTTATGGGAGCGTGCTTGTGCGCAAATTGGCTGCCGCGTTTCCCACATTACAACAGTGACTTCACTCCAAAAAAATACTTCATTGGCTGTAAAGTACTTTGAGACATCCGGTGGTTATGAAAGGCACTATATAAATACAAGTCTTTCTTTTCTTTTAATCAACAGATTTATCTGTATCTCAAAATAATTGAATTATGATTCTTTAATTTTCTTTGATGTCTCCCATTCTCCTTTGCTAAAAGCAGTGACTTTTGCTGATGTACCGTTCCACAGACACCCGCAGCTCTCCAATATCTCACCTGAATAGACTTGCCACATACACATATGTGTACCTGGACAGTGAGTGTTGGCAGTCTATTCAGCTGTGGAGACCATGCTATCCTCAACTAACATTAATGCACTTTCTAGCAGAGATCACTGGATAGTGAATAGAAGAATCCTTGGGTGATTTTTGGCCAACTTAGATCAAGGTTGAATAACTTCTCTTTTAACTCCACTGAACTTGTTCTCACATTGAACAACTTCTCCTTTAACTCCACTCTCCGCCTGGCTGAACTTATTCTCACATTGAACAATGTCTCATTTAACTCCACTCACTTCCTCCAAATTAAAGGTGTTGCTATGGGAATCCACATGGGTCCTAGCTATACCTGCCTTTTTGTGGGATATGTGGAACATTATTTGTTCCAGTCCTACTCGGGTCCCCTCCTTCACCTATTTTTCTGATACATTGATGACTGTATCGGTGCCGTTTCCTGCTCTCGCCTTGAATTAGAAAATTTCATTCACTTTGCATCCAATTTCCACCCTTCCCTCACCTTCACCTGGTCCATCTCCGACTCTTCCCTTCCCTTTTTCGACTTCTCTGTCTCCATTTCTGGGGATAGACTATTGACAAACATTCACTATAAGCCCATTGACTCCCACAGCTACCTGTAATACACTTCCGCCCATCCCGCATCCTGTAAGGACTCCATTCCATTCTCCCAGTTTTTCCGTCTCCGTCGCATCTGCTCTGACAACGCCACCTTCCACACTAGTGCCTCTGATATGTTTTCCTTTTTCCTCAACCGAGGATTCCCCTCCACTGTGGTTAACATGGCTCTCGACCGTGTCCGTTCTATTTCCCACACCTCTGCTCTCACCACATCTCCTCCCTCTCAGAACCACGACAGAGTTCCCCTTGAACTCACCTTTCACCCTACAAGCCTCCACGTTCAACGGATCATCCTCCGCCATTTCCGCCATCTCCAGCTGATCCCACCACCAATCACATTTTCCCCTCCACCCCCCTCTCAGCATTCCGAAGGGACCGCTCCCTCCGTGACACCCTGGTCCATTCCGCAGTCACCCCCAGCACCCCCTACCCTTCCCATTTCACCTTCCCGTGCAAGCACAGGAGATGCAACACCTGCCCTTTTACCTCCTCCCTTCCCATTGTCCGGGGCCCCAAATACTCCTTCCAGGTGAAACAGCGATTTACTTGTACTGCTTTCAATTTAGTATACTGTATTTGTTGCTCACGAAGTGGCCTCCTCTACATTGGGGAGAACAAACACAGATTGGGTGACCACTTTGCGGAACACCTCCGTTCAGTCTGTAAGAGTGACCCTGAGCTTCCGGTCGCCTGTCATTTTAATTCTCCACTCCACTCCCACTCTGGTATCTCTGTCCTCGGCTTCCTACACTGTTCCAATGAAGCGCAACGCAAACTCAAGGAACAGCACCTCATCTTTCGTTTAGGCACTTTACAGCCTTCTGGACTCAATATCGAGTTTAACAATTTGAGACCTAATCTCTGCCCATATTTTGCTCTGATGTATTTTGTCTCTCTCTTTCTTTCCCATGGCAGCTGATAATTATCCTGCCATTCACACCCTATCTAAACTAATCTTTTTCTAACTTCTGCTATTACCATCTCAAATCGGCCCATCATCCTTTTTGTCTCTCAAATCTCTCCTATCTTTCACCCTATCACAGACCTTTCCTTTTGTTCTTTCCTCCCCTCCCCTTTTCAATACTCCTTAAGAATTTGTTCATTTCGGACATTCGCCAGTTCTGACGAAGGGTCATCGACCCGAAACATTAACTGCTTCTCTCCACAGATGCTGCCTGACCCGCTGAGATTTCCAACATTTTCTGTTTTTGTTTCAGATTCCAGTATCTGCAGTGTTTTGATTTTGTATTAGATCAAGGTTGCTTTGGTTACCATCTGCTACTTTGGGTGAGAGCACAAAAAATTGAACCTTCGGCTCTGCACAGATTAGTATCACCTTATATTTTTCATGACATCATGGGGAAACTCCCACTGTAATGATATGCTCCTATGTGTTCCAAAAAAACCCTGACCCTAAATGATGGCAACATTAGCCAGGATGTTGACATCTATTGGTTTCAGAATAATGATTTCATTACACTGAGTCACATGATCTCCTTGGTCTCAATGAGAGGTGCTGGAACAGAAAAGTGCATTGCTGGAAGTAATGTTATTTTTTATATTGAGGGACTTTGCAATGCTCTACATACTCTCATTACATCTTTACATTTGTGACGACTCCAGCGCTGTAGAGGCAAAATAAAGGGATTAACCTGATTGGATTTATATTGCAGAATTGAAAAGGGTGAACAGATAGAATTACCTAAGTGAGAATTAACAGATATAAGAGCAATGCAGATTTCCAATTACATTGCCTTAATTATTTGGAAAAGTTAATATGGAGTAACGCACATGCTGGAAAGTGCGGTACTGAACTTGCATGCCATAAATCTGTCAACTGCAGCTTCTGTGAACTGAAGAGCTTTATAATGCCGCTCTCTTTGTCTTGTTCTGCCAGGCTCATTATTTTCCTGTTCTGAATGTTCTCTTGTTTGGTAGGTTGCTCCTCTAAGTGTTCTAAGCATGTTTTTGCTTATTCCCATTTGTTAATTTTATTCATAATGACAAACCTGGTCAATCTTATAAAACCAAAATGATTTTCAATTAGTCACTAGTAATATGAATTTAGGAAAGTTTTTCCCCACACACTATGGCGTTGAAGATTTATGATACATTGTGGTAGTGATTTAAAACTTTTCTGTGTGGGGAATCCCTGAAGAATATTAGCAAAATTCCTAGGGACTCCCAACCCAACTTTCAATAGACCCTTGTCAGCTATCCAAAGGAAAACAGCACCATCACTGCAGAAAATGTAATTTATTAGTTTGCAACAACAGAGTAATGCGCTATTGTCAACAAATAGAAAGAAAATACTGAAATCTGATGATGGATGGAGACCTGATGAACTTGGGGACCCCTCAAGAACCTCTTGCAGACCCAAGTTTGAAAATCAGTGAACAATGGCAAGAAAAAAGATGCCTATATTTAAATTGTTCATCAATTTTGTATTTGATAGGTCAAAGGTGGCATAATTATTTTGGAACCCAAGTTATTGAAGACTTTACTGGGCACAGCTATTTCCTAGAGGATGGCAAGTTAGTGCTGAACCATTCTTGTCCCAGTTGGAGTTGCATGTTATTCTTTGATTTGTGTAGGGGCAGGCATGTTTATGAAGTTCCAGGAAGTGTACCACACTGTTCTATTTTCTTTCCCTGTTGATACCTGCTCGACATCAGCCTTACATTAATGTAATATTTTCAGATTTTCAACATACTAATCAGATCATCACTTACCCAAATATTGCCTCAACAATGACTGTTTCACATCCAACCCCAATGTCTTATCCATATGGACATTCTCCTGCATCTTTACCTAATTCAGAGGAAATGTCTCACAACCAACTCCCTACCTTTTCATTGAGACACCCTCTTCACCTCCAACCCTCACAGGCACTCTTTTTTTGTCCTCTCAATTCAGCTTGGCACTCTTCTCCAACTCTAACCGAGTGAAGCTGGTACTCTTCTTCTACTCCCCTTGTTTAGATTGGCACTCTTCCCTCCCCCTGCCCCAGTTCAGGCACATATTCTTCATTCCCACTGTCGCAGTTAATACTGACACTCTCCTATCTCATCTCCAATGCACCACTTCCAGATTCACTCCTTTTCTCACCCAAAGTACTGCAACCCAGCTTCTGTCACTTTCCTCTCTCCTTCATTGCCATAAATTTTCTCCCTCTCATTGCCATATATTTTCCCCTTCATCCATTTCTCTGCATTTAATTACTATTCATTTTACCATCAGTTGCCTCTTCATTCCCATTCATTTCCTCGTTAAAAAAGACTTGCATTTTTATCTGTTTTTTTGTCTTCCAGGAGATCACATGGCTCCGGTTGGGGTGGAGTGTAGAATGTTTCAGTATAAGGAGTGTCGCAGTTGTGTGAGGCGGACTGGTTGGGGCTGGGTGCTCTTTGCCTTTCCGTCATTGTTCATAGGTTTATATGTAACCTTCAAGGCTGCTGACCAAGGGCCGTGCGGCTCTTTGTCGGCCAGCGTGGACACGATGGTCCGAAATGACCTCCTTCTGCGCTGTAAATTTCTATGTTTCTATAGCGCATTTCACGACCACCAGATGCCCCAAACCACTTTACAGCCAATGAAGTACTTTTTGAAGTGGAGTCACTGTTGTAATGTAGGAAACATGGCAAGCAAGCTCTGACAAACAGCATTGTGATAATGACCAGATAAACTATTTTTGTTATATTGATTGAGATAAATATTGGTCAGAACACCGGGGATAACTCCCCTGCTCTTCTTCGAATAGTGCCATGGGATCTTTTACGTCCACCCAAGAGGGCAGACGGGGCCTCCGTTTAATGTCTCATCCAAAAGATGGCACCTCCAATAGTGCAGCACGCCCTCAGCACTGCACTGGAGTGTCAACCTAGATTTTTACCATCCACTTATTTCCTGCAATTGCCATTTATTCCCCACCACCCCCCCCCCACCATTTCATTTGTCATCCCTCTCGTTGCCCCTTTCACTACTGAGTAAGGTGCCACCAAACAGGGTTTACTAAGTGGAGTCAGGCTCGGCTTCATGAGCTTGTACTGAGCTGGCTCGTGTGGATTAAAGAAAGCAACGGGGCAGTTCCATTTCTGGCGATGGTCAGTCGGTTTGGCGGGAGCGAGGGAGGGGGCGGGGCTTGCCGGTGTGCGCGCGGGGAGTGGGCGTGGGCACTGGGTAGAGGCGCGCGCGGCTTGTTGGCATGGGCACGGGGTAGAGGCGCGCGCGGAGTGGGCGGGGCTTGCCGGTGCGCGCCCCCGAGGGGTTGTGCGCTTGTGGAACGATCACCAACCACAGGTTCAGTACCGCCCTGGGGTGCCAGCAGCGAGCATACTCGGTGACATGAGAGCCAAGTGAGCAGGCCCAACACCGCCACCCCCCTCCCCGTGCGGGTTCCGCAGCCGTGATGGTCGGGAGCCCCAGCTCGAGTTCGGCGGTCACCTGTCTGATTCTGTTGCTGTTCGAGGTGAGGCGCAGCGCCGGGGCCTTGAGAGAGAGAAATAAACAGCGGCCGGGCATCGCTAACGGGTCACTTTTAAATGGATCGGCCGTTAACCCAGGGAAACCGAGCAGGGAGCGGTCGGTGCTGGGTGCCGGGGTTCCAGGCTGCTCTGGGTGGATTGAGCCGCTTTAATCTCCACCCCCCCCCTGCCGTCTGACAGCGGGCGGGGATGGCGAGCGCTGCCCGCTGGTGTTTGAACCAAGCCCTGGCGGCCCTTGTCCGACACCAGAAGCTCCGCTCGATACCGCTTCTCGGCATCCACCTCCTCTGTTTTGCACCGTCAAAGGGTGTTTGTTATGTGAAATCCGTAGGTTTGGTAAGAGGGTTCCAGGTAGTGATAGTCAGTGAATTGGTGATGCGATCGTAACATCAGCCTTTATAAATTCTGCAAGTTGGAATCAAAATTGCTTAAAAAAAATAGTACAATTTGCAGTACTTCTAATCTATGTCGTGACCAATATGCAGAGTTTGCGGTCCAGGCAGTTCCATAAACAGTCTATGTGGAAACTCCAATGAATCCATAAACCACTGCAATTTCCTAATGGGGCTTGGATCTTCTTAACAACTTAACTCTAATTAAACAGCTTCTTGGTTATGTAAACTGTAAATGATGCAGACTTATTATAGGGTAAGAAGTTATGTTGGGCTTATCCTGGAATTTACTGTTCAAACCCATAACCCTCCACCCTCTTTTCAAAAATAACATCTTCACTACTGGAAAAAAATATATACCTAGCTGTGGTTGGCCTTGGGTTGAAGGCACAAATTTTGGATTGTATACACTCCTTCCAAATACTGGCCCCTTCTCCACACTCAAGGGAGGTCCCTGGTGCACGTATGCTTGAAAGGTTTAATTTTTCTGTTTATTTTAAACAGATTTTTAAATTTACTACCACTACACTTAATATAACACAGATTGGGAATTGAACCCGAGATGGGTCAGATACTTGCTGCTTTAATCAGTTGAGCCATTTTGTAGCATTAGAATTATATTTTCATAACTGGATGACTATACTAAAACATTTTTTTAAAATCCTTATCTTGAGGATACCTCAAATGAGACAAAATTTGCGAAGATAGCTGATTTCAGCTGGAACAGTGGTAGAAGCCCTTTAGCTTATTGCAGAGTCCCATGGAAATTCTTGCTCCTGGTCACTGTGCAGTGACACCTGCTGAAAGTGGGTTGGATCAGACTGGCAGCAATTGGCTCCATAGTTAAGCTTCATACATGAATAATAGCCACTCGAATGAGATACCAGAGGGTGACAGGTGCCCAGGGAATAATACCTCAGAAAAATTGGCCCAGAAATTCCGGCCTCCCGGGTCCGTACTGAGTGTGTACGGACCCGGGAAGGCATCGTAAAAGCCGGTTTTCAGCACACAATGCGCATGTGCTGAAAACCAGCTTTTCCAATCTGTCAAGCTGGAGGTTGACAGATCTTTTGCATCTCGGGAGTGAGGACATTTGCATGAGCAAGATTGCGATAATTACCCATATCTTGCCCCAAATGTCCTGAAAACTCTTGCGCCTGATAAAAGTAGGCGCATAGTCTACTTTTACAAGCATAAGTTTTAAAACGCACTTAAAACATAAAAAATAAAATTAAGAAAAACACATTTTATTTTTAAAAACCCTGCCCACTGTTAAATTTATTTTAAAGCATAATTAAAAAAACTTCAAAAAAAATCTGAAAAATATTTTTTTAAATAATACATAAATAACTAATTTAAATTAATGTTAAATATGTAGTGTATTTTTTTCTACTTTTTATTCATCTTTTGTGTGTTGGTGGGTTCTCATCCAACTTGCGGAGTTTCCATTATTATGAATGAGAACATACTTTACCTTGATTGGCTGTCCAGAGCTCCAGCCTTGTGCATGTCCTGACATGCACGCGCTGCGATGCGCAGTCAGTGGAAGCCTCAGGACTGGGAACTCTCATGGGCACAGCAGCTTCAGGTAAGTGTGCTTTTTTCTGCAATCCAGTCGAACGTACGTGGAAAGGAGAAACCGGGATTTCTGGGCCAATATCTCGGAGTGGAGGAAAATAAAATTTTGGATGGGAAAAATAATCTCTTAAGCAAATCGTGATCTGATACAGAGCATGACAATAACAGGTTGTTGACTGCATGTTGTTTTAGACCAATGGTTAATTTTTAAGAAAAATTAGTTGTTTTGGAATGTGGCTGATGCTGGCAAGGCTTGACTTACTGTCCTCGATAGCTGTCCTGCTAAAGTGATATTGGACCGCTGCTTTGAACTGCTGTGGTCCTTGTAGTGATGATGCTCCCACAACAGTGTACCTAGGGAATTCCAGAATATTGATGCAGCGACGATGAAGAAACTGATGTATGCACAGGAGGGCAGGAAAAAGAGTGGGAGAGCTATAGTGGTAGGGGATTCTATTGTAAGGGGGATAGATAGGCGTTTCTGCGGTCGCAACCGAGACTTCAGGATGGTATGTTGCCTCCCTGGTGCAAGGGTCAAGAATGTCTCGGAGCGGCTGCAGGGCATTCTGGAGGGGGAGGGTAAACAGCCAGTTGTCGTGGTGCATATAGGTACCAACGATATAGGTAAAAAGCGGGATGAGGTCCTACAAGCTTTATTTAGGGAGCTAGGAGTTAAATTAAAAAGTAGGACCTCAAAGGTAGTAATCTCAGGATCACGTGCTAGTCAGAGTAGAAATAGCAGGATAGCTAAGATGAATACGTGGCTTGAGTGGTGCAAGAGGGAGAGATTCAAATTCCTGGGACATTGGAGGAGGTGGGACCAGTACAAACCGGACGGTCTGCACCTGGGCAGGACCGGAACCAATGTCCGAGGGGGAGTGTTTACTAGTGCTGTTGGGGAAGGGTTAAACTAATATGGCAGGGGGATGGGAACCTATGCAGGGAGACAGGGGGAAATACAATGGTAGCAGAAGCAAAAGATAGAAAGGAGAATAGTAAAAGTGGAGGGCAGAGAAACCCAAGGCAAAACTCAAAAAGGGCCACATTACAGCAAAATTCTAAAGGGACAGAGTGTTAAAAAGAAAAGCCTGAAAGCTCTGTGCCTCAATGCGAGGAGTGTTCGTGGATGAATTAACTGCGCAGACAGCTGTTAACGATTATGATATAATTGGGATTACGGAGACATGGCTCCAGGCTGACCAAGGTTGGGAACTCGACATCCAGGGGTATTCAACATTCAGGAAAGATAGACAGAAAGGAAGAGGATGAGAGGTAGCGCTGCTGGTTAAAGAGGAAATTAACGCAATAGTAAGAAAGGACATTAGCTTGGATGATGTGGAATCTGTATGGATAGATCTGCAGAATACCAAAGGGCAGAAAATGCTAGTGGGAGTTGTGTACAGCCCCCTAAACAGCAGTAGTGAGATTGGGGATGGCATCAAACAAGAAATTAGGGATGCGTGCAATAAAGATACAGCAGTTATCATGGGCGACTTTAATCTACATATATATTGGGCTAACCAAGCTGGTAGCAATGCGGTGGAGGAGGATTTCCTGGAGTGTATTAGGGATGGTTTTCTCGACCAATATGTCGAGGAACCAACTAGAGAGCTGACCATCCGAGACTGGGTGTTGTGTAATGAGAGAGGACTAATTAGCAATCTTGTTGTGCGAGACCGTCCTGCGGAAGAGTGACCATAATATGGTAGAATTGTTTATTAAAATGGAGAGTGACGGTGTTAATTCAGAGACTAGGGTCCTGAACTTAAGGAAAGGTAACTTCGATGGTATAAGACGTGAATTGGCTAGGATAGACTGGCAAATGATACTTAAAGGGTTGACAGTGGATAGGCAATGGCAGACATTTATAGATTATATTAATGGACTTCAACAATTTTACATCCCAACTATTTAAAAATAAAACAGGGAAGGTAGCTCAACCGTGGTTAACAAGGGAAATTAGGGATAATGTTAAATCCAAGGAAGAGGCATATAAATTGGCCAGAAAAAGCAGCAATCCTGAGGACTGGGAGAAATTTTGAATTCCGCAGAGGAGGACAAAGGGTCTAATTAGGAGGGGGAAAATAGACTATGAGAGGATGCTTGCAGGGAACATAAAAACTGACTGCAAAAGCTTCCATAGATATGTGAAGAGAGAAAAAGATTAGTGAAGACCAATGTAGGGCCTTTGCAGTCAAAATCAGGTGAATTTATAATGGGGAACAAAGAAATGGCAGACCAATTGAACAAATACTTTGGATCTGTCTTCACTAAGGAAGACACAAATAACCTTCCGGAAATACTGGGGGTTTGAGGGTCTAGCGAAAAGGAGGAACTGAAGGAAATCCTTATTAGTCAGGAAATTGTGTTAGGAAAATTGAAGGGATTGAAGGCCGATAAATCCCCAGGGCCTGATAAGCTGCATCCCAGAATACTTAAGGAAGCGGCCCTAGAAATAGTGGATGCATTGGTGATCATTTTCCAACATTCTATTGACTCTGGATTAGTTCCTATGGACTGGAGGGTAACTAATGTAACACCACCTTTTTAAAAAAGGAGGGAGAGAGAAAACAGGGAATTATAGACCAGTTAGCCTGACATCGGTGGTAGGGAAAGTGTTGGAATCAATTATTAAAGATGAAATAGCAGCACATTTGGACAGCAGTGACAGGATCGGTCCAAGTCAGCATGGATTTATGAAAGGGAAATCATGCTCGACAAATCTTCTAGAATTTTTTGAGGATGTAACTAGTAGAGTGGACAAGAGAGAACCAGTGGATGTTGTGTATTTGGACTTTCAAAAGGCTTTTGACAAGGTCCCACACAAGAGATTAGTGTGTAAAATTAAAGCACATGGTATTGGGGGTAATGTATTGACGTGGATAGAGAACTGGTTGGCAGACAGGAAGCAGAGAATCGGAATAAACAGGTCCTTTTCAAAATGGCAGGCAGTAACCAGTGGGGTGCCGCAGGGTTCAGTGCTGGGACCCCAACTATTTACAATTTACATCAATGATTTAGATGAAGGAATTGAATGTAATATCTCCAAATTTGCAGATGACACTAAGCTAGGTGGCGGTGTGAGCTGTGAGAAGGATGCTAAGAGGCTGAAGGGTGACTTGGACAGGTTAGGTGAGTGGGCAAATGCATGGCAGATGCAGTATAATGTGGATAAATGTGAGGTTATCCACTTTGGTGGCAAAAACAGGAAGCCAGACTATTATCTGAATGGTGACAGATTAGGAAAAGGGGAGGTGCAACGAGACCTGGGTGTCATGGTACATCAGTCATTGAAGTTTGGCATGCAGGTACAGCAGGCGGTGAAGAAGGCAAATGGTATGTTGGCCTTCATAGCTAGAGGATTTGAGAAAAGAAGCGAGAGGTCTTACTGCAGTTGAACAGAGCCTTGGTGAGGCCACACCTGGAATATTGTGTTCAGTTTTGGTCTCCTAATCTGAGGAAAGACGTTCTTGCTGTTGAGGGAGTACAGTGAAGCTTCACCAGATTGATTCCCGGGATGGCAGGACTGACGTATGAGGAGATCACTGGAGTTTAGAAGAATAAGAGGGGATCTCCTAGAAACATATAAAATTCTGACGGGATTGGACAGATTAGATGCAGGAAGAATGTTCCCGATATTGGGGGAGTCCAGAACCAGGGGTCACAGTCTAAGGATAAGGGGTAAGCCATTTAGGACTGAGATGAGGAGAAACTTCTTCACTCAGAGTTGTTAACCTGTGGAATTCTCTTCCGCAGAGAGTTGTTGATGCCAGTTCGTTAGATATATTCAAGAGGGAGTTAGATATGGCCCTGACGGCTAAAGGGTTGAAGGGGTATGGAGAGAAAGCAGGAAAGGAGTACTGAGGTGAATGATCAGCCATGATCTTATTGAATGGTGGTGCAGGCTCGAAGGCCGAATGGCCTATTACTCCACCTATTTCTCTATGTTTCTATGTTTCACAACATTGCTGATCTTCACCTCCTTGGTCGTAACGGAAGGTGCTGTTGAAGTAACTTTGGTTAATTTATGGAGCATCCCGTAGATAATATATATCTTGCAGTACCCCACTGATCAAGGGGTGGATATTGAGTAGATTGCAGGGCTTCTGATCAAATAAACTGCTTTGCCCTGCATGGTGTTGAGCTTTTTGAGTTTTGTTGCAGGTGCACCTATCCAAGTTTGTGGTACTTCTGATTTCAGCCTTGTAGATGGTAGAGAGGCTTTAAGAAGTCAGGAGGTGAGTCACTTGACACAATGTACTTGGCCTCTTCTCGGTGCTGCTACGGCCTTTGGTCAGAAGTGACCTTTAGGATGTTGATGGTGGGGACTGCAGTGATGGTGCCATTGAATGTCGGGGGGAAGTGGATGGGGTTACTCTTGTTAAAGATGGTTATTACTAGGCACTTGTGTGGTGTAAATGTTACCTGCCATTTGTCAGCCCAAGCTGGATGTTATCCCAGAATGATACTGTGGGTTAGAGCATTAAATTATGAGGACGGGTTGCTTAAATTTGGTATGTATTCCCTTGAGTATAGAAGGTTGAGGTGTTAAAATGTTGAAAGGTTTTGAATTCAGAACAAGGGGACATAATCTTAAAATTAGAGCTAATCCATTCAGAAGTGAAGTCAGGAAGCACTATTTTCACATAAAGGGTAGTAGAAATCTGGAATACTCTCTTCCCCAAAAAGGCTGTGGATACTAGGACAGTTGGAGCTTTCAGGACTGAGATATATAGATTTTTGAGGAATATAGATCAAAGCTGGTAAAATGGAGTCGAGGTACAGATCAGCCATGATCTATTTGAATGGGAGAACATGGCTGAGGGGCTGAATGGCCTACTCCCGTTCTTTATGTTCCCAGTACTGCTATATGCTGGCATGGACTACTTCATTATTGGTGAGTTGTGAATGGAAGTGAACACTAGAAACATTAGTGAACAGTCTCAAATCCTGACCTTATGATGGAGGAAAGGTCATTGATGAAGTAGCTGAAGATGGTGGGGCCAAGGAGGAAACGCCTGCAGCAATGAGTGGGGCTGCAATTAGTGACTTCCAATAACTATGACCATCTTCCTTTGTGTTAGATATGATTCCAACCGTTGAAGAATCTTGCCGTTGATCTCCAGTGGCCTCAATTTTGCTAGGGTTCCTTGGTGCCATTCTTTTAGAATGTTGTCTTGATGTCACATCTCTCCTCTGGCATTTGTCTCTTGTATTCATGTCTGAATCAATGCATTGATAAGATCTGGAGTTGAGTGGTGCTGGTGGAATCCAAACTGAGCACCGGAGAGCAGATTTTTCACAAGTAGGTTATGCGTAATGAGACTGTTGATGAATCCATCTATCACTTTATTGATTAGTGGGAGAAGCTGTCTGGCTTCGTTTGGTTTGTCCTTTTTTTGAGGATAGGACAAATCTGGGTAATCTTCCGCATTGTTTGGTAGATACCAATGCCATAGCAGCATTGGAACAGCTTTGTGGTTAGGTGTAGTCTGCAGGTCTTCAGCACTACAGCCAGGAGGTTGTTGGAGCCCATAATCTTTGCAGTTCAACGCATTCAGCCACTGATCAATGTCACATATCTATGATGGTAGAAATCTTGAGAAACGCTACTACGTTGGATCATCTATTTGGCACTTTTGGCTGAAAATGTTTGCAAATATTTTAGTCTGAGGTTGTAAGAGCACTAACTCAGCACAGCAAGGTTCAGTGATCTGTCTACAGTACTAAGATGATCTGAGTTCTTGCTGGTTAAAAAAGTGAGTTGTTGAGGCATACAAACCAAGAAGGGCCCAGCTGGCTGATCTCACCAGAATGGCAGTGGAAAAGCTACAATTGGCGTCAACACCTCTGGGTTAGGGAGGGAACAATCGGCAAGGTTCCTGCTATCTGCTAGCTCCTGATTGAAGTGCACATTATGTCCCCTGTGGCTTAATAACATACTTCTATTCATTATCTTGGCCCTCACATGGAACATTGGCCACTTTAACAAGATACCATGGAATTGTCCCAACAAGGAATCAGAGTCTTCAGGGGATCAGGATGGCAGGGTAGATAATGTGCAAAAAAAGTAGGGAAATGGGTAAAATACTTGTTTATCTGTAATTTGAGTTTTTCCACTTCAAGTCTAATTCTGTACACCAGTTTTAGATTAAACAATGGCAATTCAAGGACGAAATACTCATTGAAACAACTTTTATGAAGATCTTGTTACTATCTTCAGATAATAGTGCTTGGAAAAATATAGGTTAATAAATGAAAGCCAACACGATTTGTTAAAATTAAATCATGTTTGACTAAATTAATTGTGAAGGCCTAGATAGTGAATAGAAGTATGTTATTAAACCACAGGGGACATCATGTGCACTTCAGTCAGGAGCTGCCAGATAGTCGTCAGAAGCAGGAACTTTGCCGATTGTTTCCTCCCTAACCCAGAGGTGTTGAGGCCAATTGTAGCTTTTCCACTGCCATTCAGGTGAGATCAGCCAGCTGGGCCCTTCTTGGTTTGTATGCCTCAACAACTCACTCTTTCTTATTCATAATAAGGTGGATGAATTGAGTGCGCAGATAGCCGTTAATGGGTATGATGTAATTGGGATTACGGAGACATGGCTCCAGAGTAACCAAGGCTGGGAACTCAACATCCAGGGGTATTCAATATTCAGGAAGGACAGACAGACAGGAAGGAAAAGGAGGTGGGGTAGCGTTACTGGTTAAAGAGGAGATTAACGCAATAGCAAGGAAGGACATTAGCGTGGATGATGTGGAATCTATATGGGTAGAGCTGCGAAACACCAAAGGGCAGAAAACGTGAGTAAGAGTTGTGTACGGACTACCAAACAGTAGTAGGGAGATTGGGGATGGCATCAAACAGGAAATTAGGGATGCGTGCAATAAGGGTACAGCAGTTATCATGGGTGACTTTAATCTACATATTGATTGGACTAACCAAACTGGTAGCAATACTATGGAGGAGGATTTCCTGGAGTGTATGTCGAGGAACCAACTAGAGAGCAGGCCTTCCTAGACTGGGTCTTGTGTAACAAGAGAGGATTAATTAGCAATCTGGTCGTGCGGGGCCCCTTGGGGAACAGTGACGAAATATGGTAGAATTCTTCATTTAAGATGGAGAGTGACACAATTAATTCAGAGACTAGGGTCCTGAACTTAAAGAAAAGAAACTTCGACGGTATGGGACGTGAATTGGCTAGGATAGACTGGAGAATGATAGTTAAAGGGTTGACGGTGGATAGGCAATGGCAGACATTTAAATATCACATGGATGAACTACAACAATTGTAGATCCCTGTGTGGCATAAGAATAAAAAAGGGAAGGTGGCTCAACCGTAGCTAACAAGGGAAATTAGGAAAAGTGTTAAATCCAAGGAAGAGGCATATAAATTGGCCAGAAAAAAGCAGCAAACCTGAGGACTGGGAGAAATTTAGAATTCAGGAGAGGAGGACAAAGGGTTTAATTAGGAGGGGGAAAATAGAGTATGAGAGTAAGCTTGCAGGGAACATAAAAACTGACTGCAAAAGCTTCTATACATATGTGAAGGGAAAAAGATTAATGAAAACTAATGGAGGTCCCTTGCAGTCAGAATCGGGTGAATTCATAATGGGGAACAAGGAAATGGCAGACCAATTGAACAAATACTTTGGTTCTGTCTTCACTAAGGAAGACACGAATAACCTCCCGAAAATACTAGGGGACTGAGGGTCTAGCAAGAAGGGGGAACTGAGGGAAATCCTTATGTCAGAAAATGGTGTTGGGGAAATTGAAGGGACTGAAAGCCGATAAATCCCCAGGGCCTGATAGTCTGCATCTCAGAGTAGTTAAGGAAGTGGCCCTAGAAATAGTAGATGCATTGGTGATCATTTTCCAACATTCAGTGGACTCTGGACTCTGGATCAGTTCCTATGGATTGGAGGGTAGCTAATGTAACCCCACTTTTTAAAAAAGGAGGAAGAGAGAAAACAGGGAATTATAGACCGGTTAGCCTGACATCGGTAGTGGGGAAAATGCTGGAATCAATTATTAAAGATGTAATAGCAGCGCATCTGGAAAGCAGTGACAGGATCGGTCCAAGTCAGCATGGATTTATGAAAGGGAAATCATGCTTGACAAATCTTCTAGAGTTTTTTGAGGATGTAACTAGTAGAGTGGACAAGGGAGAACCAGTGGATGTTGTGTATTTGGACTTTCAAAAGGCTTTTGATGAGGTCCCACACAAGAGATTAGTGTGTAAAATTAAAGCACATGGTATTGGGGGTAATGTATTGACGTGGATAGAGAACTGATTGGCAGATAGGAAGCAAAGAGTGGGAATAAACAGGTCCTTTTCAGAATGGCAGGCAGTGACTAATGGGGTGCCGCAGGGTTCAATGCTGGGACCCCAGCTATTTACAATATACATTAATGATTTAGACAAAGGAATTGAATGTGATATCTCCAAGTTTGCAGATGACACTAAGCTAGGTGGCGGTGTGAGCTGTGAGGAGGATGCTAAGAGGCTGAAGGGTGACTTGGACAGGTTAGGTGAGTGGGCAAATGCATGGCAGATGCAGTATAATGTGGATAAACGTGAGGTTATCCACTTTGGTGGCAAAAACAGGAAGCCAGATTATTATCTGAATGGTGACCGATTATTAAAAGGGGAGGTGCAAAGAGACCTCGGTGTCATGGTACATCAGTCATTGAAGGTAGACATGCAGGTACAGCAGGCAGTAAAGAAAGCAAATGGCATGCTGGCCTTCATAGTGAGGGGATTTGTGTATTGGAGCAGGGAGGTCTTACTGCAGCTGTACAGGGCCTTGGTGAGACCACACCTTGAATATTGTGTGCAGTTAATCTCCTAATCTGAGGAAGGACATGCTTGCTATTGAGGGAGTGCAGCGAAGGTTCACCAGACTGATTCCCGGGATGGCAGGACTGACATATGAGAAAAGACTGGATCGGCTAGGCTTATACTCATTGTAATTTAGAAGAATGAGAGGGGATCTCGTAGAAACTTATAAAATTCTGACGGGACTGGACAGCTTGGATGCAGGTAGAATGTTCTCGATGTTGGGGAAGTCGAGAACCAGGGGTCACCGCCTAAAGATAAGGGGTAAACCATTAAGGACCGAGATGAGAAGAAACTTTTTCACCCATGAATTGTGAACCTATGGAATTCTCTGCCACAGAAAGTTGTTGAGTCTAGTTCGTTGGACGTATTCAAAAAGGAGTTAGATGTGGCCCTTGCGGCTAAAGGGATCGGGGGTATGGAGAAAAGGCAGGGGTGGGGTACTGAGGTTGCATGATCAGCCATGATCATATTGAATGGCGGTGCTGGCTCGAAGGGCTGAATGGCCTACTTCTGCACCTATTTTCTATGTTTCTTTGAAGTAATGGAGTGGGTTGATGAGGGTAGTGCGGTTAATGTTGTGTACATGAACTTTAAAAGACATTTGACAAAGTACCACAAAAAGACTTGTTAGTAAAATTGAAGCCCATGGATCAAAGGGACAGTGGCAGCGTTGATATTAAATTCAGCATTTTTCTTGTGGTTTGAGACCATCTGGAGTATATACACAACCAATGCAAAGCCAAATTTTGGAATATTTTAGGCAGTCGACTAAACTGTTTTTAATAAACTTTACCATACTGTAGTTAAAAAATTTTGGTAGCAGTTGGAGGCTGCACCACTGAGCTCTGCCCATATGTATCATCATCATCATAGGTAGTCCCTCGGAGTCGAGCAAGACTTCCTTCCATTCTTAACATGAGTTCTTAGGTGGCTGTACAATCCAATACGAGAGCCACAGTTTCTGTCACAGGTGGGGCAGATAGTCGTTGAGGGAAGGGTGGGTGGGACTGGTTTCCGGCGCGCTCGTTCCGCTGCCTGCGCTTGATTTCTGCACGCAATTGGCGATGAGACTCCGTGTTCAGCGCCCTCCTGGATGCATTTCCTCCACTTAGGGCGGTATTTGGCAAAGGTCTACCAGGTGCCAGTGGGGATGTTGCACTTTATCAGGGAGGCTTTAAGGGTGTCCTTGTAACGTTTCCGCTGTCCACCTTTGGCTCGTTTACATAAGTACACAAGTGCAGAACTTTGCATTCCCCGATTGAGAAAATGGTATGGATGGGCGTATAGCTCTAGCTCTGCATTGTCGCACAACCCGTTTTCAAAAATGGCAGCAAATATGCAAGATATTTGTACTTCAGTCTTTTATGCTGTCTGATATCAAAAGATAAATCATGCTTGACAAATCTTCTGGAATTTTTTGAGGATGTAACTAGTAGAGTGGACAAGGGAGAACCAGTGGATGTTGTGTATTTGTACTTTCAAAAGGCTTTTGACAAGGTCCCACACAATGGGGTACTGAAGTTGCATGATCAGCCATGATCGTATTAATGCAGGTTCGAAAGGCCGAATACCCTACTGCTGCACCTATTTTCAATGTTTCTATCCAGGTGATCTGTCCTTCCCATCTCTTGGCGGTCCTGCCGTTCCATATCTATCTTGTTTTTAGCTCTTGACTTATAAAAGGGTGGGCTTCAGATTTCACAGTAACCTGCAACATTAGTGCTGTTTTATGGTCAGCTGTCATGAGACATGAGGGAGGCACTGTCGATCCACTCTAATTTATCCCCCTCCTAATTTCAACTCCACCTGCACTAGTGTGCTAAGGGATTGCTAGCAACCTGACAGGGACCTTAGAAAAATTATACGTTGGCATTGGAAGTAGATTGTTGTCAGCTTCTGACCATCTGAAACTTGAACTGTGCAGATTTGAAGCAAGTAACTTTGTTGTAAAACTGCTGAACTGTTGAGCAAGATTCTGAGATAAATAGTGTGCAAAAGTGGAAAATAACCGATATCTGGATTTGAATTGCAAGACTGTAATTTAAGGCATTCAGATGTCGTCATTACGTGAGCTGAGATTGACCTTTTTGTCAACTTCGCTGTTTATAATTTAAACTACAGTATTTCAATTGAATATAGAAGTGGCAATGTTTTTTTTTGTTGCTTTTCATGTTAGTGGCTGTCATTAGACGGACTACTTGGCCTTGATGCATGATAACATTCACAAAAAACTATTAATGTCTTGTGGCATGTCTATTGCAAGTTTATGAAGAAATAATCAACAACTCGGTACCAGAAAATTCTGTTTACAGTTAAATGTTACAGCCATAGCTCCATGTGGCAGCTGTTAATAAACAGTTGAAAAAGTAGTATCTTCAAGTCATTTTTACTACTTATTGCTGTTGTATTATATGCAACAAGAGCAGGCATCGACGACGAGATCCAACACCGCCTCCAGTGCAACCTTCGGCCGCCTGAGGAAACGAGTGCTTGAAGAACAGGCCCTCAAAACTGCCACCAAGCTCATGGTCTACAGGGCTGTAGTAATACCTGCCCTCCTTATATGGCTCAGAGACATGGATCATGTACAGCAGACACCTCAACTTGCTGGAGAAATATCACCAATGATGTCTCTGCAAGATCCTACAAATCCACTGGGAGGACGAGCGCACCAACATCAGCGTCCTCGTCCAGGCCAACATCCCCAGCGTTGAAGCACTGACCACACTCGATCAGCTCCGCTGGGCAGGCCACATAGTTCGCATGACAGACACGAGACTCCCAAAGTAAGTGCTCTACTTGGAGCTCCTTCACGGCAAATGAGCCAAAGGTGGGCAGCGGAAACGCTACAAGGACACCCTCAAAGCCTCCCTGATAAAGTGCAACATCCCCACTGACACCTGGGAGTCCCTGGTCCAAGACCGCCCGAAGTGGAGGAAGTGCATCCGAGAGGGCGCTGAGCACCTCGAGTCTCAACGTCGAGAGCGTGCAGAAACCAAGCACAGACAGCGGAAAGAGCGTGTGGCAAACCTGTCCCACCCACCCCTTCCCTCAACGACTATCTGTCCCACCTGTGAGAGTCTGTGGCTCTCGTATTGGACTGTTCAGCCACCAAAGAATTCACTTCAGGAGTGGAAGCAAGTCTTCCTCGATTCCAAGGGACTGCCTATGATGATGATATGCTTTTATGGCAGTTTGTATCCACATAGTAAAACTCTTAAGTGCGTAATGGTTGTGATGGCAGTGGAGATTGTTTAATTTATCAATATTTGGTTTACAGTTCTGTTTCAAAAAGAATGGTAAAAGACAGTCACTAACGCTTGCTGCTAGAATAACAGTGCACTGTGGCAGTTACTGAGGTGGATGATTTGTTGATGCAGCCGTACTCCTTGTACATGAATATGAGTCTGTCATGTATAAACACTTAAAAATGATGTGTGCAGTATCTGGACAATGCATACTCCCAAATGTGTGTTAGTGCACTGTACAAGCAGTATGGTATGCAAAGTGGGAATCCTAGGCCAATGTTGTAATATTTTAACTTCCTGTAACCATTACCCACAGGGAAACTACCCTTTCCCTCCCAGTGAGTAAAAGCTGCTAACTGTAAATGCATGAGTGAGAAAACAAAGTGAGGAGAGTTTCTGCCACCAGAGTGGGTGGCAAAACTGTTACATGGAGTAAAATGATTGTTTCTGCATGAACATATGTATAATCACTTTTTTTGGGATGGGGGGTTGGCGGGCAGCCAAAGCATTTTTCAAAATCAAAATGCAGGAAAGAAAAAGATTTATATTGACTTTTATCCTGAGGGTAAGAAAGTTTAACGAGTTTTTAAAAATTTTGTTCCCCATTTGAAGGTAACGTTCTGAAATGCAATTATAAAAAATATTTTTATATTGAAATAATTAAGGAATTCATTCCCTAATCCAGCTAGTCCTGGCTAAATTAGAAAGACAGACATGATGGTGAGTCTATTAGGTCTGTCATGGGCAGGAACATGGATTTGTAGTCTATTCACATGGAAAAATGGTCTTGATGCAATTGCACAGCTTTTTCTCTCCTAATTAATTATTTTTGAAAAATGCATATTTTTATTGGACAGTCTGTTAACATAATGTAGTTTTACAAATCCGTGCTTTGTGCTAGATACAATCAAAGAAAGTGGTCAGAGCGGCTTGCAGCCAATTGCTTTAGGAAGTATGTCCCAATAAGCAGTCTGTGCAAGGTACTGTATTCAAGTTGTTTCAAAACAAAAGCATGTTCTTGTCCTTTTTCACTACTGATAGAATTCAAACATTAGTGATTAACAATGTCAAGATAGCCCATACAGCTCTTTTAAACACACAAGATGAAGAACAAACAATTTTGTGACAAGCATGGATACTTCCTATTGATATTTCCAATTTAAAAGAAAACTCCTGCTTTTATTCAGCTCTGCCAATTTGGGATTTTCAGAACACAGCTGCAGTAAGAGCGATTACACAGAGTTAAAGTGAATTCTTCTGGCTGGCTTTTCAAATTGAATTAAATAGGACTTGTAGGGATAGCAATGATTCAGTCTCTGGTAGGCTTACCATATGTGCACGGCATTCACACTGAGCTTGAATTATCATAAATGTGCTCCCAATGGCCATTGGTTGGTATGCTAGAGCTTTTGCAGCCCAAACTAGCCAGAGGCATGCTATGCAGCTGTCATTTTGGGCAAGGGAGATTTCAGTGTATTCACTTTAGAATTATTTAGATACCACATAATTTACAAAACAATATTTGAGCAAAGAATCAGCACACGGGGATTTGGCTGCTGTGTCCTGTTTAGTTAAATCTAGCCTGGAGTAGTAGTCCTTTAATCAAAATAAGTTTTCTTGCCATTTTGTTTTTAAATACCCAAACCATTATATTTTAAATTATGAATTGAACAGCCTTACTTAAATTATTTCCCATATCCGGTGAGGGGGGGGGGGGGGTTGGGGGGGGGTGGGGGGGGTTGGGGTAGTGGGGGGGGTGGGGTTGGGGTGGGGGGTTGGGGTAGTGGGGGGTGGGGGGTTGGGGTAGTGGGGGGGGTGGGGTTGGGGTGGGGGGTTGGGGTAGTGGGGGGGGGGTTGGGTTGGGGTGGGGGGGGGTTGGGTTGGGGTGGGGGGGGGTTGGGTTGGGGTGGGGGGGGGTTGGGTTGGGGTGGGGGGGGGTTGGGTTGGGGTGGGGGGGGGTTGGGTTGGGGTGGGGGGGGGGGGTTGGGTGGGGGGGGGGTTGGGTTGGGGTGGGGGGGGGGTTGGGTTGGGGTGGGGGGGGGGTTGGGTTGGGGTGGGGGGGGGGTTGGGTTGGGGTGGGGGGGGTTGGGTTGGGGGTTGGGGTGGGGTGGGGGGGGGTTGGGTTGGGGGGTTGGGGGGGTGGGGTTGGGGTGGGGGGTTGGGGTGGGGGGGGTGGGGTGGTGGGGGTGGGGGGGGTGGGGTGGTGGTGGGGGGGGGTTGGGTTGGGGGTTGGGGTGGGGGGGGTGGGTGGGGGGTTGGGGGTGGGGGGGGCGGCGGCGACAACGATGACGACAAGTTATTTCAAATGAAGTCAATGACCAATCTTGCACCAGTTTTTCCAAACGCTCACCAGTAGATTCCATAATATCACAACAACTTGTATTTATATACCAAATATTTGATTTGATGACCTCTTTACTTTTGCGGTATGAATCTCATTTTCTAAATATGCTTCAGCACAAAATACATGTAACTTAATAAATCATAGCTATGGACAAGGGGGTTAAGGTTTTTGATGGGATGAGAAATATAGCCTCCTCCCTATCCACCCCCAATAAACTAACTTTCTCATCCAGCCTCTGACTCATTCACTGTTGTGCATCAGATTACAGAGAAATGCACGTTTAAATGTCATTAAAGGTAAGCAAGATATGATTTACCCCAATGAATCTAGCAAGTTTACTGAGTGAGGTAAGGCTGCAGTTTTAATCCCTGGTCTCAGCTAAATTATTTGATTGTATCTAGGCCAGTGATGGGGACACTATATTTGACCTTCGTTCACCAGATTTAGGGAGGTGACAATCAGCCAGGGTTCCTGCTTCTGATCTCGATCCAACAACTTCTGCCGGGAGTGTATGGGTGACTGGTGAGAGGATTGGGTTTTGCTGAGATGCTCCTTGTGATCGAAAAGCCTGCCATACTCGCTGTCAAGGCTCATACACGAATAGTGACAACCACGGAACCATACTCCTCTAAGGAATCACTTCAAGCAGTTACTGGAGCAAGTGAACGACGTTGCCTGTTCGTATCTCTACAGTTTCTCCAAGTTTTTATGTGTTTCCAGTAATTTACATAATCAATTGTTAGAAACCACTATCCCATTTAAATTTATCACCCGGTGTGATCTTGCCACTGAGATAGAGATTTAAAAAAGGGCCTGAGTCACAATCAGTTTGAGACACGTGGCTGTCTGGTGTTCACTGCTAGACCACTGGATGGAGTATCTTGTAATATGCTTTATCACAGGTGACATTTCTCTTTTAGCATGTATATCTTCTGTTGGTTGATTTAGGGTGTGTGTGGGGGGGGGGCGGGGCGGGAGGGAGAAAGAAAGAAAGAAAAATAATCTACATTGATCATTAAGATGTCATAGCAGAAATGTTAACATTGCTGGAGGAAGCTGTCTGGGAGCGAATTGCTCAAGAAATGGATAAAAGCCGAGGAATTAAGCGGGATAATTTTATAACATTTTTGACTGTCTAGCACTCCTTTTGATTTCTAGTAAATTACAGTAAGACCTTCTTTCCCTCGGTCTTTAAACTTCAGTGTGCTCTCATTCCAAAAGCCTGTACATGCCAATATCCCATTACGGCTCTCTTTCTGCATACTTGATTGTTGTGCCGATTTGCCTCTTGAAATACTTCATAATAGTAAAATTGCATGTGTCTGAGCGATTTTATAGCATTTTATAGAATTTCCGCATCACGAGTGTGCAGTAGAGTTTCAAATCAGACTGTTTCCCGGATAGTGTGAATTGTTAACGTTACTCAGTGACTTTCACATAACTCAATCATGGCAGTGTTAACCATCCATCCAGTTTTCCTTCCCTCTGAGCAAGCTGTTTTTCTTGCTGTTTGGCCCAGACAGCCTTAAATTAAATTATGGCGAAAACCTGCATGACTTTGCTCTGTGGAATGGTGTGTCACCGTAGCATGTCACGGAGGTCAACTACCCACATTGTTGACCTAAAGGGACTAAGTGGTACCTGTGATTACAAAAGGATTACTGCCTTGTATGGATATTTGAAATACTACATTTGTACGATGGTTGGGAGGAAAATCATGGTGGACCAACTTTTGCTCTCAGTTGAAGACTTTGAACAAATCTACTGCATAATAAGTCATTTATATTCTAACAACTGGATTAACTAGTCTCATAAAAGCAAATAATATTTTAGAGACATTTACATCTAGTTATCTATAATATATTAAAATTCTTATGGTTGTGTGCTCCATTGAAACCTGCTATGACCATTACCTATGGGAATTTCAATGTTAAAATATTAACACACATCTGTTGTGCTTACTTTTAATTGCATGTGATGCCACTAATTGATGTTCTGCTGAGAATTCCAGCGTTACTGTCACAAATAACTTGAACGTTCCTTATTACAACAGTAGGGCTTCCACATCAACAATGACTTGCATTTATACCCCCTTGCACAAACTTGAAGATTTGTAGTTCCTAGTAGCAGATTAACTGCAAGTAGACTTTTTTGTTTTGGATTATTAATTTTTTTTTCTTCAATTTGTAGATAAATTCTATTACTTACATTAAATTAACTGGTGGCAGATCATTTTCATCTATTAGAGGTGGTAATGTGTAGTGGCAAAAATGTGAGCAAATGTCCTGTTGGGCAGCAAGCTGCTATTTCAAGGCGAGTCCAGGGTTCTGGGTTCTATTCAGCTTAATTTGTGCTAAAGTGGGTTTGGCGGCTGGGCCAACCTCTCTCCAGAGATGGACTTGTGTAAATTCACTAGGCCCGGGGTGTGTGGCTGCCCCTCAGCCTCTCCCAGCAGTTTATGATGTAAACGCACGGTCTTGGCATTTGGTGTCCATTTTATGGCTGTGCTTCCTTTGATAATAGGCAGTTAATATTCACATAATTTCAACAAGTGGGTCCAACTCTCTGGGACTAATTTTAAAAAGACCTTTCTGGTCCATGGTCCTCTTTTTCAGCTTTGCATGTATAATTTAAATTGAGATTCTGGTTCCCTGGTCACCAGGATCACATGAAATCAATGGGCAGGCCGGGGCTAGCAAATAGAATGTGGCAGACCCTGGCCCACTTGCACAGAGTACAAAGGCGGGGAGTAGGAGTAGAGAAGAGTCACGGTGAGCTGATAGGGATTTCTTTCTTTAACTCTAATGACCTGTTCTCTTTTTTTAGGTGTTAAAGGAGTAAAGCGAGGCGGAGAGGTTTAGGGAGGGAATTCCAGAACTTAGGGCCGAGGCAACAGAAAGCACAGCCACCAATGGTTGAGCAATTATAATCAGAGATGCTTGAGGGCAGAATTAGCGGAGTGCAGATATCTCTGGGGGTTGTGGGGCTGGAGGAGATTACAGAGCTAGGGAGGGGTGAGGACATGGAGGGATTTGAAAACCGGAATGAGAATTTTGAAATCGAGGTGTTGCTTAATTGGACACCAATGTAAGTCAGCGAGCACAGGGGTGATGGATGAGCAGGGCTTGATGCGAGTTCGGATACAGGATTGCCAAGTTTACGTAGGGTAGAATGTCAGAGGCCAGCCAGGAGGGCATTTGTTGTGGTGTAATAATAAATATACTACAAGAAGTATGTGAAAAGTTAGTTGTTTATTTGATTACCTTAAGGGGAGAGCGAATACTACTGGGTCTCACCCAGGCACTTCAAAGATTCACTCTCCCCGAACATGAAAATGGTTAAATCATTTATACAATTACACTGACCTCTATGGTCAGGATATGAGTCTGGCTCACAATACAATTGCATCCATAGCACATGACAATTAAAATTTAAAAAAAATTCCACAGGACATTTAGATATTGTTGTGCGATGTAGCTGTCCAGTGTGCAAATTTGAGGTCAATATGTCTCACCACATTCGTTGTGGTGTGCTATGTTGCAGCGTGCATTCTGTCAGCAACATCTTGTTCCATTAAATCATCATCATCATCATAGGCAGTCCCTCGGAATCGAGGAAGACTTGCTTCCACTCTTAGTCCTGGTGGAGTGAGTCTAAAATGAGTCCTTAGGTGGCTGAACAGTCCAATACGAGAGCACAGTCCCTATCATCATTATCATCATAGGCGGTCCCTCGAACGAGGATGGCTTGCTTCCACGAGAGTTCACAGATGTTTCAATTAAGGACCCGATGTTCCAGTCCAATTGAAGGGTGGAAGATGCCTGTGCTTGGATTTTTTTTAACGTGTGGTGACTGTTGCACATTAGCCACCACACGGGCTTGACAGAGCTAGGCCTTTATCCAGTGGCAAGGGTTAACCAGGACGACTGGAGACCTGTTCTGCACGGACCTAGTGTGCACACATATCGCAGTGTGGACTGTCCCATGCTGCCTCTGGGCCCCATACCCTCATTCGCTGTTCCTCCGCCACGACCTTCCTGCTCCTCCGCTGTACCAGGGCCCCGACTATGTTTTTCCGACCACTAATTTTTATGATTATCCGAGATGCGCTCCCTGCAAGCACCATTCCCCATTGCGAGCGCCAGATCGTGGAATCACTCCTACAGGTGTCGATGCCTTAAGGTATATTGTCCACTGGAGATAATGGAAATCATCAGGAGAGATGTAAAACAGGCTGCCAATTGCCATCGCCCATTTTACACAAACGTCAGAATTACCCCCAAGGAGTGAAAAACCTGGATGATTTTGTTTCCTTCTGTAACCAGGGGCACTGACCATTTTCAAACCTGGAATCGTCCTTATCAGTAATACCATTCCACACTCGGCGCTGGTCTTACAATCCTGGGCATCAGGAGAGCCTAAACTTAAAAAAAAAACACGTAAAGCACAGCATATTTTGTAAAACAAGTTCTTATTTGATTCAATCGGCCAGTAACAAGCCTAGGACCTGAAGATTTTCCAGCAAGTAAAGCAGATCCAAATATATAAACTCATTCATGGCACACTATCGATTACATAACTAATCTAACTTCATAAATTAAACAGAACATGTTATAAAAGCATTGCTAACTGCAGGAGCAATTTGTGTGACTTCGGGTGTATGTGATGGATAATTTATCGAGTGTTTGTGACAGGTAACCTTGCCTAGTCAGCTTGGCCAGTGAAGTGTTTACTGTCTGTTTCAGACATGCTTAGTTAGGCCACAGTTGGGAGTATTGTGTACAGTTTGGAACACCATGTTATAGGAAGGATATAAAGGTAATGGAAAATGTTCAGTGTAGATTCAGTAGGATATTACCAGAGAGTAGTAGTGAGCCTGAAGATTGGGAGAGTTTCAGAAACCAGCAAAAGGATGACCAAAAAATTGCTAAAAAGGGAAAAAATAGATGGAGAGAAAACTAGCAAGAAATATAAAAACAGATTGTAAAAGCTTCCACAAGTATGTAAAAAGGAAGAGAGTAGCAATAGTAAACATTGGTCGCTTAGAGACTGAGGCAGGAGAAATTATTATCGGGAATAAGGAAATGGCAGAAACATTAAACACATATTTTGTATCTATCTTCACAGTAGAAGACACAAAAAGCATACCTAAAATGGTGGGGGACCAAGAGTCGAATGAGGGTGAGGAACTTAATGTAATTAAAATAAGTAGAGAAAAAGTACAAAAGAAACTAGTGGGACTAAAAGTGAACAAATCCCCTGGACTTGACGGCCTACATCCTAGGGTTCTAATAGAGGTGGCTGCAGAGATAGTGGATGCATTGGTTTTGATGTTTCAAAATTGCCTAGATTCTAGAACGGTCCCAGCGGATTGGAAGGTAGCAATTGTAACACCACTATTTAAGAAAGTAGGAAGAGAGAAAACCGGGAAATACAGGCCAGTTAGCCTGACATCAGTTGTCGGGAAAATGCTGGAATCCATTGTTAAGCAAGTGGTATCAGGGCACTTAGATAATCATAACCTAACTAGGCAGAGTCAACATGGTTTTATGAAAGGGAAATCGTGTTTGACAAATTTATTAAAGTTTTTTGAGGATGTAACTGGCAGGGTAGATAAGGGGAACCAGTGGATGTAGTATATTTGGATTTCCAAAAGGCATTTGATAAGGTGCCACATAAAAGATTATTACACAAGATAAGGGCTCATGGGATTGGATGTAATGTATTAGCATGGATAGAGGATTGGTTAACAGACAGAAAAGAGAGTAGGGATAAATGGGTGTTTTTCGGGTTGGCAGGCTGTAATTAATGGGGTGCCGCAAGGATCAGTGTTGGGGCCTCAGCTAATTATAATCTATATTAATAACCTAGATGAAGGGACCGAGTGTAATGTATCCAAGTTTGCTGACAATACAAAGCTAGGTAGGACAGTAAGCTGTGAGGAGAACACAAAGCATCTGCAAAGAGATACAGATGGCTAAGTGAGTGGGCAGTAAGGTGGCAGATGGAGTATAATGTAGGAAAATGTGAGTTTATTCACTTTGGTAGGAAGAATAGAAAAACAAATATTTTTTAAATGGTGAGAATTTTTTAAATGTTGGTGTTCAGAGACATTTGGCTGTCGTTGTGCAAGAAATACCGAAAGCTAGAATGCAGCAATAAAGAAGGCAAATGGCATCTTGTCCTTTATTACAAGGGGGTTGGAGTATAAAAGTAAGGAAGTTTTGCTACAATTGCACAGGGCCTTGGTGAGACCACATCTGGAGTACTGTGCACAGTTTTGGTCTCCTTATCTAAGGAAGGATATACTTGTCAAGGAGACAGTACAACGGAGGTTCACTAGATTGATTTCTGGAATGAGGGCTGTTTTATGATGAGAGATTGTGTAGAATGGGTCTATGCTCTTTGGTGTTTAGAAGAATGAGAGGTGATCTCATTGAAACATACAAGATTCTGAAGGGGATTGACAGGGTAGATGCTGAGAGGTTGTTTCCAATTGCTGGAGTGTCTAGGACTAGGGGGGCACCGTCTCAGGACAAGCCATTTAAGACAGATGAAAAGGAATTTCTTCACTCAAGGGTTGTGAATCTTTGGAATTCTCTGCCCCGGAGGGCTGTGGATGCTGAGTCTCTGAATATATTCAAGGCTGAGATAGATAGATTTTTGGACTCTTGGGGAATCAAGGGATATGGATTGGGTGGGAAAGTGGAGTTGAGGTCGATGATCTTAGTGAGTGGTGGAGCAGGCTCGAGGGGCCATAGGGCCTAACCCTACTCCTATTTCTTTTGTTCTTGTGAGCGGTTATGGTTGGAAAGAGGGCAGATAAGTTTTTTTGCATTACAGTTGAGATGTTTGAAGGGTAAGAAGATAAGAGGTGTCAGAATTATAAAGGGTTATGATGAGGTAAATTACTGATGGGTGTTAGAAAAATGTCTTTGCACAAGATGGTGAGGATGTGAAATTTATCTCAGACCATTGTTGAAGCAAAGCTCTTTTTTAGGGCAATAATATAGTTTCTCAGAAGAATATTATAATGTGTAAGGAGCAAGCAAGAAAGTAGGTTTAGACTTGGTAGCTAGAGAAAGTTACAAGTGCAAACTCGATGTTTCTATGTTGTAACATTCTATGATTCAATTATGTCTCCTGGGCAATATAAATACTGGAGATCAGTGACCAGTGTGAAATTGAAATGTCTTTTTAAAACTTCTGTTTGTATTTTTAAACCCGTTGAGATCATAATCTAGTCAGGCCATAATGTTCTAAATCAAATGTGATCCACATGGATTTATACTCCAGCTTTCTCTGAGTGAGTTCATGCATCAGGAGATATAAACAGTGAGTTAAATCCGCAGGAGAGCTGTATCAGTTGTTCATATGAGCCATTTTATGGCCCCCTTTCACTGTTGGAGAGCAGTCAAATGGAAAGAGGTCGGAAATTGTGCTCCAGAATTCAGGTGATTGTGTCTCCCATCCTTTAGACTGTAAGTACTGTTGTACTACAAATAAAAACTTTCACCTGAAGCAAATAGGATACAGTCATCTCCAGTGATCAGTGAAAGATAATGATCAGATAATCTGTTTCTATTATGTTGATTGAGGGATAAATATTGGCCAGGACACCGAGGATAACTCCCCTGCTCTTCTTTGAAATGGTGCCATGGGATCTTTTACATCCACCTGAGAAGGCAAATGGGCCCTCGGTTTAATGTATCAGCCGAAATACGGCACCTCCGACAGTGCAGCGCTCCCTCAGCACTGCAATGGAGTGTCAGCCTGGCTTTATGTGCTCAAGTCCCTGGAGGGGAAGTTAAACAAAATGCCTACGGCTTTTAAATAACAAAAATGTCACGGCAATTATCAAAGCTATTGCTTGTTTGAAGACACAAAGTGAATTGAAGCCATTCACATATTTTCAGTTTTCACCTTTTCTTCACGACATTGTCTGGTATACGGGACCATTTCTAAGGATTGTGGGTAAAATAGACATTTGTTTTTAAGAGTCTGTCTCGTGCCTTGCAGCTCTCCAACGTGTCTTTAACTGTCATGTGCTGCAGCAGTGTGTTGATGATTACTTATGTTTTTTCATTTGTACATTTATATTTTTATATATACATTTTTGTGTTTATGTACGTGTGTGTATGGCCAACAATTGTGGTCGTAGGCTTCCCACGGGCAGATGCCTCTGACCTAAAAAATTTTTACGAAAGTACCTGGTCATCCTGGAGGAATGAACATTTCCGGTCCGAGGCCTAGATACGCAGCCCAACGCAGAGGCCCATGCATCCCAGGAACATAAGCGCATCCAGGGATCACGTGGGTCTGGACCATCAATCACAATGTAATGTTCTCATTGATGATGATGGTGAGTTCCGTTTGTACTAGCTCCCATTAATATCAATGAGAATACCCCCCAAAACACAAACACAAAGGCATAAAAAAAACACCTCACATATTTAAAATTAAATGAAATGAAATTAAATGATTTAGGAAAAAAAAATTTTTTTGAACATACTTTAAAAATGTTTTAATAGGGTTAAAAATAAACTAACCTTAATGGACAGGGCTTTTAATATAAAAATTAGTGATACAATTTAATTTTTCTATCTTTTAAAACTCTTGTGCTTGTGCTGGCAAAGCAGGCCTATACTTGCTTTTACTAGGCTTAAGAGTTTTAAGGACTCTCGCTGGGCAAGAGTTGGGCAAATAGCCCAAATCTTTGCCCGCGGAGACCCTTTACTTTTGTATGCATTGGAGGTTGACATTTTACAAGTGTGGGTTTCAGCGCATGCGCTTTGCATGCCTAAACCTGGAACTTGCAGGGCCTTTTCGGGCGCGTGTGTACATCGTACATACCCGAAAAGGCCGCAATTTACTGTCCATTAAATTAGAACATAAGAAATAGGAACAGGAGTAGGCCATTTGGCCCCTCGAGCCTGCTCTGCCATTCAATAAGACCATGGCTGATCCGATCCTGGACTCGACTGCATTTCCCTGCCTGCTCCCCATAACCCTTGATTCCTTTATCTTACAAAAATCTGTCTATCTCCACCTTAAATACATTCAATGACCCAGCTTCCACAGCTCTATGAGGCAGCGAATTCCACAGATTTACAACCCTCAGAGAAGAAATTCCTCCTCATCTCAGTTTTAAATGGGTGGCCCTTTATTCTAATATTATGCCCCTTAGTTCTAGTCTTCCCCCATCAGTGGAAACATCCTCTCTGCATCCACCTTGTCGAGCCCCATCATAATCTTACACGTTTCAATAAGATCACCTCTCATTCTTCTGAATTCCAATGAGTAGAGGCCCAATCTACTCAACCTTTCCTCATAAGTCAACCCCTTCATCTCCGGAATCAACCTAGTGAACCTTCTCTGAACTGCCTCCAAAGCAAGTATATCCTTTCGTAAATATGGAAACCAAAATTGGACGCAGTATTCCAGGTGTGACGCCACCAATACCTTCTATAGCTGTAGCAAGACTTGACTGCTTTTATACTCCATCCCCTTTGCAATAAAGGCCAAGATACCATTGGCCATCCTGATCACTTGCTGTACCTGCATACTAATCTTTTGTGTTTCATGCACAAATTCTCCCAGGTCCCGCTGTAATTTTGCAATTTTTCTCCAGTTAAATAATAACTTGCTCTTTGGCAGAAAAAAAAATCAAAGTGTATGACCTCACACTTTCCAACATTATACTCCATCTGCCAAATTTTTGCCCATTCACTTAGCCTGTCTATATCCTTTTGCAGATTTTGTGTCCTCACCCATTGCTTTTCCTCCCATCTTTGTCTCGTCAGCAAACTTTGCTACGTTACGCCCAGTCCTTTCTTCCAAGTCGTTAATATAGATTGTAAATAGTTGGGGTCTCAGCACTGACCCCTGCGGCACCCCACTAGTTACTGATTACCAACCTGAGAATGACCCATTTATCCCGACTCTGTTTTCTGTTGGTTAGCCAATCCTCTATCCATGCTAATGTATTACCCCCAACCCCGTGAACTTTTATCTTGTGCAGTAACCTTTTATGTGGCACCTTGTCAAATGCCTTCTGGAAGGTCAAATACACCACATCCACTGGTTCCCGTTTATCCACCCTGTTCGTTACATCCTCAAAGAACTCCAGCAAATTTGTCAAACATGATTTCCCTTTCATAAAACCATGCTGGCTCTGCTTGACTGCATTATGATTTTCTAAATGTCCTGCTACTACTTCTTTAATAATGGACTCCAGCATTTTCCCAATGACCGATGTTAAGCTAACTGGTCTATTGTTTCCTGCTTTTTGTCTCTCTCCTTTCTTAAATAGGGGCGTTATATTTGTGGTTTTCCAGTCCACTGGGACACCTCCAGAATTCAGGGAATTTTGGTAGATTACAACCAATTGATCCACTTTCTCTGCAGCCATTTCTTTTAAGACCCTAGGATGCAGACCATCTGGTCCAGGGGACTTGTCCACCTTTAGTCCCATTAGTTTGCCTAATACTTTTTCTCTAGTGATGGTGATTGTTTTAAGTTTCTTACTCCCCTGCCCTCCCCCCCCCCCCCCCATAGCCCCTTGATTATCAATTATTGGGAAGCTATTATTGTGTAGACCGTGAAGACCGATACAGAATATTTGTTCCAAGTCTCTGCCATTTCTCTATTTCCCATTATTAATTCCCCAGTCTCATTCTCTAAGGGACCATCATTTACTTTTGCTACTCGTTTACTTTTTTCCTTTTTATATACCTGTAGAAGATCTTGCTGTCTGTTTTTATATTTCTTGCTAGTTTACTCTCATAAGCTAGCTTCTCTCTATCATTTTTTTAGTCGTCCTTTGCTGGTTACTAAAAATTTCCCAATCCTCTGGCCTTTCACTGTTTTCAATTTGATACCATCCTTTACTTCCTTAGTTAGCTATGGATAGTTCATCCTTCTCTTAGAGTCTTTCTTTCGCATTGGAATATATTTTTGCTGAGAGTTATGAAATTACAGGTTGAACCTCCCTTATCTGACACCCTTGGGACCTGACCAGTCCTGAACGAGGGATTTTGCCGGATGAGGGGAGGTCACGTGTTTTGGGTGGACTGCGCCTTTCAGTGCTGTTGCTGGGGTAAGTATGTGTGCACGTCGATTGGCTGGACTGACAGTCAATCAGTGTGTAGGGAGCCCCAGAAGTGCCGGTGGGTTTGGAACGGCCCGCGGGCCTCGGAACAGTTGGCAGATCCCCGGCGGGCTTCGGAACAGTCTGCGGGGCCCCAGTGGGCCCCAATGCGTCGGTGGGCCGAGAAGCGTCGGACCGACCCCCCCGAGGGAGCGCTCTGGGGAGAAGCAGCCGGCCCGAGGACTGTGGTTACAGGAGTTCTAGCAGGGCGACGAGGAGGAAGCACCGATTGAGGAGAAAGATTATATTGATGAGTAGGATTTTGACGGTCGCATTCTGCGCATGCACCACTCGGAGGCCGAGAATGGTCCCGGATGAGGGGTGGTGCTGGATAAGAGTCCCCGATAAGAGAGATTCAACCTGTATCTCCTTAAATGTTTGCCACTGTTTTTCTGCAGTCTTTCCCTTTAATATAGTTTCCCAGTCCACTTTAACACGGCTCTGTCTTCATACCTTTGTAGTTAGCTTTATTTAAGTTCAGGACACTAGTTTGAGAACTAGCTTTCTCATCCGCAAACTGAATTTGAAATTCCACAATACTACGATCACTCTTCCCAAGAGGATCCTTCACTGCGAGATCATTAATTAATCCAGACTCATTACATATTACCAGATCTAAAATAGTCTGATCCCTGGTTGGTTCCACAAAGTATTGTTCCAAGAAACCATCCCACATGGGGGGTACTGAAGTTGCATGTTCAGCCATGAACTCATTGAATGGCGGTGCAGGCTCGAAGGGCCGAATGGCCTACTCCCGCACCTATTTTCTATACACTCTATGAACTTCTCCTCCAGGCTACCTTTGCCAATTTGACTTGTTCAATCAATATGTAGATTAAAATCGCCTATGATTATTGTAATACAAGCCTCTATTATTTCTTGATTTATACTCTGTCCTACAGTGTGGCTACTGTTTGAGGGCCTGTAGACCACTCCCACCAGTGACTTTCTATCCTTTATTATTTCTTATCTCCACCCAAACTGATTCTACATCTTCCATCTTCTGAGCTAATATCATTTCTCACTACTGCACTGATCTCATCCCTTATTTTAACAGAGCTATCCCACCTCCTTTTCCTTTCTGCCTATCCTTACGAAATGGCAAATACCCCATAATATTCACTTCCCTTCCTTGGTCACCTTGCAACCATGTCTCTGTAATGGCAATCAGATCATACCCATTTATTTCTGCTTGTGTCGTCAACTCATCTATCTTGTTACGAATGCTGCGTGCGTTCAGATATAGAGCTTTTCATTTTGTTTTATGTGGTCTGTGCCAAATCAACTGATTCCAATTTAGAGGTAGTTGAGGCATTACAGTTTGCATGACCAATTGAAGGGGTAAAATCAGCAACAGTTGCCACTCAGTTGCCCCTGCTGGATAGTGCTGACACATGAAATTTTAAGAGGACAGCTACGGCCGTTGCTGTGATATCCTATATTGTTGAAATAGCCAACACTTGCTGTCTGAGCCCATACATGAAGAATAGCCACTTAGGTGAGGTACTGGAATGCTACCAGCACTTATGGAAGCATGAATCAGTGCCTGTCAGAAAGAGGGAGAAAATAGCCGAGTAACAGAGTGCTACAAGTTGCCACTCTAGGATCACACATTTGTCATTGTGTAAAATGTTTTGTTCAGCCATGGCCAAGCCATGGAAATGGCATCATTCCCCCTCCCCTCTTTGGGAAATGCTTTTTGTGAAGTGAACCATCACTTGCTAATTGAATCATATGGTGACATTAGCGTTGGAGCTGTCAAGCCATTCATTTGATGATCTCCCCCTTAAACCAAATCAAGCTGCCTTGTATCAAGCATGAGCTCCTGATATGGCGAAAGCACATAAGAAAACGCAACTAATTTTCTGAAGTATCTGAGTACAGTAAATAATCCAGCAATTACCATCTATTGTATAGAACCAGATGGTGCATGTGCAAAAAAGATTAGAGGGAAATGTAGTTCTCTGTCCGCAGTAGAAAATTAGAGTTAATAGCACAATGTAAACAAACTTGCATTAGAGTTGGATCAGCTGTCCTTGCTCTGATAAATCACAACTAATGCTGATCGTGTTGGTGTAACACATTAATATTGCTAGCGTTATATTTAAAAAATTGACTTTTGAATGTAGAATTAGTCTATGCTGAGGGTAGGGGTCAAAGTCCATGAATAGATACAAACTGGACCATGGATCAATGCCAATTGTAACTTGATGTATTTTCCAAGGTCTGACATTTCTGTCTCCAGTTCTTATAGACAGCATGCTGGAGGATGGTGTTGACTGCTAAGAATGCACGTTAGCATATTCTGTGCCTGGAAATACACATTTAAAAATAACAGGAAATTTGTTTTTGTAATTGTCTTGTATATTATTCTAATTCCTCATGCTATGCCACACACCATATCCTAGCTGAGCGGTTATTAGGCCATTGTCAAAGACACTGTTGATTTCCCCCTCTTTTTCACTTTCTCCCAATTTGTGGCTTGTCTTCACATGGTGCCAAGACTGTTAACTGAGATCCCAATGCCGCATGTAGGGGGTAAAAATCAATTCATAAGCAAGCTGTACCTTTTAAATGAGGTGCATACTTTAATATGCACCAGTGATGTGCTATGGTATTGGTCACATGTTTAATACTCTGGGTTGAAGTGCCTCCTCCTCCTATCCCTCGATCACACTGGATTCAGGGAAGGCTATGTATGCTGTCAAGATCCCAACCCCAGCATCTCTCGCCTGTTTGACAATGGTATGGACCTTGGACCATAAATTGCAAAATGAATTGAGTAAAGGTTTCAACTATACAATGAAACACAGCAAATGATCATTTTCTTTTTGCCATGATAAATCAGTAGTAATAAGTGGAACTTGCAAACATGTTCCAGTTTTACAAATGTCAAATCTGGGCAGCTTAAAGCTGCGTGGGGGGTTATTTTGGTGAGGGGGTGAAAACAGACGCTAAATGGGTGCTGTGCTAATAAGACACGCCTTTTTGAACGTCTGTTTTTAGCACGCAATTTTGGTCCTAATTGCTGATTATTATAATTTGAAATTGCCTGGAGATGCTAAAGCAGGCTTCACACTTGGCACTGATTAGATTTTTGTGGAGCAGTATCGTGGACTCCATGCACCCACTTCCATTGAATGTGTGGAGTGTGCTGGTTGACGCAGTGGTATATTTCAGAATGGCTCAGGGACCGAGTGTGAGGGTGCATAGGTTCTCTGACAAGGCACTGGAGGTCGAGAGGAGAAAGGAAGTCCTGTTCCTGCAGGAGGGGGCAGAGTCCACCCCATCCTCCTGTCCTTCCTGTTCCCCTCTCCTGCAGCATCTGGTGCTGCTCTGCCTGGCCTCATGTCCTCCTCCCATTCCTCCTGTAGACCAGGGGAGACGCCTAGCAAGATGCTGATGACCAAGAACTTCCTTTCACCTGGTAACTCCTTTCAGGTAGAGTAGCACAGAACTTACTCTCTATGTGAAGTTCTCAGAATTTCAGGAATAAATATTGATGCAGTGTTGAAGTCTTGACAAAGTTTCTCGATGTGTTTCAAAAGACCTCTTCAAACTTCCAGCAACAAATGAACAGCAAAAGATGATGTACCTTTTAAGTAGCGCTCAAATTCCTCTAACAACTTGTTTACTCCCAATCAGTTGGTCGCTGTTAGGAGAGGGTGTTAGTTCAAGTGCTATTCACCAAAATGCTGTGCAGTCTCCTTAATGAGCTCGGGCAGGCAATTTAAGTGGCAATCAGCCCCTTAACTGTCCTCCGGTTGGCTGTTACTAGCGAAAGCTTCAACTCCTTTACCAAGATGGCATATTGTGCTAAACGTGGGCTAAACTGGCCTTGCATCTTAAGACCCCATCTTGGCCACCTCAGTGACTCTTTAGTGCTTAAAGTATCTGGGGAAAATCACCCCTAGGTTGCTTTGCATCATCTTTAAAGAGAGAAGATTAAGCCCAAAGAGCCATAGTAATTTCCTTGTGCTGATGTTTCCCAACATGAATTATGACCTTTCACTGTTTATTGAGAAAGATGTAATTGGAAAAGTATGCCAATAATGCTCTTTAAATGCTAACTTCTTAATAAAAAAAGACATTGGACCAGAATTTGCTGTCAAAATAACAAGTTTAATGTGTAAGCTGTTATTGATGTGTAAATCATTTAACAGCTTGTGGTGAAGAAGAGAGACCCCGTGTATTGCAAATTGCCACAAGTTGCTAGACAATTTGCGCCGCTCCACCATTAGCCTTGTGAAAACGGCAACTTGCCCTCAACCACCATGTGAGTTTCAAAAATTGCTGCATTTGCGCTTTAATTGCCAATTAACCTTGTTGCAGAAAGTTAGAGCTGCTACTTGTACCTTTTTAACGACAACGAGATTTATGTTCCTGCAATGCCGCTCAACCTCTCCGGTACAGAAAGGGAACAATTGAAACCACGGAGTCTCATTCCTACAGTTGGTAAATTATCAGAGATTTTATATTTTAATATATAAAAAGTCTTAAATAACCGGGTACGCCACGAGATGTCCTGCTCCAGCAAATTCTGGGCCATTGTTTGAGCCCTTTCATTCATACTGATGCACATGTAAGTATTACTCACTGGGAGTGGCATTTATTTTGGTTTAGAAATGTCACATCTTAATGAAGGTCATCACTCCAATTGCTTGTACGAGTTTGCAAGCTCAGCCCCTGTTACAGATCATAATTGTCGCTAACATTTTAGCAGTGTAGTCAGCTCTGACATTGAAAACAATCTAAACAAATCTGTCATTGCTAAGGCCACTGATTAATAGTTTTCATGGACAAATAGAATGCAGAATTAGATCCTGAAATCATTTGCAGTAATCTAGGGGCGTGTGGGGGGTTGGGAGAACGCTTTGATTTATTCAGTCGTTACAAACCAGTTGAGTTGTGAAATGTAATCCCACCCCCACCAAGATTGAATTGTGACAGTGACCTCCCAAAATGCTGGTTAAAAATCTTGAATTCCTAGCTAATAAAAACAGAATTTGACTTGTTCACTAAGATGGTGGTGTTGGTCACTGGTCAGTGTTAGTGCATATAGGTATAATCCGTGTGCTGTTTTAGCAGGAAACATTTGTTGTCCACTGAGCCGCAGGTGGCAGAACAAGGCCTTGGCTCCAGGTGAAAAGTTAGATGTGTTGGTGAGGGACAGGAGTCAGGACACTGCTGCAAACCTACTTGAGAAAAGAAGAGGCACAAATATGCAATTACTGATATAAAAACATGCCAAAGCACACCATGTGATGGTGCATTTGCTAATTTATGTTGAACAATCCTGAGGTAACAGCTACTGGTGGGAGAGAAGCCATTAAATGATGTTTGGAATTAAAGAAGCCCTATCCTGCTCTTCTTGGTTTTAAAATAATGGTGGCCAAAGTCCTGAGATTGTAGATAAACAGTTAGGCATGGGAGGGAGGTGCTATGACGTCATGGCACCAGCTGACATTATTTTTACTGTGGTTGCTGGGAGCCCAGACACACACACAGTGGAGAGGGAATTGGTGAAAAGAGTCACTATCTACAATATAACACTATTAGTAGTAAATACATTTTAATATAATTTGAACCTCTTAACTAGCTCAGTGGGGGAAAATGCATTGCCTGTTGTGGTGCTAAATCATAAATGGCAGGAGGATCTCTAGTTTAGTTTCTTCTTTGTGCCAAGAGGCTGGAACAGGCAAGGCAGCGGTAGGGGAACTATAATTGGCACTCCTGAGGCTGGGATTCATTGTTCAGTGATTCCTGCTGGGAAGTACATGAAATGAGGATCATTATGATCAGGTTCCCACATATGATCAGATTTTTCCTGTTGACTACACATTTTACATTGCATTCCTTTGGTTTTCCAGTATTTTCCGTGGCCGCGAAGAAAAATATGAAAAGATTGAGACAAAACAAAAATCTGCAAATGTAAGAATATGAAATTGCAGACAGAAAATGCTGGAAATGCACAGCAGGCTAGTTAGCATAAAAAAAGACGGGTTAACAAACATTTCAGCAGACCGAATGGACTCCAGTCCTAAAATCTTATCTATATTTCGTTGTCTAATGCTTACTGACCAGTTATGAATTTGCTGTATTTATTGTGGAAGCTATGAAATAAAATACATTACAATTTGTTACAACAATATCAATGGAGCCCCAGGACATATGTATCCTCTCATTCCCATTTGAAACTATCTGTAATAATAATAATCAGTTTTTGTCTGTCCTGGAGCGGGGGCGGGGAGCACGTGGCACTGAGTGACAGTTGCACTGATCAGTGGGCGATCAGGTCCTGCCCGGCCTTGCAATCAATCAGGGTGGGGTGTGATGGCACGAATTTTAAAAGTTTGATTGATGCTTGATCTGCTCCAATGAGAATCATAGAAACTTACAGTACGGAAGGAGGCCATTTCAGCCCATCGTGTCTGCACCAGCCGACCAAGAGCTATCCAGCCTAATCCCACTTTCCAGCTCTTGGTTCGTAGTGATGTAGGGTATGGCATTTTAAGTGCACCTCCAAGTATCTTTCAAATGTGGTGAGGGTTTCTGCCTCTACCACCCTTTCAGGCAGTGAGTTCCAGACCCCCACCACCTTCTGGGTGAAGAAATTTCCCCTCATATCTCCTCTAAACCTCCACCCAATTACTTTAAATCTATGCCCCCTGGTTTTTGACCCCTCTGCCAAGGGAAACGGGTCCTTTCTATCCAGGCCCCTCATAATTTTCTACATCTCAATCAAGTCTCCCTTTAGCCTCCTCTGTTCCAAAGAAAACCAACCCAGCATCTCCAATCTTCCCTCATAGCCAAAATTCTCCAGTCCAGGCAACATTCTTGCAAATCTCCTCTGCACCCTTTCCAGTGCAATCACATCTTTCCTGTAATGTGGTGATCAGAATTGCACACAGTACTCCAGCTGTGGCCTAATCAGTGTTTTATACAGTTCAAGCTTAACCTCCTTGCTCTCGTATTCCATGCCTCGACTAATAAAGGCAAGTATTCCATATGCCTTCTTAACCCCTTATCTACCTGACCTGCTACCTTTAGGGATCTGTGGACCTGCATTTCAAAGTCCCTTTGTTCCTCTACACTTTTGAGTGTTGTACCATTGCATTCCCTTGCCTTGTTAGACCTCCCCAAATGCATTACCTCACAGTTCTCCGGATTGAATTTAATTTGCCACTGTTCTGCCCACCTGACCAGTACATTGATATCTTCCTGCAGTCCACAGCTTTCTTATTCATTGTCAATCACACAGCCTATTTTAGTGTCATCTGCAAACTTCTTAGTCATACCCCCAACATTTAAGACCAAGACATTGATATATACCACAAAAAGCAAGGGACCCAGCACTCAGCCCTGCGGAACCCCACTGGATACAGCCCTCCAGCTGCGAAAACGGCCATCAACCATTACCCATTGCTTCCTACCTCCGAACCAGTTTTGGATCCGACTTGCCACTTTGCCCTGGATCCCATGGGCTTTTACTTTCGTGACCAGTCTGCCATATGGGACCTTATCAAAAGCTTTGCTAAAATCCATGTACACTACATTATACGCACTGTCCTCATCGACCCTCCTGGTTACCTCCTCGAAAAATTCAATCAAGTTAGTCAGACACGACCTTTCCTTGACAATTACTTGCTGACTGTCCTTGATTAATCCATGTCTTTCCAAATGAAGATTTATCCTGTCCTTCAGGATTTTCCCCAATAATTCTCCCACCACTGAGGTTAGGCTGACTGGCCTGCAATTACTCGGTCTATTCCTTTCTCCCTTTTTAAACAAACTGTTGAGTCCTTAACTCTTAAACATAATCACACGAGGCACATACTGCAGACACAGTCACTCTGTGACCTTCACCTTTATTGCCTGGACCAAGAAATGCTGGCCCTGCGAGGGACCTCCCCTTATATACCTGAATCTCCAGGTAAGGAGTGTCTCCCACAAGTACACCCCCTGTGGTCAAGGTGTGCATTTCTAGTAAGTATGTACAGTATGTAGTGGTTACATGAGGGTTACAGTAGTATGCTGGTTACATACATGACATCACCACCCCCCTCACGTCTTTTTGACTCAAAGGTTAAGTCTATCAGGTGGTCGATGCTCTCTCGTGGAGCGCCGCAGTTGCGGCTCTGGTGGCTGAGCCTTGGCATGCTTTTCTGTCACCTGAGGTGATTCCGGCCTGTCCGGGCTGGCCACAGGGACTGTGCATGTTGGTGATTGTCCTTGTTGCTCGACCACTGGCAGTGGTGTGGTTGACATCTCATGCTCTTCATGTTCATCGGTGTCTATGCTGAACCTTTTCTTTACTTGGTCCAAATGTTTGCGGCATATCTGCCCATTATTGAGTCTGACCACTATGACCCTGTTTCCCTCTTTACCAATTACGGTGCTCTCTAGCCACTTGGGTCCCAATGCATGGTTAAGTACAAATACCGGATCATCTATTTCTATACACCTCTCCCTTGAGTTACGATCGTGGCACTCGGTTTGGGACTGGCGCTTGCCCTCAACAATGTCTGCCAGGGTTGGGTGGATGAGGGACAGCCGCGTTTTGAGCGTACGTTTCATGAGGTGTTCCGACTCCCGTGAGCGAGTGCGGCCGGGACCTATAGGCCAGCAGGAGGCGCGATTGGCGGTACTGCAGAGAGGATCCTTGGATGCGGAGCATGTCTTGCTTTATGACTTGGACTGCACGTTCCGCCTGGCCATTGGAAGCCGGCTTGAACGGCGCCGTCCAGACATGTTTGATGCCATTAGCCGACATAAACTCCTGGAATTCATGGATGATGAAACACGGGCCATTGTCACTGACCAGAATGTCCGGTAAGCCGTGGGTCGCGAAAACCGTGCGCAGGCTCTCCACGGTGATGGATGTCGTGCACGAGTTTAATATGATGCACTCGATCCATTTCGAGTATGCATCGACAATTATCAAGAACATTTTCCCCATGAACGGGCCTGCATAGTCCACGTGAATGCGTGACCAAGGCTTGGTGGGCCAGGGCCACTGGCTGAGCGGGGCCTCCCTGGGGGCGTTGCCCAGCTGGGCACACGTCGTGCACCTGCGAACCCAGTGTTCCAGGTCTGAGTCAGTCCCCGGCCACCATACATGTGACCGGGCAATTGTCTTCATTAGCACAATTCCAGGGTGCTCGCTGAGGAGTTCGCTGATGAATGCTTCCCTCCCCTTCTGGGGCATGACTACTCGGCTGCCCCATAGCAGGCAGTCGGCTTGGATGGAGAGCTCATCCATCCATCTCTGAAACGGTCTGACCTCCTCGGGGCACGCCCCGTGCGTGGGCGCCCAATCCCCCATCAGGACACATTTCTTTATCATGGATAGGAGGGAGTCCCTGTTGGTCCAGAGTTTGATCTGGCAGGCTGTGATGGGGGAGCCTGCGGTGTCAAAAGCCTCAACGGCCATGACCATCTCAGCGCTTTGCTCCTCCGCCCCCTCAGTGGTGGCCAGGGGAAGCCTGCTGAGCGCGTCAGTGCAGTTTTCGGTACCTGGCCGGTGCCGTATGGTGAAGTCATATGCAGCCAGCATGAGAGCTGTATGCGAGCTGATTCATTTGCATTGACCGCCTTGCTGTCGGACAACAGATAAGTTAATGGCTTGTGGTCCGTTTCCAACTCGAACGATCTGCCGAAAAGGTACTGGTGCATTTTCTTTACACCATAAACGCAAGCGAGTGCTTCCTTTTCGACCATACTGTACCCACGCTCTGCCTGGGAGAGCGACCTGGAGGCATAAGCCACCGGCTGGAGTTGTCCGTCTCCATTACCCTGCTGCAGCACACACCCAACCCCATATGATGATGCATCGCATGTTAAAACTAGTTTTTTACAGCGTTAACAGTTTGTTAGAACAAAGCAGGTTCCGCGCCCTGTTGAAACCCGTTCTTGACAGTCCCCCCAAAACCATTCGCAACCCTTACACAGGAGCACGTGTAACAGCTCCAACAATGTACTTAAGTTCGTCTGGAAGTTCCCGAAATAGTCCCAGGAACGATCGCATCTCTGATGTGTTGCCAGGCCGGGGAGCACGAAGGATCGCCTCCGTTTTGGATTCTGTAGGCCGAATCCCGTCTGCGGCAACCCTCCTGCCCAAAAACTCGATCTCTGGGGCCAAAAACACACACTTGACCGCCTTCAGCCGCAGGCCTACCCGGTCCAGTCAGCGTAGCATCTCCTCCAGGTTGTGGAGGTGTTCCTCGGTGTCTCGACCCGTTATTAGGATGTCGTCCTGGAATACGATTGTGCCGGGAATGGATTTCAACAAGCTTTCCATGTTTCTCTGAACGATGGCGGCCGCCGAACGAATGCCAAAAGGACACCTGTTGTAGATGAATAAACCCTTGTGCGTCGTGATGGTGATCAGAAGCTTGGATTCTTCAGCCAGTTCCTGAGTCATGTAGACCGAAGTGAGGTCCAATTTAGTGAACAGTTTGCCACCTGCCAACGTGGCAAAAAGGTCCTCTGCCCTCGGGAGCGGGTATTGGTCCTGCAGGGACACCCATAGAAACATAGAAAATAGGTGCAGGAGTAGGCCATTCGGCCCTTCGAGTCTGCACCGCCATTCAATGAGTTCATGGCTGAACATGCAACTTCAGTATCCCATTCCTGCTTTCTCGCCATACCCCTTGATTCCCCTAGTAGTAAGGACTACATCTAACTCCTTTTTGAATATATTTAGTGAATTGGCCTCAACAACTTTCTGTGGTAGAGAAATTCCACAGGTTCACCACTCTCTGGATGAAGAAGTTTCTCCTCATCTCGGTCCTAAATGGCTTACCCCTTATCCTTAGACTGTGACCCCTGGTTCTGGACTTCCCCAACATTGGGAACATTCTTCCTGCATCTAACCTGTCTAAACCCGTCAGACTTTTAAAGGTTTCTATGAGATCCCCTCTCATTCATCTGAACTCCAGTGAATACAAGCCCAGTTGATCCAGTCTTTCTTGATATGTCAGTCCCGCCATCGCTGCACTCCCTCAATAGCAAGAATGTCCTTCCTCAAGTTAGGAGACCAAAACTGTCACTATACTCCAGGTGTGGCCTCACCAAGGCCCTGTACAACTGTAATAACACCTCCCTGCCCCTGTACTCAAATCCTCTCGCTATGAAGGCCAACATGCCATTTGCTTTCTTAACCGCCTGCTGTACCTGCATGCCAACCTTCAATGGCTGATGTACCATGACACCCAAGTCTCGTTGCACCTCCCCTTTTCCTAATCTGTCACCATTCAGTTAATAGTCTGTCTCTCTGTTTTTACCACCAAAGTGGATAACCTCACATTTATCCACATTATACTTCATCTACCATGCATTTGCCCACTCACCTAACCAAGTCACTCTGCAGCCTCATAGCATCCTCCTCGCAGCTCACACTGCCAGCCAAGTTAGTGTCATTTGCAAATTTGGAGATACTACATTTAATCCCCTCATCTAAATCATTAATGTACAATGGAAACAGCTGGGGCCCCAGCACAGAACCGGGTGATGGTGGCTTTGTAGTCACCGCAGACCCTAATCGAGCCATCCGCTTTAAGGACAGGAACAATGGGACTTGCCCAGTCACTGAATTCAACGGGCGAAATTATGCCCTCTCTGAGCAGCATGTCCAGTTCACTCTCTCAATTTTCTCATGTATCACGGACGGCACACTCTGGCTTTGTGGTGCACTGGTCTGGCGTCCGGGGTGATGCCCTTGAACGTTCCGACACCGGGTTGAAACAGTGAGCCGAATTTTTGTAGTACCTGTGAGCATGAGCTTCGCTCCACAGATGAAATGGCGTGCACATCTCCCCATTTCCAGTTCATCTCGGCTAGCCAGCTCCTTCCCAAAAGCGCGGGGCCATTCCCTGGAACAATCCAGAGTGGCAGCCGGTTCTGTGACCCATTGTGTGTTACCACCACGTTTGCACTGCCTAGCACTGGAATGATCTCTTGGGTGTACATCTGTAGCTGCGTATTAATTCGTTCTGGTTTGGACCTGCTAGCTCTGTGTGGCCATAGTTTCTCAAATTGTTGTGCACTCATGAGGGACTGGCTAGCTCCCGTGTCCAGCTCCATGCCTTTTAATAAAACTTTCATCATCATGGGTGGCGTTTTGGTGTATGAGCTGTGGACGTCAGCCACATGAACCCGCTGAACTTCAGCATCCATGGCTTTACCCCAGGCATTGTCCTGCACTGCAAGCCCCTCACCTGATTCCTCTGTTTCATAGATTAGCCTCGCTACCGGCTGTGTGTAAACCCTTGCCAAATGCCCTCTGGCATTACAATTCATACAGACGAAGTGCTGAAATTTGCAGCTTTTCGCATAATGTCTGCCCCCGCATCTCCAGCATTGGCTGAGATCGTTGTTCACAAAAGGATTGTTAGCAGGCATTCCTCTCTGATTGTTCCCTTGGTTGTTTCTAAACACTCTGATGGTGTGTGTTAATGGTCCCCTTCATGGCATGAATTGCCGCTCCCCTCCATTGTCCCTGTCGGGGCCCATCTTAGAGTCGGTTTCAGCTTGGGCAGTTTCAAAATGCCTTTGCCTGACTGCGAGATCTTGAGCCGCGTTTATCACGTTAATTCCTTGGTCCGTCGCCATGTTGGACCCAGAACTACTTGCGTAAGTTAGCTTGGTCTCTTCTTCCCTGGCTATGAACTATCAATGCTGCCTCTTCTAGAGTTAAGTCCTTGGTCTCTATGAGCTTCCTGAAGATCCCGGCATGGCTAATGCCCTCAATGAAAAAATCCCTTAACATCTCCCCCCTGCAGGCGTCTGAGAACTTAGAGGCTGGCCAAGCGCCGCAAGTCTGCCACGAAGTCCGAGATGTTTTGCCCTTCCCGACGTCGGTGTGTGTAGAACCGGTGACGGGCCATGTGTATGCTGCTCGCCGGTTTTAAGTGTTCGCTGATCAGCTGGCTGAGCTCTTCAAAAGACTTGTTGGCCGGTTTGTGGGTGTGAACAGGTCCTTCATCAGCGCGTATGTTTTTGTCCCACAGCTTGTTAGTAGATGTGCCCTCCGCTTATCAGCCGCATCCTCTTCCAGCCAGTCCTTCGTGACAAAGGTCTGCTGGAGTCTCTCCACAAAATCGTCCCAGTCTTCACCCACACAGTAACGTTCCTCTGAGTTACCGGTGACCATCCTCTGGGTTCAGTGATTCCCATTTCCCGTCGCCAGGTGTTGAGTTCTTAACTCTTAAACATAATCACACAAGGCATGTACTGCAGATACAGTCACTCTGTGACCTTCACCTTTATTGCCTGGACCAAGGAGTGCTGGCCTTGCGAGGGATCTCCCCTTATATACCTGAATCTCCAAGTAAGGAGTGTCTCCCACAAGTACACCCCCTGTGGTCAAGGTGTGCATTTCTAATAAATATGTACAGTAATGTAGTGGTTACATGAGAGTTACAATTGTATAAGGGTTACAGTAGTATGCTGGTTACATACATGACACAAACGTACAACATTAGCAGTCCTCCAGTCCTCTGGCACCGCACCTATAGCCAGAGAGGATTGGAAAATGATGGTCAGAGCCTCTGCTATTTCCTCTTTTGCTTCACTTAACAACCTGGGATACATTTCATCTGGGCCTGGGGATTTATCCACTTTCAAAGCTGCTAAGCCCCTTAATACTTCTTGTCTCGCAATGTTTATCTCGTCTAATATTTCATACTCCTCCTCCCTCGTTGCAAAGTCTGCATTGCCCTTCTCTTTTGTGAAAACGAATGCAAAGTATTCATTAAGAATCCTACCCACGTCTTCCGCCTCCACACACACATTTCCTTTATGGTCTCTAATATGCCTCACTCTTTCTCTAGTTATCCTCTTGCTCTTAATGTATTTATTAAACATCTTTGGGTTTTCCCTGATTTTACTTGCCAACACTCTTTCATGCTCTCTTTGCTTTCCTGCTATCATTTTTAATTGCACCCCTGCAACTTCTTATACTCCTAGAGTTTCTGCAGTGTTGAGTTCTCGGTATCTGTCATATGCTTTCTTTTTTTTCTTTATCTTACCCTTTATGTCCCTTGACATCGAAGGGCTCTAGATATGTTTTTTTTTTAAGGTAACATACTTGCTCTGTACCCTCAGGATCTCCTCTTTGAATGCCTCACACTGCTCTGACATTGATTTACCATCAAGTAGCTGTTTCCAGTCCACTTTGGCCAAATCCCATCTCGGCTCAGCAAAATTGGCTTTACCCCCAATTGAGAACTTTTATTCCTGATCCCCCTTTATCCTTTTGCATAACTACCCTAAATCTTACTGAATTATGATCACTAGCACCAAAATGCTCTCCCACTGATACCCCTTCCACCTGCCCCTCTTTATTCCCCAAAACCAGGAATGGTGAGCTGCCATACCTGCCCTTCTTTCAGCCATGTCTCAGTAATAGCTATAATATCGTACTCCCAAGTGTCAATTTGTGCTCTCAGCTCATATGCCTTATTTCCTATACTCCTTGCATTGAAGTCTATCCCATTTAGTATTGCCAAACTCCCCTGTTGTCTATTTTCCAATCCTTGTTTCCTCGGTCTTCCAAATTCATTTTCGACTTCTACTTCTCTGCTGCCCAATTCCAGCTTTGCTTCTCTCCCCACTGAAACTATTCTCTGGTTCTCATCCCCCTGCCAAGCTAATTTAAACCCTCCCCAACAGCACTAGCAAATCCCCCTGTGAGGAAAACCTCTTTCTGCCTATGTCGTATGGACCACGACCTCTGGCTGTTCTCCCTCTTTCCTCCTTCCCACCCCCCCCAGAATGTCTTGCAACCGCTCGTTGACATCATTGACCCTGGCACCAGGGAGGCAACTTACCATCCTGGAGTCATTTCTGCGGACACAGAAACATCATTCCATTCCCCTGACTATTGAATCCTGTAACACTATTGCTCTTCCATTCTTCTTCCTGCCCCCCCCCCTCCCCCAGTGCAGATGAGTCACCCGTAGTGCCATGGACTTGGCTCTGACTGCACTCCCCAGAGGCACCATCACCCTCACCAGTACTCAGAACAGAATACTGGTTGGAGAGCGAGATAGATTCTGGGGACGCCTGCACTACCTGCCAAGTACTGCTTCTGTCTGGTGGTCTCCTACTTCCTCTCTGCCTGCACACTTGAGTTGCGGGGTGACCACCTCCTGAAACATGCTATTCACAAAATTCTCAGTCTCTCTGATGCACCGCAGTTACTCCAGCCGCCGTTCAAGTTCCACGGGACTGAGCTGCCCTGCCATGCCTCTAGTTAATAGACTCTGAACTATCGAGCAGAAATAAACTCTGAAATTTAGCAAAACACACCCAGCAGCTACTAAGCAATCTGCTGATTTAATTAATGAGTTTTTTTAGATTAGAAATATCACTTATCTGTTTACTTTTTTAATTGCAGCTCTTAATTTACACCCATGCCCAAGGTTTTAAAACAAAGAGAAATACTCACAAACCAACCAGGCTGCAGTGGATGTGTCTGGGCCAATAGGCAGGGGTACAGGGGGGGGGGGGGGGGGCAGGGCTTTCCCGGGCGTTTCTGAGGAGCTGCGAGAGGGAAGGAACGGTTGGGAGAGGGAGGGAAGGTGGGAGGGGGAGAGAGAAGATGGGACGGGGAGAGAGAGAGAGAAAGACAGAGTGGGGGAGGGCATAAACGTTGATTCTATATACAAAGATGATGACAGTCTAAACAAGTACTGTTGCAATAAAGATACTAATTTGACCGCAAATGTTTTGCAGGTCTCTGCTAGTTATAGCTTATTTTCCTCCCATGTTAAGTACATGGAATGCATAATGAACAGTTTGAAATAACAACTTGCATTTCTATAGCGCCTTTAACATTGAAAAAGTCTTGTTTGGATGCACAAATACTACTGCCCTCCTAAACCTGTTGGCTGCGAGAGACCATGGCAAGCCACGGGATTAGATTTAGGTTTCAGTGATTAAGTGAATATGCCATTGCAATTACTGACCAACAGTGATCTCTTTATTTCCTCAGAGTACAGCGGCCAAAAAATACTGCTGGTATGTGGATGCAGGATATCCCACTTATTTTATGTAAGTACTCTTTAATGAGAAGTTTAATAATACATGTAATGGAGCATATCAACTGTTGAATAACATTGTTTTACTCTATTAATGCTTCCGAGTGCAACGGTCACAAATGCACTATTTAGAGAGATCAACGTCAGATTGGCCTGTTCCAATTAACTTGTTCCTCAGCAATTCCTGACATTTTCACATACGTTAAGCTTAATTTGAATTGGAAAATAGATCAAATGTTTGTTTCTATCAACAGCAGCAACCTAAACTGATCTCCAAAGATCTAGAGCTTTGGTAACAGAAAAATGAAAGACAAAATACTACTATGTTGGGAGATTATTAAATTCCTCTGTTCTTCCCTGATTCCTCACGTCTCCCAGGACCACACAGCAGTACCCAAGAGGAGTAGCATCAAGACCTGACCCTCTGGCAACATTGTTCTGAGCTGATTACAAAGATGTGAATGACAGCCACTGAGGCCAGCTCTACCTGAAATTTTCTCTCCTTCAATGCAGCTGAGATAGTGAAATGAGCAATTCCAAGTGAATCTCTGATATTTCCACATTATAATATTTATAAGAGGGAACAACTTTACAATTCTAAAGGGGGTGCATGAACAGAAAGACCTGGGGGTATATGTGCACAAATTGTTGAAGGTGGCAGGGCAGGTTGAGAAAGCGGTTAAAAAAGTATATGGGATCCTGGGCTTCATAAATAGAGGGATAGAATACAAAAGCAAGGATGTTATAAAGAACCTTTATAAACATTGGTTCGGCCTTAACTGGAGTATTGTGTCCAATTCTGGGCACCGCACTTTAGGAAGGATGTGAAGGCCTTAGAGAGGGTGCAGAAAAGATTAACAAGAATGATTCCAGGGATGAGGGACTTCAGTTACATGGAGAGACTGGAGAAGCTGGAGTTGTTCTCCTTAGAGCAGAGAAGGTTGGGAGGAGATTTGATAGAGGTATTCAAAATCATGAGGGGTCTAGACTGATTAGATAGAGAGAAACTGTTCCCATTGGCGGAACCAGAGGACACAGATTTAAGGTGATTGGCAGAAGAACCATAGGCTACATGAGGAAAAACATTCTTATGCAGTGAGTGGTTAGGATCTGGAATGCACTGCCTGAAAGGGTGGTGTAGGCAGATTCAATCGTGGCTTTCAAAAGGGATTTGGATAAGTACCTGAAGGGAAAAAAAATTGCAGGGCTATGGAGAAAGGGTGGGGGAGTGGGACGAGCTGAAGTGCTCTTGCAGAAAGCTGGCATGGGCATGATGGGCCAAATGTTCTCCTCCTATGCTGTAACCATGCTATGATTCTATGAACTTTGTTTCTCAAGGTGTAAAAGTTAGATTTCAAAAATGTCAATTTAATTTAAAGCCAATTTGTGTTCCCTCCCAATTATTTCTCTTCCTCTGCCCTCAGTTCCCCCAGGTCTCTTTCTTTTCTAACCCCGACACCCCCCCCACCCCTCACTTCCCACCCTCGACTGAAGGAGCTAACGCATGTTAGGTTGGGTCCCACTGATGCTGGTAACCTGCAGTATCTCCTAAGTTGCCATTCTTTATGTAAGTGCAAGTAAGCTATTCAGCCTGGTTGAACATAATTGTTGAGCCTGATCCTGGCCTCCTAATATCCACACCCTGGATAGTGATCAGGATAGGTGTCTTTAATATTACAATAAGAGCAGGAAAACAGGGTACCTTTGGTAGGAGATGATACTAATGATATCTTTGATCCAGACTTGATAGGCCAAATTGTATCAAAATGTCTATAATTTCTTGCTTGATTTAACCCCCCCCTCCCCCCAAACCAAGCCCAGGACACTGAAGTTAATTGTACAACCCCTATTAGCCTTGATTCCTTTTCAGAAGGAATTGTGCAATGTTTACTGAACCTTCTTCAGAAAATCTAATTAAAAAATAATTTTACTGGGAGGGCCTACACCTAGTTTTGGAAATCTGAAGGTAGTTATGAAGTTAACCAATTTAAAAGTAGAAACAATTGATATCAAATTATTTAAGGATCAAACTTTAATTTATTGAGACTATCCAAAATCCTGTGCTCCAAATTAAAACAGCATATTGAGAGTTACTTCAAGACTGGTTTAAATTCAGCGCAGTCAGACAATAATGCTAATATATCAATTCACCTGGTTCAAAGGGAATGATAGTGTACAAGAAATGGGAATGTGCTTCAGGACAGAGTTTGCATCTTGGCCTAGATTGAAGTACATTGTCAAAATATTGTCATACCTGAGCTGCCTCAGGCAAAGCAAACTTGTGTTCCATTACATTTTTGTTCCCCTCCTCTAGATGAGCACACATCCGCAAAATAATACAGTGCTCCCAGTATTGAGCTGTACTTGAAGGGAACATGAAACAGAATTTGAGTAGCAGTGTTATATCTCTTTCTCAGATCTGTGCGCAATGCTTGGAGTGCGGGCTTGTTGAATTTACCTGCACAAAAATACCCTGACCAACTTTGGCACAAATTTCTGTTCTCTGGGTGGACAGTAACTATTAAGTCTGTCCAGTGATCCTAGTAGTTGATGTCTCTTGTTTTGTAGGCCTATATATAAATTCTCCAGATGGCAATGCCTAGCCTATACTTTTTGTGAGTCTATATTTAAACTGTCCTGGAGCAGTGTTAATTCCCCAGTTTTGCACAGATAATCCTAGTAACAATCCCTATCCTAGAATTCTGGGTGGATGTGCAGATGATCCAGAGGATTCCATACTAATAAATATAATTTTTTTTCTGCAGATGTTACATCTCTAGCTTTTTTGCTTGATGTCTCTAATTGACACTTGTATTGAAAACCCTCAAATGAACCTGGGTATAAGGATTGACAAGGCATCAAGATGCAGCACCAACAACAACTTGTATTTATATAGCGCCTTTAACATTAGTAAAACATACCAAGGCGCATCACAGGAGCATTATAAGTCAAAAAAAATTGACACCAAGCCACATAAGGAAAAATTAGGGCAGGTGACCAAAGGCTTGGTTAAAGAGTTAGGTTTTAAGGAGCGTCTTAAAGGAGGAAAGAGAGGTGGAGAGGTTTAGGTAGGGAACCAATCTAATATATCAGAGTGGTGTGGCATGAGGTTTTATCCTATGCTTCCATTTTGGCATGTGTTGAATGTTAATCAGGTTGTGGAAATAGCAAGTAAACGAAGGGCACTAAAGGCATGGGGAGAACATTCTCCATGGGAAGAGAAATCAGAAGGCAAGCCCTCGGGCACTTCTAATGGCTAAGACTGCAGACCAACACTTGCAGAGGTCTGCTATTGGCAACAGGGAAATAATGCACAGTATGGAGGATTTAAAGCGAAGATATTAATTTTAAAATGTGTCAAACATCAATCAGTAAGAACAACAACTGACTGCTGAAATCATTTGAAATTCTAACTAGTTGGCACAAAATACACATTTGTCACTACTGGGAATATGCCCAAATGGCAGCCAGCGATTTTCTGGTGCTGAAGTTTAGTTCAAAGATTCCCCAATATTGGGGCGCCGGCGTCGACGACCACGCAGAATGTTTGGCGCCATACATTCTGCTGCTGGTGTATGTTTAAAAAGTACCTTGCGTGCATTTCGGGCCGTTAGACCAACTTTCCTCATCAACGATATTTTTAAAATCACGTACAGACCCTAGAAACACCGTAGGAAAAAACCTTACCTGCAGTTACAGAAATCCACGCTGGCCCGCTCCAATCCCCAGCCGAAGGCCCTCCAATGCTATTTTATATCAAATTTATGCAGCTTAAAAATTAAATACGAAAAAAGAAAACTTGCCATTAATGCTCCGAAATCCAATTAAAAGAAATCCAAGCTTTGTGTTGACTGCTACTGGAGTGACTTCGGCAGCTGGTATCAGCCAAAGGAGCTCCCCGAAGAGGTGCGCAAAGTGATTTTTTTTTTAGTTGGTCGTTTTTGGGGGGGGGGGATTTGAGCGCATGCTCTGTGCGTTTCATATGCCCTGCCCTGCGAGATTGACTCGGGTAGTGCCGGCGCCAGAAGCTGCGTATGATTGAAGAAAACTTTGGATTTTTATTTTCAAGCGTCGAGGGGCCAAAAGAAAAGGACGTCCAGGTGAGTGTGCGCCATTTTTAAAAATTCGGGTAACTTGGGCCCATATATTTTGTCACTTTTCTCATTACGTTGAAATAAAGCACAGAAACTGCCTAAATGGTCTGCTGATGTTTATCCTCCTCCCAACCCTCTTTATCTAACCCTATCATCATAACCTTCTATTGCTTTCTCCCTCATGCACTTATCTAGCTTCCCCTTAAATGCATCTAAACTATTCGCCTCAACTACTTCATCTGGTAGCAAGTTCCACATTCAAACCACTCTCTGGGTAAAGAAGTTTCTCATCAATTCCTTTTTGGATTTATTAGTGTCTATCTTATATTTATGACCCCTAATTTTGGATTCCCCTAGAAGTGGAAACATCTCTATGTCTACCCTATCAAACCCTTTTGTAATATTAAAGACCTCAATTTGGTCATTCCTCAGCCTTTTCTTTTCTAGAGAAAAGAGCCCCCAGCCTTACAATTGGTCTTTTGTCCTCAAATTCAAGGGTTGGGGACACCAAGCAGTCTTGCACACCTTATCATAATTTAGATAACAGCTGCTGAAAGACTATGTGGCTGACTTGGTAAACTGCTTTGCTATAAAAAGATGGTCCATCTTTGAAAAGCAGCAGTGCGGTAACACCTTGCCCTGTTACAAGTGCATCTCCTTACAGCCAACACAGAAAACTCTTTGTCATTGTGATTGAGCAGCCCATTTTCCCCTCATGTTATGCTTGAAGGAGGATTTGTGTTAGCTGCTCCTGCATGGAAATGCTGGATAAAAATACAACCAGGAAAAGCAATTGGCTTTGTTGATACTCATCTTGAAGCTGTCAATCCTTTGCTCGATATTATTCAGAAGGTTCTGAGTGAATGGGTTCTCAGATTTTCTCCGTGGCCTCTGGTAATTCCTGAAGACCTGATAACTCAACTGTAGACTGGAGATGTTGGGATTGTTCTTCTTAGATCAGAGAAGGCTACAGCAGAGTTAATAGGTGTTTAAAATCATGATGGGTTTAGATAGAGAAACTGTTTCCTGTGGCTGATGGGTTAATAACTAGAAGGCACAGATTTAAGGTGATTGGCAAAAGAACCAGAGGTGACGCGAGGAACAGCTTTTTTATACAACAAGTGGTTAGAATTTGGAATGCGCTGCCTAAAAGGATGGTGGAAACAGATTCAATAGTAGCCTTCAAAAGCAAATTGGAAAAATACTTGGGAGAAAAATTGCAGGGATATGGAGAAAGAGTGCAGGAGTGGAGACTAGCTGGATTGCTCTTTGGAAGAGCCGGCACAGACTTGATGGGCAGAATGGCCTCCTTCTGTGCTGTACTATTCTATGATTCTATGGAAAGATACAGTATTTGCGGTCTGGATGACTACAAATTAGCAGCGTTCACCGTCATTCTGCTTTTGAAACTGACCACAACTTCGGGATTTGGCACATACACAGGCACATGCGGAAATCCTGAAGTGCAGTCTTTCATTCAGCTCTGACGCAGGCTGCACTGTGCCCCCCCCACCCCCCCACCCCCACAGCCGTAAATCTGTGTATTCACTCAAATCAGGAAAACTGATCAAAACTTCAGCTCTTCTGCAGTAATTATGTTCTTAAATTTCCCACTTAAAGGTTTGCCCCAAAGGCATTCGGCATAACTGGAGTATTAACATCGTACTGACTGTTAAGCAAAAGTTAAGGACCTGAATAACTAATTTTAATTTTGTGCACTGTGAAATGTATCCATTTTAATAAAAAATTAAAATTAAGAAACTTTTGAGAATTTTTTAAAAAATTAAAAATTTGTTCATCTTTATTTCAGGTTTGCCTTTTCCCCGTGAGAGCCCAAATCTTTGTTTTGCTCTTTCTAACATTTTTAAAAGCTTACTCATTTCCTTGTTCACTGTCTGATAATTCTGCGTTTCGATTGGCAGCTTAGTCAGCAGCTCACACAAGTAGATCCACACTAACCTCCGTTGATTTGAATTGAACTTGGAAAACCCAAAGTTTTTGACCGATCGCAAGATCCTTGTGCGAAGCCTTGGCTTTCGCTTCGCTGTTGACTGCAAATTCCAGGCCACTGTATTTAAAACTATTGTCTCTGCATTATGACTGCTTTATATTAGTTACGTATTTTATGAACAAAATTTATTGTATATTTAAAGCGGTAGGTTTCTATGCAATTTCTATGCAATACCTGTTGAGCTCGCACAATGATGAGGGTTGGCAATGTTAATTGTCACTATACACCTACCAGAACAGTAGGTGAAATTTGAAACTGGTGCTTCAGTCTAAATGTATTTCTGCACTTTGGCCACCTGGTGGCTCTGCACTGGTGCCACTGCACACAAAAACAATCTGAGGTAATATTGGAGTAAGAATGATGATGAATCTAATTATTTAAAGAAAATTGAGCCTTGTAACTCTCTTGTAAATCAGAGCCTCCTGTTTTAGTAAAATAAAATAGAACTTATCTGGGCATTAAGCCTCCACCCCTGCATTCCCCCCCCGCCTCAACTAAAGCACTTTGCCACCTCTTCCCCAGCCTATTATCCTGTGTGTAACACCACAGATCACCATATATCACCAACGATGTCTCTGCAAGATCCTGCAGATCCCCTGGGAGGATAGATGCACCAACATCAGTGTCCTCGACCAGGCTAAAATCCCCAGCATTGAAGCGCTGACCACGCTTGATCAGCTTCATTGGGCAGGCCACTTAGTTCGCATGCCAGACACGAGACTCCCTAAACAACTGCTATATGCCGAGCTCCTTCATGGCAAACGAGCCAAAGATGGGCAGCAGAAACTGTACAAGGACACCCTCAAAGCCTCCCTGGTGAAGTGCGACAGCACCACTGAAGCCTGGGAGACTCTGGCCGAAGACCGTCCTAGGTGGAGAAAGTGCATACGGGAGAGCGTTGAGTTCTTCGAATCTCAACGCTGCGAGCGTGAAGAGATCAGGCGCAGGCAGCGGAAGGAGCTTGCGCCAAATCAGTGCCACCTTCCCCTGACTAATATCTGTCCCACCTGTGACAGGGTCTGTGGCTCTCGTGTTGGACTGTTCAGCCACCAAAGAACTCACTTTAGGAGTGGAAGTAAGTCTTCCTCGATTTCAAGGGACTGCCTATGATGATGAGATCACAGTTATAAGTTTATTAGTTAAACCTGTCATCGTTCATGTTTTATATTGGTGCTTCAATTGGCATTGTAGTGCACTGATAGAATTGACATTGTATAGTCAGTGCTGTAGTTGATAATGTAATTAAATACCAAACTGCATACTACCAACAACTCGATTTGATTTACTGTACTATCTGTTATAGTGACTGTAACATATTGTCAAATTCATATCAATTAATGCATATTCTGAGCAGTTTTATGCAAACTGGACTGAGACTAGTAGAATTTGATGTGCAAAGCCACTTGTTTTGATATTCCTCCTTCCTGTCTAGTCTGAATTTGAACCCAGTCACACTAATTTTTGTCACAAAATGTTACAGATTTCTTAATGTAGTTTGTGGTCCTCTTGTCATGGTGTCTGGAGTAAAAGCTGAAATTGTGCGTCTTTTGATTGACTTGATTAAGGTGATGCTGGTCATTGAGGACTAATTTGTCACCTTTTTCAAGTTACATGCAGGATGATCAAAATTAAGTTTCTTTTGATTAGTGAATGATTGAAGTGACTATAATAAAGAGTTTGGAATCTATTCTAAATTTAATATTGACTGAAGAATGTCCGATTTAATGACATTTTTGTGAGGAATAATATTTTCAGAAAAGCTGCTGAATCATTATCCGGCAGTGAGCCAAATTCTCATTTTGATTGGTGGAGAAGACTTTTAAGTTAAAAGTAATAGAAAAATAGTGTAAAAGATAGTCTTAAAAGATGGTGTATTGTTTTAGCACTCTGTCCTTCACTTGTTGGACCTGGATTCCAATCTAACCAAAGCTGATTGGAAGTAGGTCCCCTCTCTGATTGCTATTGTTACAAGTGGCTATGGCACAAATCTGCCAGTAATTGAACATAAAGTGGGACTAAATTAATAGTATAATTCAGAGGTTGTAAGGGTCGTTAGTGTGGGAAACTTAAATCTCACGTGCAGTAAGCAGCATTTGCCTGAATGCAGCATTAAGGCATGTTGGTGAGACAGAGTAAAAAGAGATTTACTAATGACGAACCAATGCTATACTCTGCCTAGGAGTGTTTGCGACTGACAGTGAAATTTGGACACTCTTTCATTCCCTCCCTATGCTATGGACAAAACACTTCACCTCCCTGAAGATAAAATGGGCTATACCTTAAATTGTGAAACATACAAGTGCTTTGCATGTTCAATCCATGTATTCACTGCTCCCTTGGGATCTTTCACAGCCAATTTATTATTTTTGAGGTACAGTCACAGTTTTTATGTAGCTAAATGGGGTTACTGAGTTACACACCGCAAAGTAGTTAATCTGGTGATGTTTGAGGGAAGAATATTGTCCACAACACTTCCTTGCTCCATAGAATCATGCCATGAAATCTTGTATCTTTACTCATCTAACAGGACAGACAGATGGGGCCTTGGTTTACAGTCTTTCCTTGAAAGATTGCACTGCCAACAGTGCAGTAAATCTTCAGTACTGAACTCTATCAGCTTAGATAACGTTCTCAAATCCTGAAGTGGGGATTGAACCCACAAATTTCGAACGCTGGGCCAAGAGTGCCAACAACTGAACAAAGCTGATATTTAATTCACAGCAAGTGAATCAAGAAAATAGTCAGGAATGAGGTCAACTGTAATTATCCTTAATAAAAGGAATCAACATTGGAGCCAAAGAATAACACTGCTGATGCACAGAATGCTGTTGCCATTGTATTGACCAATGTATTTGACATAATGTGCTTCTTTCATAGATGCCGCGCATATGAGGACTGTTGTGGAACAAGATGCTGTATGCGAGCATTCTCTATTCAACGGTTATGGTATTTTTGGTGAGTTTTTAAAAAGAGTACAGTTATCTACATTAAATAATAGGCTGGTAAATTATGGGGAAAGAAATAAACTATAGACCAATCTCCTCAGATCTTGTCTGCCTTCAATTTTCTGGTACTGTATGAAAATGACTGACATATTCACTCATACCTCTTTGCACATATTGTCTTGTTTAATTTAATCTTGGGCACTATATATATTTCAGCTATATGCAATGAAGACAGTCTATAACAACTCAACTTTCAGCTCACAGCTATAGTTCAGGTTTACTTGAATTAGAATTGTTTTTTTTATTTATTCACGGATGTGGGTGTCACTGGCAAAGCCAGCATTTATTGCCCATCCCTAATTTCCCTTGAGAAGGTGCTGCTTTGCAATCCATGTGGTGAAGGTACTCCCACAGTACTGTTAGGGAGGGAGTTTCAGGATTTTGACCCAGCAACGATGAAGGAACGGTGATATATTTCCAAGTCAGGATGGTGTGTGACATGGAAGGGAACTTGAAAGTGGTGGTGGTGTTCTCGTGCGCCTGCTGCCCTTGGCCTTCTAGGTGGTAGAGCTTGCAGGTTTGGGAGGTGCTGTCAAAGAAGCCTTGTTGAGTTGCTGCAGTCCATCTTGCAGATGGTACACACTGCAGCCAGGTGTGCTAGTGGTGGAGGGAGTGAATGTTTAAAGTGGGGGAGGATAGGATGTCAATCAAGCGGGCTGCTTTGTCCTGGATGGTGTCAAGCTTCTTGAATGTTGTTGGAGCTGCTTCATTCAGGCAAGTGGGGAGTGTTCCACCACACTTTTTGTGCCTTGCAGATGATGGAAAGGCTTTAAGGAGTCGGGAGGTGAGTCGCACACCACAGAATACCCAGCCTCTGACCTGCTCTTGTATCCACAGTATTTATGTGGCTAGTCCTGATATGTTTCCGATCAATGGTGATCCCAGGATGTTGATGGTGGGGGATTCGGCAATGGTAATGCAATAGAATTTTTTTTGATGAGATAAGAGAGGTTTGGTGAGGGCAATGAGGTTGACGTGGTGTATTTAGATTTCCAAAAGGTGTTTGATAAAGTACCACATACTAGGCTTGCCTAGAGAAAAGTTGAAGCCCATGGAATAAAAGGGACAGTAGTAGCATGGATACGAACTAGGCTAAGTGACAGGAAACCGAAAGTAGTGGTGAACAGTTTTTATAGGACTGGAGGAAGGAATACAGTGATGTTCTCCAGGGGTCGGTACTAGGACCACTGCTTTTCTTGATGTATATTAATGTCTTGGACTTGGGCGTATAGGGCACAATTTCAAAATTTGCAGATGACATAAAACTTGGACATATAGTGAACAGTGAGGAGGATAGTGATAAACTTCAAGAAGACATAGACAGTCTGGTGGAATGGGAAGACACATGGCAGATGAAATTTAATGCAGAAAAGTGTGAAGTGATGGATTTTGGTAGGAATAATAAGGAAAGGCAATATAAACTAAAGGGTACAATCCTAACGGGGGTGCAGGAAGTTATGAGGAACCTGTATAAAACACTGGTTCAGCCGCAACTGCTGGAGTATCGTGTCCAATTCTGGACACTGCACTTTAGGAAGGATGTGAAAGCCTCAGAGAGGGTGCAGAAAAGATTTACGAGAATCATTCCAGGGATGAGGGACTCCGGTTACATGGATAGACTGGTTAAGCTGAGGTTGTTCTCCTTAGAGCAGAGAAGGTTGAGAGGAGATTTGATAGAGGTGTTCAAAATCATGAGAGGTCTAGACAGAGTAGATAGAGAGAAACTGTTCCCATTGGTGGAAGGGTCGAGAACCAGAGGGCACAGATTTAAGTTGATTGGCAGAAGAACCAAAGACGACATGAGGAAACACTTTTTTATGCAGTGAGTGGTTAGAATCTGGAATTCACGTCTGAAAGGATGGTGGAAGCAGATTCAATCGTGACTTTCAAAAGGGAATTGAATAAGTACATGAAGGAAAAAAATTGCAGGCCGACGGGGAAAGGACAGGGGAGTGGGACTAGCTCTTGCAAAGAGCTGCCACAGGCCGTAGGCATCCTTCTGTGCTGCAGTGATTCTTTGATTGTCAAGGGGAGGTGGTTAGACTCTTGTTGGAGATAGGCATTGCCTGGCACTTGTGTGGCACGAATGTTACTTGCCACTTATCAGCCCAAGCCTGAATGCTGCCCAGGTCTTGAAGCAGTTCGTGCCCATATGCAGCAATATCTGAGGAGTTGTGAATGGACTGAACACTGTACAATCATCAGTGAATATTCCCACTTTTGACCTTGTCCTTGAAGCAGCTGAAGATGGTTGGGCCTAGGACACTGCCCTGAGGAACTCCTGCAGCGATGTCCAACAACCTCAACCATCTTCCTTTGTGCTTTACGGCTATTTATAAATTTAATTGAACTTTAAAACTGCAGACTAGAGTTGGACTTTCTGGCTAATTACCTATTTAGCTTCTGGTAAGTAAGTCTGTCATGCAGAGCTTTTGAGTGAAGGAAATAAGCTAGATGTGTGAGAATATAGGCAGTAGCAGAGGTACTGCCATGTATAAAGTATGGAGAGGACAAAGCAGGAAACTATAGACCAATTAGCCTAACATCTGTGGTTGGGAAAATGTTGGAGTCAATTATTAAAGAAGCAGTAGCAGGACATTTGGAAAAGCAAAATTCGGTCAGGCAGAGTCGGCATGGATTTATGAAGGGGAAGTCATGTTTGACAAATTTGCTGGCGTTCTTTGAGGATGTAACGAACAGGGTGGATAAAGGGGAACCAGTGGATGTGGTGTATTTGGACTTCCAGAAGGCATTTGACAAGGTGCCACATAAAAGGTTACTGCACAAGATAAAAGTTCATGGGGTTGGGGGTAATATATTAGCATGGATAGAGGATTGGCTAACTAACAGAAAACAGAGAGTCAGGATAAATGGTTCATTTGCTGGTTGGTAACCAGTAACTAGTCAGGTGCCGCAGATATCAGTGCTGGGACCCTAACTATATAGAATCTATATTAATAACTTGGAAGAAGGGACTGAGTGTAACGTAGCCAAGTTTGCTGATGATACAAAGATGGGAGGAAAAGCAATGTATGAGGAAGACACAAAAAATCTGCAAAAGGACATAGGCTAAGTGAGTGGGCAAAAATTTGGCAGATGGAGTATAATGTTGGAAAGTGTGAGGTCATGCACTTTGGCAGAAAAAATCAAAGAGCAAGTTATTATTTAACTGGAGAAAGATTGCAAAGTGCCGCAGTACAGCGGGACCTTGTGCATGAAACACAAAAGGATAGTATGCAGGTACAGCAAGTGATCAGGAAGGCCAATGGTATCTTGGCCTTTATTGCAAAGGGGATGGAGTATAAAAGCAGGGCAGTCTTGCTACAGCTACATAGGGTATTGGTGAGGCCACACCTGGAATACTGCGTGCAGTTTTGGTTTCCATATTTACGAAAGGATATACTTGCTTTGGAGGCAGTTCAGAGAAGGTTTACTAGGCTGATTCTGGGGATGAGGGGGTTGACATATGAGGAAAGGTTGAGTAGGTTGGGCCTCTACTCATTGGAATTCAGAAGAATGAGAGATGATCTTATCGATACGTATAAGATTGTGAGGGGGGTTGACAAGGTGGATGCAGAGAGGATGTTTCCACTGATGGGGGAGACTAGAACTAGAGGGCATGATCTTAGAATAAGGGCCGCCCATTTAAAACAGAGATGAGGAGAAATATCTTCTCTCAGAGGGTTGCAAATCTGTGGAATGTGCTGCCTCAGAGCTATGGAAGCTGGAACATTGAAAACATTTAAGACAGAAATAGACAGTTTCTTAAACGATAAGGAGTTATGGGGAGTGGGCAGGGAAGTGGAGCTGAGTCCATGATCAGATCAGCCATGATCTTATTGAATGGCGGAGGGGCCGTATGGCCTGCTCCTGTTCCTATTGTGTTCTTGTATAATGTGACATTGGCAACAGTGGGATGTCTAAGAATTCAAGATTGTGCTGTTTTCCATTTACTAAAATTAATAGATGGTAACTCAAAGCCATATGCACACTTTACTGGTGAGGGTTCTTGCCAAGTGTGCGATTTCATAAACCAGCCTAGAGAACTAAATGGATATTCTCAAATTGGCGCGTTATAGCCAATGGTGTGCCAGGGATCTGTGTTGGGACTCTCTTGTTCTCTACCCATAAATGATTTGGACTTGGCATTGAGGAAATATTATCAACATTTGCTGATAACATATGGCAAATATAGTTCATAAATATTAATTTGCATATTTTAAGAAAAAAGAGAATGAAATGATCTTAATGAAGTTAAGTAACAGGGATCTAGGGTGCAGATGAACAGATTGTTAAAAGTAGGATTGCAGATGGAAAAGAAGCGAATGGTATTCTGGGTTTTTAAAGCAAATTTTATTTCCAATTCCAGCATCTGCAGTATTTTGCTTCTGGAATGGTATTCTGGGTTTTATTTCATCATCATCATTGGCGTCCCTTGGAATCGAGGAGAATCATATTTCTCCAGCGACTTGAGGTGTCTACTGTACATGGTCCATGCTTCTGAGCCATACAGGAGGGCAGGTATTACTACAGCCCTGTAGACCATGAGCTTGGTGGCAGTTTTATTTCCAATTTCAGCCAATGCAGTATTTTGCTTCTGGAATGGTATTCTGGGTTTTATTTATGCGGTCATTGAATACAAAAGCAAAGTGGCGGTGAAAAATATGTACAAGATATTGGTTAGGCTACCATGTGCAGTTTTGGGCATTCAATTAGTGAGAATATTTGAGCCTTGGCAAAAGTGCAATGTAGATTAATTTGGATGATCTAAGAATGCGACCTCAAAACTAGTGCTGCAATTACTGGAGCAGAGAAGAGTAATTGGAGATCTAATAGAAGCATTCAAATTTATGAAAGGATTTTAGAAGGTAAATTAGTGAAAGGTTATTTGCTGATAGCTAGATGAAGAGGGGGGGGAAGTGATTCATGTGGAGTGTAAACACTGGCATAGACCAGTTGGGCCGACTGGCCTGTTTCTGTGGTGTAAATTCTCTGTAATTTCCACTGATTGGGTAAGAAGGGGACATAAACTCTGGATTAGTACTGGAAGAATGCAAGGAGAGATTAAAGGGAACTTTTCACCCAAAGGGTTATTAGAATATGGAATACAATGATACCTGGGTCAAGAAATCATCATGTTTTAAGAAGGAATTAGGACCCCATTTTTGCAAAGCTTCATTGCCATTGTGGAGCCTTGTTAATGGCTAGTGCAGGTTCCAAAATTGGGCCGACAGACTTGTGTGCTTTATTTTTGACACAGAAACTGGCCATGCACAAGTAGGCTGCAGTGGAGTGCCGTGCTAGCCTTGTGATGCTGTGCTGGATTCACATACTTCTCTTTGGCCGACTTCACCTATTTAAACTGGATACATGGATCGTCTGGGCTAGATAATTAGGTTTCCTAAAGCCAACTGAGTTTGTAAAGTTGATTGGAATTTTTTCTGTGTTTTTTTCATGAGCATTTATTTGTTGTTTCATTTTCCTTGCTGCATTAAACTTTGGTAATTTTTTTTGGCACAGTAACAATCATTTTCCCACATAGTCTTATTTTCAGATGCCATTTAATTTGTAGCCATCTAATTACTGCGGATGGCCTCAGTGATTTAAATGAGTATACAACTAAGGCAGGAGCAACTGCACCAGGTATTATGTGCAACAGGCAACATGGTCAACATGTACAAAGGAAGCATCAACTTAACAGAGTACAGAACTTTCCCATGAGTTCAGAACATCATAGATGACACCCAAGCACCATGTAGACTATTGAACCTGGCCACCACCATCTTCACGGGCAAGGTTCATGCTCTGCTCTTAAGAGAGTGCTCTAGAGTGTCAAACTGTGAACCCTTGCACCCCCTTTTTTTTTTGGAGCAGCACATCTAACTTGGCAGCCATCAAGTTGGGAGGGGTTGTTGGGTACTTTGTCACTTGGCTACCAACTCCGTTACATGCTTCGACATTGAGTTTTCTTTTATTTCACTGTGGTCTGCAACTCTTGCCCCTTCCCTTTCCCTCCCCCACCAATTTTGAAATGTTATATTAGCTAAGATCATACATGTAGTGATTTTTCCTCATACTGAGCTATCATAAATTTACTATATTACATGAAGTTCTCAGTCATACTACGGTACAATCGGCCTTCCACGATATTTACGAGGACAGTCTACATGAAATTACAGTTGTTAATAAATCCTCTAATGATCTCACCGTATTCTTGTGAATGCCATTGTCATTGACGACAGCACTAAACAGTTGCTCGTTACACTGACCGTTGCTGCCAATAGAACAGTAAAAATTGAAGGAGATAACTTAGAGTAATTTTTAAGTCTGCAATATAACTTTTAGGAGGGGCAGCAGCTGGTTTAGTTTGGCAGCTCTAAAGCTCTGGATCGGAAAGGAATTAGAAGTCAATCCCTTAGGATCCTGTTCACATAAGTAACAAAAGGAACGAAACGCATGTTCTTGGTTAGAGAGGCAGATAAGGCTCAAGTCAGTCTCCAGAGAGATGACCAGGTCCAGATTCAGAACTGACCAAAGACGAGAGTTACTTAGTTTGCTTACCAGGACGGAGTGGTTTAGTTATTAAATTTCTTATTTACAAAGAGGGACTGAAAACTTCATAAAATCATAGAAATTTAGGACATGGAAAAGGAGGCCATTGGGGCTATCGAACCTAATCCCACTTTCCAGCCCTAGGTCCCTAGCCTTGCAAGTTACAACACTTCAAGTGCCTATCCAAGTACTTTTAAAATCACATAAAGGTTCCTATCTCAACCACCCTTTCAGGCAATGCATTCCAGACCTCTATCATTCTCCTTATCTCCCCTCTAATCCTGCTACCAATTACTTTAAATCTATGCCCTGGTCATTGACCTCTCTGCTAAGGGAAATGGGTCCTTCCTATCCACTCTATCTAAGCCCATCATGTTATACATCACAATTAAATTTCCCCTCAGCCTCTTCTGTTTCAAAGAAAATAATCCCAGACTAACCAATCTTTCTTTATAGCTAAAATTCTCTTGTCCTGGCATCATCCTCAAATCTCCTCCGTACCATTGCTAGTGCAATCACATCTTTCCTGTAATGTGGTGACCAGAACTGTATGCAGTACTCTTGCTGTGGCCGAACCATTATTTCATACAGTTCTAGCATAACCTTCCTGCTCTTGTATTCTGTGCCTCAGCTAATAAAGGAAAATATCCTGTTTGCTGCCATAACTACCTTATCTACTTGTCCTTTAGGGATCAGTGGACATGAGCTCCAAGGTTCTTCTGTTCCTCTACATGTTGTAATATCCTATCATTTGTTGTGTATTCCCTTGCCTTGTTGACCCTCCCCAAATGCATTACCTAATCTCTGGATTGAATTGCATTTGCCACATTTCTGCCCACCCTACCAGTCCATTGATATCATCCTGCAGTCTATAGCTTTCTTCTTCACTATCAACCACATGGCCTATTTTTGTACCATCTGCAAACATCTTAATCATTCGCCCTACATTGAAGTTTAAATCATTGTTGTATACCACAAAAAACAAGAGACCTAGTACTGAGCACTGCAGAACCCCACTGGAAATACTCGTTCAGTCATAAATACACGTCAACCATTACCCTTTGCTTCCTGCCATTGAGCCAATTTTGGATCCAACTTGCCACTTTCTCTTGGGTCCCCTGGGCTTTTACTTTTCTGGCCAGTCTACCATGTGGGACCTTGTCAAAAGCATTGCTAAAATCCATATACACTCCATCAAATGTGCTACCCTCATCGATCTCCTCATTACCTCCTCAAAAAAAATCAATCAAGTTGGTCAGACACTCCCTTAACAAATCCATGCTGACTCTCCATGATTAATCCATGCCTTTCTAAATTACCATTTATACTGACGCTCAGAAATTTTTCCAATAATTTTCCCACCACTGAGGTTAGGCTGACTGGCTTATAATTACTCGGTCTTATCCCTTTCTCCCTTTTCAAACAATGTTACAACTTTAGAAGTCCTCCCGTCCTCTGCCGCCACACTTGTAGCCAGAGATGATGGTGAGAGCTTCTGCTATTTCCTCCCTTGCTTCTCTTAACAGCCTGGGATATATTTCATCCGGGCCAGGCGATTTTTATCTACTTTCAAAGATGCTCAACCCCTTAATACTTCCTCTCTCACTGTTTATCCCACCTAATATTTCACACACTTCCTCCTTAACTACAGTGTCTGCATCTTCCCCCTCTTTTGTGAAGACAAAGGCAAAGTATTCATTAAGAACCATACCCACATCTTCTATCTCCACAGGCCCTATCTCTAATAGGCCCTTCTCTTTAGTTATCCTCTTGCTCTTTGTGTTTAAAGAACATCTTTGGGTTTTCCTTGATTTTTCTTGCCAATATTATTTTCATGCCCTCTCGTTATACCCCAGCACTTTCTGTACCTTGGCCATTCTGTAGTATTGAGCTCTCAGTATCTGACAAAAGCTTCCCTTTTTTTCCTTATCCTACCCTTTAAGCTACTTGACATTCAGGGGGCTCTACATTTGGAAGTCCTACCCTTTTTCTTTGTGGGTTCATATTTGCTCTGAATCCTCATTATCTCCTCCATGCATGCCTCCCATTGCTCTGACACTGATTTACCTTCAAGTAGCTGTTTCCAGTCCACTTTTGTTAAATCACATCTCAGCTAAGTAAAATTGGCCTTTCCCCAATTGAGAACTTTTACACCTGATCTATCCATAACTACGCTAAATCTAACTGAATTATGATCTACCACCAACTGCTCTTGCACAGATACCCCTTCCACCTGCCCAGCTTCATTTTCTAAAATAAAAACAGAAAATTAGTTAACATTGAAACGTTAACTCTGTTTCTCGCTCCACAGATGCTGCCTGACCTGCTGAGTATTTCCAGCATTTAGTTCAGATTTCCAGCATCTGCAGTACTTTGATTTTTCATTCCCTAAACAAAGTCCAGAACTGCCCCCTCTCTCGTTGGGCTTGCAAACGTACTGGCTAAAATAGTTTTCCTGCTTGCATTTAAGAATTCCACACCCTCTTGTACCTTTCACACAAATTCTATCCCAGTTAATATTAGGGTAGTTGAAATCCCCTATTATTACTGCCCTATTATTTTTGCACTTCTCAGAAATATGCCTCCATATTTGCTTTTCTATCGCCTTCTGACTGTTTGGGAGTCTATAGTACACTCCCAGCATTGTGAATTGCCCCTTTTTTGTTCAGTTCAATCCATATCATCCTTCTTTACAGCTGCAATTGTTTCTCCAACCAATATTGCAACACCTCCCTTTTTTTTAATCCCTCTCTCATCTGAAAATCCTGTAACCAGGAATGTTGAGCTGCCCTTAGTGCCATGTTTCAGTATTCGCTATGTTATCATACTTCCATGTGTCTATCTGTGCCCTCAACTCATTTGCCTTATTCACAAGTCTCCTTGCATTGAAGTATATATCATTAAGCACTGCCAAACTCCTTTATTCATTTTCTAACCTTTGTCTCTGCTGCCTTTCAAACTCACTAATTTTCTGCCTTCCATTTCCAGCTTTGCTTCTCCCTCTTTTGAATCTACGCTCAGGTTCCCATCTCTGTGCCAAGCTAATTTAAACCCTCTCCTAACATCACTAGCAAAAAGGCCCTGTTTCAGTGCAATCCATCCAGCTTGTACAGGTCCCACCTCCAAGAACTGGTCCCAATGTCTCAGGAATCTAAAGCCCTCCCTCCTGCACTATCTCTCCAACCAGGCATTCATCTGCTCTATCCTCCTCTTTCTGTGCTCACTAGCGTGTGGCATCGGAAGTAATTCAGAGATAACTACCTTTGAGGTCGTGCTTACTAAGCTTTTTCCTAGCTCCCTAAATTCTGCCTGCAGGATATCATTCCTCTTTCTACCTGTCATTGGTACCGATATGGACTATGACCTCTAGATGTTCACGCTCCCCCCTCAGAATGTCCTGCAGCTGCTCAGTGACATCCTTGACCCTGGCAGCAGAGAGGAAACATACCATCCTTTGTCACATCTGCGGCCACAGAAACGTCTGTCTGTTCCCCTAACTAGTGAATCCCCTATCATTATTGCTTTTCTGACCTTCCTCCCATCCCCCCACCCCGTACAACTGGTGCCTTGGCTCTGACTGAATACTGGTTAGAGAACGAGATGCACTCAGGGGGCTTCTAAAGTACCTGCCTGGTCCTCCTTGTCTGTAATGCAGTCAGCCATTCCCTCCCTGCCTGCACAAATTCTTGAGCTGTGGGGTGCCACCTCCTGAAAAGTACTATCCACATAGCTTACAGCCTTGTGAATGTTCTGCAGTGACACCAGCCGCTGCTCAAGCTCCAAAACCCAGAGCTTGAGCTCCTCCAGCTAACGACACTTCCTGCACATAACGTTTCCAGTACACGAGAAGTGTCGTGGACTTCCCAATTGGCACAGGATGTGCATTCGACAGGACTGAGGTGCCCTGCCATGTATCTATTTATTAGACTACTAATTAAACTTCTTATTTAACACCCTGTCCTAACTTCGAGAGAAAGACAATGGTTGGTGAGCATTGCCAATCACCTACTGCTGTTCTGTGACGTGACTCCTTGATTTTTTTTTTTGTTTTCGCCAAATATATACTGCCATTTCTGCTCCTGTCGCCTCCGCTCAGGTCCGTGCTTACCATGGCAATTATCTTCAGTTACTTTGTTTGAAAATAGGCATTCAATCAGCATCAGGAAATGCTGGCATCTGAAGAAAACTGAGGCTCAAGTCCGACATTTTGGCAATTTGCTGTAGAAGGGCACCTGGAAGTGGCTGTTTTCATGGGTCAACGTGGCGATCCATTGGGGACGGAGCAAAGTTTCCAATGTTAGAAACATTGCCTAAGTTTGTTAACTGGGGCGTTTATCTGATTTAAGCAGGCTACAATGCAGTTTCTGCATACTTACTAGACCTTCAAACTTGCCCATGTCCAGTTAATAGGAGCTGCCACTTAGCACCAGCTATCATCGTTTCATGTGAGGTTTGGGAAAATCTGATTGGCACCCATTTTAGTTAAAGAAGTGGCCCATGTTAAACATTACAACATTACACAGACTGGTAATTTTATAGAATCATACAGCACTGAAGGCCACTCGGCCCATTGTGCCTGTGGCAGTTCTTTGAAAGAGCTAACCAAGTAGTCCTATGCTCCAGCTCTTTCCCCATATCCCTGCAAAAATCTACCTTAATTTAAAATAGACTACCATAGCATAGTACAATACTATCTCTCTTTTGTCTAAACTTACTGTTGGTCTATTCCTAATCATTGGGAGAAATAAGCAAAGATGGTGATATTAGCTTGTGCCTGACTTCTCATTCTGTTTATCCCTTTCTGCAGGTTTCTATTGATGATGGGGGTCCTGTTTTGCTGTGGCGCTGGCTTCTTTATCCGGAGACGACTGCGTCCACCTCCAATGACTGATGATCCTCCATTTACAGTGGGTTTCACCAGGCAGCCTGTTAACACAACTGGATGTCAGACCACAGGAAGTAAGTATTACATTAGTTCAAATTTCAGGGCTAGATTTGTGGTCTGAATGACAGAGCACATTTGTATCGAAGTTTTGCAGTACTTTCAAAACAAAAAGTAGTAAAATAGAATAATGGAATAGTACAGCACAGAAGGAGGCTATTCGGCTCATTGAGTCTGCGCCGGCTCTTTCGAAGAGCAATCCCATTACCCCGCTCTTTTCCCATATCAATGCAATTTCTTTCTCCTTCTTATTTATCCGATTCCCTTTTGAAGGCTACTATTGAATCTGTATCCACCACCCTAGTAAGCACTGCATTCCAAATCCAAACCTTTTGTTGCATTAAAAAAAAAGCTTTGCCTCGTGTCACCTCTGGTTCTTTTGCCAATCACCTTCAAATCTGTGCCATCTTGTTATTAACCCTTCAGCTATTGGAAACAATTTCTCTTTATTTACTCTATCTAAATCCTTCATGATTTTAAAAACCTTTATCAAATCTCCTGGTAGCTTTCTCTGCACCAAGGAGAACAACCCCAGCTTCTCTAGTCTATTCACGTAACTATATTCCCTCATCCCTGGAACCATTCTAGTATCCTCTCCAAAGCCTTCCAGTCTTTCCTAAAGTGTGGTGCCCAGAATGGGACATAATACTCCAGCTGGGGCTGAACTAATGCTTTATATAGGTTTAGCATAATTTCCTGGATTTTGTACTCTATGCCTCTGTATAAAGCCCAGGATCTCAAATGCTTTATTAACTGCTTTGTCCTGCCACCTTCAATGATTTGTGCACAAGTACCCCGGTCTCTCTCTTCTTGCACCCCCTTCAAAATTGTACCATTTAACATGTATGGTCTCTCCTCATTCTTCCTACCAAAATGTACCTCACACTTCTCTGCATTGAATTTCATTTGCCATGTATCCACCCATTCCACGAGCCTGTCCGTGTCCTCTTGAAGTCTATTACTAACTTCTTCGTATGGTTTATGCTCAGCAAATTATTGGGTAAACAATGAGAGAATTATCTAATTTAATGTTCTTACACTGTTGTGAGTCTCCCTGGGCTGACCAGTTCTGTAAGTTTAGAGTTTACACAGCTCCCATTCCATTTCACTTTGCAGTTTTCCCCCTCACCTGCTCATTATTACCTCTATGGAGTCCACTACCTGATCCCTTATCCCCCTTCCAATCCAACTCTGACTACCCAAATTCCTCTCCTTGACTCCATGCTCACCAATATTTTGTTGACCTCTCTTCATCCTTGGGCACTTTGCATAAGGCTGAAACAAATATTATTACAGTAATGAACTTGCTCAAATTCTGGGAATTGATTTATTTCTGTAATAACATGAAACTACTAAAATAAATACCAACAAATAATGCCTAAAACTTGTGTTCACCATTCCTTCTAACCTCTATCCCCCACGTCTGGCCTCACCTCTGATAACAAATGTCTGCGCTCATGGGTGGCAACTTCTTGACAGAATCCACTTGGTCATTGCTGCCTCCTGCCCTCCCCACACAGCTCCCATTCCATTTCACTTTGCAGTTTTCCCCCTCACCTGCTCATTACCTCTATGGAGTCCACTACCTGATCCCTTATCCCCCTTCCAATTCAACTCTGACTACCCAAATTCCTCTCCTTGACTCCATGCTCACCAATATTTTGTTGACCTCTCTTCATCCTTGGGCACTTTGCACACCTAGGGTTCTAAAAGGGATGGATGGATGCATTGGTTATGATCTTCCAAAATTCCCTAGGTTCTAGAACAGTCCCAGCAGATTAGAAGGTAGAAAATGTAACATCGTTATTCAAGAAAGGAGGGGGAGAGAAAACTGGGAACTACAGGCCAGTTAGCCTGACATCAGTCATCAGGAAAATATTGGAATCCATTATTAAGGAAGTGGTAACAGACACTGAGAAAATCATAATATGATTAAACAGAGCTAACATGGTTTTATGAAATGGAAAATGTGGTTGACAAATTTAGTAGAGTTTTTTGAGGATGTTATTAGCAGAGTAAATAAAAGGAACAGTGGGTCTAGTATATTTGGATCTCCAAAAGGCATTCAATAAGGTGCCAAACAAAAGGTTGTTATGCAAAATGGGGTTGGGGGTAATTAGCATGGATAGAGGATTGGTTGAAGGACAGAAAACAGAGAGTAGGAATAAAAGGGTCATTTTCAGGTTGGCAGGCTGTAACTTGTGGAATGCCACAAGAATCAGTGCTTGGGTCTCAGCTATTTACTACAGGTGCAACATCTCAAATCCGGCAACCTCGGGACCTAGATCATGTCGATTTTTGGATTTTTCCGGATTTCGGACCTCACTGTTGGCGATCCTCGCTGCCCACCGATCCTCGTGGCCACCCGGGCACTGCATTTTTTTACTGCTTTCGTCATCCTTCACCGCCCGATGTCGTCGGATTGGAGACGTCCGGTGTTTGGGCAGCTGCCATCTTGACCGCCTCCCCCATTACAGGTACAACGTCTCAAATCCGAAAACATAGCGACGAAGCAAATACTAGTCCACCCCGCCGATTTTTGGACAATAATTCCAGATTTTATTTTATTGAATATCAAATAGGATTTTCTAAAAAATGTCCAGTTTTCGGACAATTCCGATTTTTGGATAGCCGGATTTGAGACATTGTACCTGTATCTATATTAATGACTTGGATGAGGGGACTGAGTGTAATGTATCCAAGTTTGCTGACGATACAAAGCCAAGTGAGAAAGTGAGCTGTGAGGAGGACACAAAGAACCTGCAAAGGTTAAGAGAGTGGGCAATAAGGTGGCAGATAGAGTATAATCTGGGGAAATGTAGGAATCTGGTAGGAAGAATAGAAAAACAGAATATTTTTTAAATGGTGAGAAGCTATTAAATGTTGGTTTTCAGAGAGATTTAGGTGTCCTCATACAAGAAACACAGTTAGCATGCAGGTTCAGCAAGCAATTAGGAAGGCAAATGGCATGTTGGCCTTTAATGCAAGGGGGTTGGCGTACAAGAGTAAGAAAGTCATGCTACAATTGTACAGGGCTTTGGTGACACCACACTAGATTGATTCCTGGGATGAGAGGGTTGTCCTATGAGTAGAGATTGAGTAGATTAGGCCTATACTCACGTTTAGAAGAATGAGAGGTGATCTCATTGAAACACAAGATTCTGAGGATGATTGACAGGTTAGATGCTGAGAGGTTGTTTCCCCTGGCTGGAGAGTCTAGAATTCGGAATAGTTTCAGGATAAGGGGTCGGCCATTTAAGACTGAGATGATGAATTTCTCATTCAGGGGGATGTGAGTCTTTGGAGTTCTCCACCCCATAGGGCTGTGGATGCTGTATCGTTGACTATATTCAAGACTGAGATAGATTTTTGGACTCTTGAGAAACCGAGGAATATGGAAATCGGGTGGGAAAGTGGAGTTGAGTTGGAAGATCAGCCATGATCTTATTGAATGGCGGAGCAGGCTTGAGGAGCTGTATGGCCTACTCCTGCTCCTAATTCTTAAATTCTTGTGTTTTATTTTTAGTTTTTTTAACTTTAATGTTACTTTTTTGTTTAACTTTATTTAAAACATACTGGAAATTAGATTATTTAATTTGCAGTTTTTTTTTTGATTTATCTAGCTGTGTTCTTCTGGCTTAAAAAAAACAGTTTTGTAGCCAGTCAAAAGCCTAAAATGTAAAGATTGATATGGTTGCATTGCAGCTGTGACCAGGTCAATCTTTGCCTTTTTTTTAATGTCAGACCTGTAATATCTGCTGAAAATAGTATATATGTTGACAGTATCTGGACAGTTGGATTTTTTTGTGGTTCTCGAAGGGTTTGAAACTGTTTCTTCTTTGTTGTAATTGTTTTTCTTGTACAGTGGCTATTTTTCCAAATCACACATGCTACTGGCTTGGTAATCTTTCATGTTGTGACATTGGTCTCTGGGGAAAATTACATACAGATTATTGAGAGTGCCAGTATAAGTTTGCAAAATGCTCTAGGCGGTTCTACTGCTGGTGCCATGTAACACTATTGCCTCAATTATAGCCAGCATGAGGAATAAGGAATAAGTCAGTATTTGCATAGCTTTTACACTTTGTTTTCTTCCAAAAAATCATTGTTGGGTAAAATGTTACCTTAAAATGGCATTAGTAGCATTCCTAGTCTCATAGAATATTTATTACTCACTTTGTCCCTTTTGAAGCCAGTATTGTCTCATGTTACATGTAAAAGAGGGCCGTCTGCAAGAACAGGCAGGGTTTATACTGTAATGTATAAACAGGAAGTTTTATTGTGGCAGTGAGATTCTGCAGCTGCTCAAGTGATGTGAGGGAGCAGCTTTTGTTATTGCAGTAAGAAGTTTCTTAATTTAATAATCAGCTCTAAGATTAAATGTAATTTAATATGGAGACTCCAGCCTATTTTACTATAAAATTATTAGATTGCATATCTGAAATCACAATTTTGTTGAAGAAAAAATCGGATTTGCTTTTGCAAATTCAAATATTTTAGACATTTATTTTGATACTAAATAAAAGTATTGTACAGTTAAACTGACATGCATGTTCTTTCGTCATTTTGTTGTTTTTGTGTCTTGCTGATCTGTTTGCTGATGGGCAAAAGGAGTTTGAAATCAGGAGGATACCTCCATGGAAAAGATACGTAATAGAAATTAGTATTTACGTGAAATATATGAATTTGCGCAGGAGTGGAAATGTAGAGATAAAAATGAGTATTATATACACCAGATTGCTGTAGACTGGCCAGAGATCTGGTTTTCGCCAATCTACCTGTTGCAGATGCATCTGTCCATAACAGTATTGGTAGGAGTGATGACCGCCCAGTCCTTGTGGAGACAAAGTCCTGTCTTCACACTGAGGACACCCTCCATCGTGTTGTGTGGCACTACCACCATGCTAAATGGGATAGATTTAGCAGCTCAAAACTGGGCATCCATGAGGTACTGTGGATCATCAGCAGCAGCAGAATTGTATTCCACCCTGATCTGTAATCTCATGGCCCGGCATATCCTTCACTCTACATTACCATCAAACCAGGTGACCAACTCTGAGAAGTGTAGAATAGCATGCCAGGAGCAGCACCAGGCATAACTAAAAATTAAGTGTCAACCTGGTGAAGCTACAACACAGGGCTTGCCTGCATGCTATATACAGAGCTAAGCGATCCCACAACTGATCAGATCAAAGCTCTGCAATCCAGCCATATCCAGTCATGAATGGTGGTGGACAATTAAACAACTAAAAGGTGTAGGCAGCTCCATGAACATTCCCATCCTCAATGTTGGCGGAGCCCAGCAGGTGAGTGCAAAAAACAAGGCTGAAGCGTTTGCAACCATCTTCAGCTAGAAGTGCCGAGTGGATGATCTGTCTCGACCTCATCCTGAGGTCCCCACCATCACAAAAGCCAGTCTTCAGCCAATTCGATTCACTCCACGTGATATCAAGAAGCCGCTGAGTGCACTGGATACAGCAAAGGCTATGGGCCCTGACAACATCTCAGCTGTCATGCTAAAGACTTGTGCTTCAGAACTAGCCACGTCACTAGCCAAGCTGTTCCAGTCCAGCAACAACACTGGCATCAATCCGACAATATGGAAAATTGCCCAGGTATGTCCAGTCACAAAAAGCAGGACAAATCCAATCCAGCCAATTACCGCCCCATCAGTCTACTCTCAATCAGCAGCAAAGTGATGGAAGGTGTCGTCGACAGTGCTATCAAGTGACACTTACTCATCAATAACCTGCTCACCGATGCTCAGTTTGGGTTCTGCCAGGACTACTCTGCTCCAGACCTCATTACAGCCTTGGTCCAAACATGGACAAAATAGCTGAATTCCAGAGGAGAGGTAAGAGTGACTGCCCTTGACATCAAGGGGTTTGACAAATACCAGGCAATGACTATCTTCAAGAAGAGAGAGTCTAACCACTTCCACTTGACATTCAACTTGATTACCATCGCCGAATCCCCAACCATCAACATCCGAGGGGTCACCATTGACCAGAAACTTAACTGGACATAAATACTGCAGTTACAAGCGCAGGTCAGAGGCTGGGTATTCTGCGGCGAGTGTCTCGCCTCCTGACTCCCCAAACCCTTTCCACCATCTTCAGCAGTATGATGGAATACTCTCCACTTGCCTGAATGAATGCAGCTCCAACAGCACTCAAGAAGCTCAACACCATCCAGGACAAAGCAGCCGCTTGTTCTGGCACCCCATATGCCATCTTAAACATTCACTCCCTCCACCACCGGTACCCCGTGGCTGAAGTGTGCACCATCTACAAGATGCACTGCAGCAACTCGCCAAGTCATCTTCGATAGCACCTCATAAACCCGTGACCTCTATCACCTAGAAGGACAAGAGCATCAGGTACATGGGAACACCATCACCTCCCAAGTATGCCTGCAGGTCTCGCACCTTCCTGACTTGGAGATATATCGCCACTCCTTCATCGTCGCTAGGTCAAAATCCTGGAGCCCCCTCCCTAATAGCACTGTGGGTGAACCTTCACCACATGGACTGCAGGGGTCCAAGGTGGCAGCTCACCAGTACTTTCTCGAGGGTAATTAGGGATGGGCAATAAATGCTGGCCTTGCCAGTGACACTCACATCGCATGAACAATTTTTTTTTAAATGGCAGTACACCAAGCTGAAGAATAATGACCTCTGCCAGATGTGGCTTATCAGAATCATACTGTTTTGCATATGACGTGTGAATGAAATATTTCATCCATTTTGTGTACAAGTATACACCTCATAAGAGCATATAGATTGATCAGCTATGAAATATCTCTACTGTGCTTTCCCCAAAGTATCCTGACCACTTTATCCTATCGGCAATAAAATGCAGTGAAATATATAATTGCAAGATGGTGGAAATCTGTAGTTGTTCACTCTTTTTGTTCGACTGAATTGCATAAAGTGGCTGGATTTTCAGTTTCAAAAACCAGTGCATTCTTGTTTGAAAAGCTGGAGAAGAGGGCAGGATTTGAAGTTGTCATTTTACTACATTTGCCAGTGCAGTACCACTAGGATTTTGTCATGCAAGTAAGAATGCACATAGAGAATATCAACTCATAGTTATTAATTCAGAAAAATTATTAAGCTCCACACTGTGTGCACACAAATGTGTGCATACAGCACGACTTACTAGCCACCTGTACTGCTTGAATGAATTTTCTTTTGAGAAGAACTGATCATGGAATCCTTGAATCGTGGAATTACACTGGGGCCCCAGCTGTTTACACTGTACATTAATGATTTAGATGAGGGGATTAAATGTAGTATCTCCAAATTTGCGGATGACACTAAGTTGGGTGGCAGTGTGAGCTGCGAGGAGGATGCTGTGAGGCTGCAGAGCGACTTGGATAGGTTAGGTGAGTGGGCAAATGCATGGCAGATGAAGTATAATGTGGATAAATGTGAGGTTATCCACTTTGGTGGTAAAAACAGAGAGACAGACTATTACCTGAATGGTGACAGATTAGGAAAAGGGGAGGTGCAAAGAGACCTGGGTGTCATGATACATCAGTCATTGAAGGTTGGCATGCAGGTGCAGCAGGCGGTTAAGAAAGCAAATGGCATGTTGGCCTTCATAGCAAGGGGATTTGTGTACAGGGGCAGGGAGGTGTTGCTACAGTTGTACAGGGCATTGGTGAGGCCACACCTGGAGTATTGTGTACAGTTTTGGTCTCCTAACCTGAGGAAGGACATTCTTGCTATTGAGGGAGTGCAGCGAAGGTTCACCAGACTGATTCCCGGGATGGCGGGACTGACCTATCAAGAAAGACTGGATCAACTGGGCTTGTATTCACTGGAGTTCAGAAGAATGAGAGGGGACCTCATAGAAACATTTAAAATTCTGACGGGGTTAGACAGGTTAGATGCAGGAAGAATGTTTCCAATGTTGGGGAAGTCCAGAACCAGAGGTCACAGTCTAAGGATAAGGGGTAAGCCATTTAGGACCGAGATGCGGAGGAACTTCTTCATCCAGAGAGTGGTGAACCTGTGGAATTCTCTACCACAGAAAGTTGTTGAGGCCAATTCACTAAATATATTCAAAAAGGAGTTAGATGAGGTCCTTACTACTAGGGGGATCAAGGGGTATGGTGAGAAAGCAGGAATGGGGTACTGAAGTTGAATGTTCAGCCATGAACTCATTGAATGGCGGTGCAGGCTAAAAGGGCCGAATGGCCTACTCCTGCACCTATTTTCTATGTTTCTATGTTTCTACAGCACAGGAGGAGGCCATTTGGTCCATGGTGCCTGAGCCAGCTCTTTGGTAGAGCTGTCCAATTTAATCCCATTCCCTTGCTTTTCCCCGTAGCCCTGTTTTAAAGAAAAAAATTCCTTTCCAAATATTTATCCAATTCTCTTTGGAATGTTACTATTGAATCCTGAGATCACCTCTGGTTCTTCTAATAAGTCGAGTGGGTAGGTCTTAATTCAACATCAGGTCTTTATTTCTCGAGCATATGCCCAGAGAGCCTCTCTCGACAGCTCGAGGTGGAGCACTCTGCACAATACAGAAATGGTTACATTCTTATAGCTTTCTTGGTTCCTGTCCATGTGCTCCTGGGGGGGGGGGGGTCCCCAAGGCGTGGCTCACATTCTTTCTCCTTGATTATATTATAGTTGCGTATCTATCAATAGTCGAAGGTTCTTGGCTTGCTTTTAATCCATTTAGTATGTCTAGCTAATTTACCTTGTTTGCCCTCCTGACTCCACATTCTTGAGCCGTTACCTCAGAAATAGTGACAATGGCAGTTTATTAATTAGATCAGTATCCTGTCTGCATTCTGCAACTAGATCAGTATTTCCCTGACAACTTTCTTGATTGAATTTCCATCATGCTATTTTTGTACAACAATCTCCCCTTTTGGCCCTTGGTCAGCCTGAACCAAGATGGCCAACCTATCTACACCCAACATGGCTCCATTACTCCCCATCCGGGCACTCGTTATCCTGGCCAGACATGCGGTCCATCTGGTAATATCGGGGTCATGCTACTTATACCTGTTCCTGGTTTCCTTTTTTTTTCCCCTAATTTTTTCTAAATCTGCATACTTCCCTTCAATTTTCCCCAGCAAAATTTCATACTTCTCACTCATCTGACTCTACTCTGGCTAGCTAATGTCTCTGCTTCCCGCTTTCCACGTCTCATACGGCAATCAATTAACAATATTATTACCAGTGCACATTGTACCACCACTACTATGTGGGAGGCAATTCGAATCCACGGGTGAATGTTAATGTCAAGTCCAAAATTCCAAATATCTTCCCACCAGGTACTGTCTCGGAGGTCTTCTTTGGTCTTCTTCAATTCCTTACTTTCTTCTTTAATGACATGGTAATGGTTAACTATATTCTGAGCCCGATTCCTCAGTAACTTCAAATGCTCCTTCAGATATGGAATTGGCGCCATCGTTGGGTCTATGAACCGGCTCATGTTGCCCAGTCCGCCATCAGCATGTATGGTAACATTCAGTGCCTTCCATATGTGGACAATGTGCTGTCTGCCAATGACTGTGGGAAACTGTGGCTTATAGCAAAAGCTTGAGTTTTCAATCACACATATCGCAGTACTATACATGAAGGCGGTTTCGCTCGTGGTCACACAATATTCTCCCTCGTCGTGAGGTGCAACAAGAGTTTCATGGTATGTCAGTTCCCAGATCTTGACGGTACAGTTTACCGCCTGGGCGAACCCACATTTATGCTTATTTTCCATACCGACTGGGTATGGACAGACAACCATGGTACCACTAGTGTGACAATAACTTAAATCTACTCCCACTGTCTTGTTGCTCACAATTGTAGCATACTGGTGAGATTGCAAGTGTCGTATCAGGAATTCATACCGTATCACTCCCACGTTTTCCACGGCCCACAGAAGGGCTGGCTTTTGTCTGTCTAACTGGGATACTGCTAGTACTATCCCCAGTACTCCCCTTGCAGGTGATTGCATGTCTCTTTTATATTATATACCTTAGTCGTGGCCCGCAAGGTGCAAGCTTCCGTTTGGTTCTTGCTGTCTTCCTGATTCCCCCTGTCCATGAGGTTTCAATTTGGTACTTCCCCATGATTAATTTGCCTCAGGTTATTCCTGATATCCTCTACTAACCATGTTGTGTACATGTTACATGTTTGGAGTGCGGCCTTGTTGAACTGAGGCATTTTATAATTGGTCAGTTACTTGATTTATGGCCTGGGTGTGTGCCTCTAAAACTAACACCTGGTCTCCCAATAATCTCCCTACCTCTTCACCTATCTGAGTTGCACTCTGTTGTATTTCACTACTCTGTGTCCATAAGCCTCACCATCTGGCCCTCAGGTCATCTAGATTATACTGGACCTCTGCAACATCAAAAGAATTGTTTCAGGGTCATTGTCCATAGATGATTCAATTTACTCTGACCTTTCATATAATCCTTTCACTACACATCCCATATTTTGTACGGTCTCATTTTACTTGTTCTGATATAACTGCCTTAATCCATTCTAATGTGGTACCATGATAATTTAGATATTTTATTATTCCCCAACATTTAAATATTTTTCCACTCATCCTGGGACCTCCTGCACTAAATATTATTCCCTTTTGAATTGGGCACATTCAGGCCTCTGTCAATGCCTGTTGTGGAGAGTCCCTTTTATATATCTTCTAGACCCATCCACAAACAACATCATGTCCGCACCTTCTAGGGCCTCTTCCTTGATCTGGCTCAAGTTTACCATCTCTATCTGGTCCTGACATTCGTGTGATTCCCCTGCCATTCCTTCAACTAGGTTGAATCCTGTATCTCTCACTATTCTTATTGATTTATCTTTAGGCAAAAGAACTGCCTCCCAGGCTCCTCTTTGGCTGTCCGATATTGTCTTTAAATGTCCGGTATTCAGGAGTTCCACTAACCTATGGTTGGTGTATAAAATTATGTCTCCTGCCATTCCCCCGGTTCACTGACCCTGCCTATGCAGTCAATTGCAGCCACACACTGTGGCAGTCCTATTATGACTGATTGATTGTTCCCTGGTGGAATAATATGCTACTGGTCTCATTTGGTCTCTGTGTATTGTGCCACCACAGCACTGTAATGATTATCTTGGTTACTAGTGTCTGTACTGCACTGATCTTATTTTGTCTCTTTTTCCATCTGACTTCTTACACGTTTACTAAGTCCCAAGTAGCTACTAATAATTATGATTGTTCCCTTTTTTTCCTTACCCTTACTCTGGATGCCCCACCATTCCTTTTGCCTGGCTGGACTGTTGTTGGGACTCCAACCATTCTTTTACATTTTCTCGATCAGTTTCTTATTCATCTCTGCTATAAATTTAGTTATGGACCCATCTGGTCTCCAATCTTACCCTCCTGTGGCCATGTCCTATTCCTCTGGCCCGTCTTTACAGTAATTTGGACCTACCTGTTCCTTTCACCAGTCTATCGGATCTAAAGTGCCTCTCCCACTGTTCACCAGTCCAAGACTTGCTGTAGCGTGACTACTTCTGCTGCTTGTGCAGAACACGCTGGTCCTAATCTTCTGGTTCTTATTTTAACCCTCCTTTTTATCACTTAGGGCCCAACTAGCTTTGAATTCACATCCCAGCCACCTCCTGGATCCATCTACAAACAAGGCTCTCGCATCTTCTCCCTCTAGCTCCACTTCCCGTTCCAGTTGATTTTTACATGCGTCCTTTTCTTTTGACTCTATCTTTAAATATCTGTGTTTCTAACAGTGTCCGCTGGTCTTAGTGGCTTCTCCCAGATACTTGGTAGTGTATTCATAACACTGGCACAAGATGCTGCCTTTCTTTAGCTGATCCCAAAATGCTGTATGTTGGGATGGTGTCCAGTCCAGATTCCACCCCAACTTCTTAATTTCAGTCTCTGTCTTCTCATACTTTTTTTCTTGGGGGCTTGGTTAGACTTTCGTTCCCCTTACCTTTACCCTTTTCTGCCACTTTGCCCTGCTGGTTTAACTCTACCGTGCCTGGTGCCTTTTTGCACCCAAGTAAGCGTGTCCACTTACTGCATAAGTGACTGCCTTCCCTGACCACTCATCCTATATTTCCGTAGTGCGTCCGAACCTAACGAGCACTCATTTAGGCTCTAGTAAGTATTCTAAAATGACTACTTGTCCTCAATGATCTGTCCGCTCAGGTCGTCAGCTTGGAAATCCTGCCAACTATTCCATCTGTTGAGGTATCACTTCAGAGACCGGACCTCGTCCGGGTGAAATGCGCTCGTGCTGTCTCAGTTGCTTTTCAGCCGAGACCACCTCTGGTTCTTCTAATAAAGTCGGGTAGGTCTTAATTCAACATCAGGATTTTATTTCTCGAGCATTTGCCCAGAGATCCCCTCTCGACTGCTCAAGGTGGAGAGCACTCTGTAGAATACAGAAATGGTTACATCCTTATACCTTTCTTGGTCCCTGTCCATGTGCTCCTGGGAGTGGTCCCCAGGGCGTGGCTCACATTCTTTTATTAAAGCCAAGGAAGTGGCATACAAATTGGCCAGAAATAGCAGCGAACCTGGGGACTGGGAGAAATTTAGAACTCAGCAGAGGAGGACAAAGGGTTTGATTAGGGCAGGGAAAATGGAATATGAGAAGAAGCTTGCAGGGAACATTAAGACGGATTGCAAAAGTTTCTATAGATATGTAAAGAGAAAAAGGTTAGTAAAGACAAATGTAGGTCCCCTGCAGTCAGAATCAGGGGAAGTCATAACGGGGAACAAAGAAATGGCGGACCAATTGAACAAGTACTTTGGTTCGGTATTCACGAAGGAGGACACGAACAACCTTCCGGTTATAAAAGGGGTCGGGGGGTCTAGTAAGGAGGAGGAACTGAGGGAAATCCTTATTAGCCGGGAAATTGTGTTGGGGAAATTGATGGGATTGAAGGCCGATAAATCCCCAGGGCCTGATGGACTGCATCCCAGAGTACTTGAGGAGATGGCCTTGGAAATAGTGGATGCGTTGACAGTCATTTTCCAACATTCCATTGACTCTGGATCAGTTCCTATGGAGTGGAGGGTAGCCAATGTAACCCCACTTTTTAAAAAAGGAGGGAGAGAGAAAACAGGGAATTATAGACCGGTCAGCCTGACATCGGTAGTGGGTAAAATGATGGAATCAATTATTAAGGATGTCATAGCAGTGCATTTGGAAAGAGGTGACATGATAGGTCCAAGTCAGCATGGATTTGTGAAAGGGAAATCATGCTTGACAAATCTTCTGGAATTTTTTGAGGATGTTTCCAGTAGAGTGGATAAGGGAGAACCAGTTGATGTGGTATATTTGGACTTTCAGAAGGCGTTCGACAAGGTCCCACACAAGAGATTGATGTGCAAAGTTAGAGCACATGGGATTGGGGGTAGTGTACTGACATGGATTGACAACTGGTTGTCAGACAGGAAGCAAAGAGTAGGAGTAAATGGGTACTTTTCAGAATGGCAGGCAGTGACTAGTGGGGTACCGCAAGGTTCTGTGCTGGGGCCCCAGCTGTTTACACTGTACATTAATGATTTAGATGAGGGGATTAAATGTAGTATCTCCAAATTTGCGGATGACACTAAGTTGGGTGGCAGTGTGAGCTGCGAGGAGGATGCTGTGAGGCTGCAGAGCGACTTGGATAGGTTAGGTGAGTGGGCAAATGCATGGCAGATGAAGTATAATGTGGATAAATGTGAGGTTATCCACTTTGGTGGTAAAAACAGAGAGACAGACTATTATCTGAATGGTGACAGATTAGGAAAAGGGGAGGTGCAAAGAGACCTGGGTGTCATGGTACATCAGTCATTGAAGGTTGGCATGCAGGTGCAGCAGGCGGTTAAGAAAGCAAATGGCATGTTGGCCTTCATAGCAAGGGGATTTGAGTACAGGGGCAGGGAGGTGTTGCTACAGTTGTACAGGGCATTGGTGAGGCCACACCTGGAGTATTGTGTACAGTTTTGGTCTCCTAACCTGAGGAAGGACATTCTTGCTATTGAGGGAGTGCAGCGAAGGTTCACCAGACTGATTCCCGGGATGGCGGGACTGACCTATCAAGAAAGACTGGATCAACTGGGCTTGTATTCACTGGAGTTCAGAAGAATGAGAGGGGATCTCATAGAAACATATAAAATTCTGACGGGGTTAGACAGGTTAGATGCAGGAAGAATGTTCCCAATGTTGGGGAAGTCCAGAACCAGGGGTCACAGTCTAAGGATAAGGGGTAAGCCATTTAGGACCGAGATGCGGAGGAACTTCTTCACCCAGAGAGTGGTGAACCTGTGGAATTCTCTACCACAGAAAGTTGTTGAGGCCAATTCAAAAAGGAGTTAGATGAGGTCCTTACTGCTAGGGGGATCAAGGGGTATGGCGAGAAAGCAGGAATGGGGTACTGAAGTTGAATGTTCAGCCATGAACTCATTGAATGGCGGTGCAGGCTAGAAGGGCCGAATGGCCTACTCCTGCACCTATTTTCTATGTTTCTATGTTTCTCCTTGATTATATTGATCCAGAAATTCTGGCCTCCCTGGGTCCGTACAGAGTTTCTACCGACCCGGGAAGGCATCGGAAAAGCCAGTTTTCAGTGCTGAAAACCGGCTTTTCTGATCTGTCAAGCTCCAGTTTGACGGATCAACCGCATCTCTGGAGCGAGGACATTTGCAAGGGCAAGATTGTGGTATTTACCCATATCTTGCCCAGCAAATATCCTGAAAACTCTTGCGCCTGATAAAAGCAGGCACATAGCCTACTTTTACAAGGTAAGAGTGTTAAAACACACTTAAAACATTAAAATTAAAAATACACTATTTTTAAAAACACTGCTCACTACGTTAAATTTATTTTAAACCATAATTAAAAAAACTCGGGGAAAAAAATGTTTTCTCATTTAATTTTAATTATGTGCGATGTGTTTTTTATTAATTGGGGTTATTGTGTTTGGTTTTTTTTCTCAATTAATAGCAATGAGAACTCTTAGATATGGAGTTGCCATTGCCATTAATTGAGAATACTTTACCTGATTGGTTGAGTAGTCACACGTGACTGCACCTTCTGCATGGGAACCTGGAGGATAGGAGCGCGCTTTGCAGCGTGGGAAGAGAAGGCTTCCCCAATGGAATCTCACGCTCCTCCGGGACCATCAGGTACTTTTGGAGAAATTTTCCAGTTGGAGGCAATTGCCTGCTGGAAGCCTCCAACCGGAATTTCAGGGCCATTATAGTTACATATTTATCGATAGTCGAAGGTTCTTGGCTTGCTTTTAATCCATTTAGTACATTTAGCTTATTTACATTGTTTGCCCATCTGACTCCACATTCTTGAGCCGTTCCCTCAAATAGTGACAATGGCAGTTTGTTAATTAGATCAGCATCCTGTCTGTGTTCTGCAACTAGATTAGTATTTCCCTGATAACTTTCTTGATTGAATTGCCATCATGCTATTTTCCTACAACAATATCGCTGGTTCTTTTGCCAACCACTTTAAATCTGTGTCCTCTAGTTACTGGCCCTGGGAACAATTTCTGCTTATTTACTTTATTTAAAAAAAAAACATTCCTGATTTTGAACACTTCTATCAACCTTCTCTGCCTAAAGGAGAACAAACCCAACTTCTCCAGTCTCTCGACATAACTGAAGTCCCTTATCGCTGATACCAATCCTGTAAATCTCTCTTAAGGCTTTGACATCCTCCCTAAAGTGTGGGGCCCAGAATTGAATACAATTCTCCAGCTGAGGCCTAACCATAAACTTACTTGCTTTTGTACTCTTCCTCTATTAATAAAGCCAAGGGTTTCTTGTGTTTTTTAACCGCCTTCTCAACTTCTCCTGTCACCTTCAAAGATTTGTGTGCATGCACCACCAGGTGTCTCTGTTCCTATGCACCGTTTAAAATCGTACCATTTAGTTCATATTGCCTCTCCTCTGATGGAACAGTTACCTATTTTCATATAATCGAAAATTGAGTACTGTAATGGAGATCAACTAACTTCAGTTATTAAATATTAAATAAAAGGTCGGATTTACACTAAGCAATAGCATTTTATATGACTGCTACAAGTATGAAGCAAAAAGAGCCAATTTTCATGCCCTCTGTGATCCAGCTTGGATATGCACAGTGTATCTTAAACCCCTCTCCTGTGCCCCTCCAATGACATGCAAGGAGCTCACAAACTTCTTTGTCATTTAGATTGGGACTATCAATTTGGCTGCCTCTACTGCATCTCTCCGTCTCTTTTTCACAATTAACAACTGTGTCTTCAGCTGTCTTAAGTCCTAAACTGTGGAATTCTCTCTCTTTAAAAAAAAACCTCTCTCTCTCTCTCTCTCTCTCTCTCTCATGCTTCTCTCTCTCTCTCTCTCTCATGCTTTAAGACCCGCCTTAAAACCTAGCTCTTTGACCAAGCTTTTAGCCACCCCTCCTATTATCTCCTCCTTTGGCTCGGTGATAAATTTTGTCTGATTACGATCCTATGACACATATTGGGACATTATCCTTTGTTAAAGGCATTATATAAATTCGAGTTGTTGCTGTATTACTACTAAAAACAATCATTAGATCTTGTTTTTCTTAGTCTGCCAAAATCAGGGAGACCACCTAGTGAGGTCACTATCGTTGAATGACACATTTTGACTGGTTAATTTTCCCACGAGTGTTGTTGCTGTTCTTGAATGCTAAGTACCTGTGTAACCATTTTCTGTTTCTTTTGCTTACAGACACTCAGATTGGAATGCAATATTATACAGAACCTGGAGCACCTGTTGTTAATCCCATTGCCTCAACTTTTCAAATTCAGCCACATTTTCCTCTACTTAATCCAGCCTACCCACCCCCACCAGCCTACTGCAATCAACCACCCCCTCCCTACGAGCAAGTCGTAAAAACCTCAAATAAGGAAGCGGAGAGATAAATGTCAGATTTCAGTGGATGTCATTCTCATAGACTGGCAATTTACCTTCTACAGGAGAAGTACGAGAGAGGTGCAACCTCTGTGGATATACACTTGGCCAGAGTGCACCCTGGGAGTTGCATTTAGCTCTGTGATGCTTTTGATAGGTTAATGTACTATAGACCCTCCAGCATATGTGATCAGAGCTTTGTAGGAAATAACATATATGTTCTATTTAAAAACTGAGGATCCTCAATAGGGAATTGTATAACCTTTAGTAAAAGCAAAATACATTTAAAGTTCTGTAGAAACTTTGTAAAAAGCTATTCCCTTGAAGATGGTTTCTAAGTGAATTCTGTCTTCATTTTAAATTTCTTTTTTTAAATTTGTGGCGATATTTAGATCAGATTAAAATAGAAACATTATGTTTTCTCAGTTTTGCTGAACTTGTTTATTGGTGGTTGATCCATTCATGTACTATTGCCAAAAGATACTGGTAATGTTGATCCCTGTTAATCATACTCCATTTATCAGCCAATTTGAAGATATTTAAAAGGTTTATGATAAATGGAGGAAACTAATGTGTGCTGTAAAGCAAGTCAAAAATATTGTTTTAAAAATAGTTTGTGGATTAAAATATTCTTTAAATCTTAGTCTTGTTCATATCAACATCTCTGATGTTATCGTGAAATGAATACACTAGTTTTGTACAGAAGGATTTGGACTTATTGGCCCCAAGTTTCCACACGCGGCGAAAAAGGCGCACCTCAGAGCTGGGCGCCTGTTTTTCGCGCTGAAAATGGCACTGGAAAAAAAGTGTGGTATTCTGGAGCTCGATGTCTGCTTGGCGCGGCGCACAGGGGGCGGAGCCTACCACTCGCGCCGATTTTGTAAGTAGGAGGGGACGGGTACAATTGAAATGAGGCTTCTTGGTGCCGGCAACCCTGCGCGTGCGCGTTGGAGCGCTCGTGCATGCACAGTCTGAAGTAAACATTGGCACTCGGCCATTTTTAAAAGTACTGCAGAAAAAATGAAGATTTGTTTCTTGGACTCCTGCAAAGGCTTGTATTTTAATTTTCTTGATATTTCTGTGTGTGAGGGAGTGCTTTTAGCAGCACTGCTGAATAAATCACCTGCTGAAATCAGTAAGTTCAGCTTTTCACTGCCAAACTTGCAGAACCGGTGCATGCAAATTAAGGACTGTGTGTTTGGAGAAATAAAAGTGCCAATTCAACTTTGCAATGGATCAACGTCCACCAAGAATAAAGAATTTCTTGCATGAGGAAGCAAACCATTGCATAATATGTTGACAATGCAGCACCCATTCTGCAAATTTAAATATAAAGATGTCGATGTGGCTGCCTCTCCCTGTCCAAATGGCCTCAGTCAGTCCCCCTCACAGCTCGAAGGCTGCTGCTGTTCTTTCTTCGGCTCCCGACCAGCCACTAACGCCGCTGCAATCCCATGGCCGACTGGCCTCACGTCCGCTCCTGATTCTTCGGCTGCCTTCGAGCCACTGACGCCGCCCCATAAGCGTGGCCGAACGGCCTAAAGAATTTTAAATCTGCAGCTGCGTGTGTCCTGTGTTCATTCTTCGGCTCCCGGCCAGCCACTGACGCCGCTGCAATCCCATGGCCGAATGGCCTCAAGTCCGTCCGGGTGCTGCATCTTCGCGGGGAATGAAGGCCTGCCTCAAGCACTGCAGCTCAGCTGGAAGGCTGCTTGCTGCCTGCCGCTGCCGTCGAGACGAGACACTGATGCCACACCCCTGCCTGTCTCCAACATGAAAGGCCTGCCTGAAGCACAGCAGCTGCTGCTGTTTCACACAGGTAGGAAGATGGTTTATTTAATATTTTCTTTGCTTATACATTTTTATTCAGGTTTGATTTATTTGTATAATATTTGTATAAGTATAACTAAGGATAGATTGTACAATTTAATGACTTCCCTCCCCCCCTCCCCCCCCAACCTCGTTCCCTACGCCTAATTTGTAGCCTACTCCTGATTTTCTAAAGTGTAGACAAGGTTTTTTCCAGCATCCAAAAATCTTCACTTACTCCATTCTAAGTTAGTTTGGAGTAAGTTTTCACTGTGGAAACTTTGAAAACGGGCGTAAGTGGCTGGACACGCCTCCTTTTGAAACAAAAATTCTGTTCAAAAGTGAAACTGTTCTAACTGACTAGAACTGGAGTACACTCAATGTGGAGAATACCGATTTCTAAGATACTCCGTTCTACACCAATTGCTCCTAAAAATCAGGAGCAAATCATGTGGAAACTTGGGGCCTTTGTCACACAAAATTCAGGTAAGCAGTGGCTAGCTAGTGATGCTTTATCTTCGATGTATGACATTAAATATAATCCATTTTATCGAAGTGAATGGAGAATGATTTGGTGCTTTGGAATTCTGTGTTAAGAATAAGTAGGCTTATGAGTGAGTAGATTTCACTAATTCTTTTAAAATGCTTAGCATGTTTTCAGTTTCTAGTCATCTTACACAAAAATTGACTGCGGTGAAATCAGTAGTCTTGATTTAAAAAAAAAACTAAATGATTTCTCAACAGTAGCACAGTGCTATTCTGAAAGCTGCATGACTCCATTTTGGTTCTATTTTTTAAAATGTAAAAATTGTAGTTACAAAATAGTCTATTTTTAAAAATAAAATGTCATGTTTTATTTATGAAGGGTTGATGGTGCCAGTCCTGACTAATAACAGAACAATACCACTTTGAGAATGAATTCTGGATACCATGGGTTTATATGTATAGAAACAGCTTAATTAGATTTTGTTATTTCAAATTTAATGTACAAACTATTTTGAATTTGCATTTTTTGACAATTTTTCACTATTAATACAATTCTTGAAATTAAAGTGCTAATTGTTGGAGCCAAATAGCTTGAACAATTCTGCATCAATGCTGTTTAGTTACATCAACAGACACCTTTGTTAAAGGAACATTTGTAAAATAATTTTCTCATTTTGAACTGCACCTCTTCCATGTGTGTGGTCTGTCAATTCATAGACTAGTAATGTAATTGATTCAATGCAAAGGATCAGTGTCAAATACATTTAGATCCGCACTGTGCTAATGGGGAAATCATGTGAATCAGCAGGATTTTTCAAGAGCAGCAAATACTTATTACTAGGTTTTCATATTTTCCCTCTTACTAAATGGACCACAAATTCCTATGGCATAAAATAAATATTCCTTCATCTTTTGTTATAGGCTGCAGAATTGCTAATATTCCAATCCTATAGGCAACATTGCTGATTAAAAACCTACTATAAAAAATAAACGATTTAAAAAAAAAAATGATATTGTTGTATATAAAATCAGGTACACAGTAATGAAGCAATGCATTTTGCAAAAAAATAGAATTATGGTAAAGATACTGTAAACAAGAAAAACTTCAATGAAGTGGTGGAATGAGAACTCTCGGGTCATGAATACCAGATCTTTAAAATCAGGACTGCAGGTGAAAATAGCCATTAAAAAGCATTGAATACAAAATCAAGGAGGTGATTGCAAATTTGTTATGGCATTGATTAGCCCACAAGAGTGTGTGTGTGTGCAAATATGGAGGCCCTATTATAGGAGGAATCTTTGTGCATGGTAAATGTACAGTACAGATTTACTGGGATGACTTCAAAGAATAGTTATTACAGGAAAAAATTGCAGGTCTGTCGGGAACGAGTGCGACTAATTGGATAGCTATTTCAAAGAGCTGGCACAGGCACAATTAGCCAAATTGTCGTCTCCTGTGCTGTAAGATTTTGAGCTTGAGTTGTATTCACCAAAGTAGAGAAGGCTAAGGAAATGTTCAAAGTTTTCTAAAGGCTTGGGAGGGTAAATAAGGGGTAATTGTCTTATTTTGTACTCCTGGTTGAGAGTTAAGAGTGCGTATCTTGAAACTTTGGCATATCTTGTATTTTCTGACCATTGATAATTGTATGTGATATGCCCTAGAATTTCCAATTATTACTTTACATGGGTGAGGCTCCATGCTGGGAGCACAAAATTAGAACATTACCCTTGTAGTGAGGTTATTTCCATTGATCAGTGAATCAGTAACAAAGGACATAACTTTGGATTACTACTAAGAGCATAAAGGGGAGGCTAGAAGACATTTTTTCCTAATATTGTAAGTGACACTTCAAAAGTACTTCATTGGCTGTAAAGTGCTTTGGGACGTCCTGAGGTGTGAAAGGTGCTATATAAATGCAAGTTTTTTTTAACACTCAAAGGATTACTAGGTTACGGAATGCATTGAAGCTGAGTCAGTCGCACCATTCTAAGAGGGAATTAGATGAACACTTGAAAAAGAGGATATGAAAAACGCCAGAGAATTTGGGTTTGAGTAGATACCTCAAATTGAGTTAGCACGGGTAATGAGAGGCATGATCTCCTTATGTACTGTAATTTTTATGTTTTGCAAAAACAGGAAAATTGCATTGGAGTAAATAGTTCTATGATGGCGCTAGTATTGTACAGGTCTGGTGGGCTGAATTACCATTATCTGCTGAAATTTCCATGATTCTAGTCCTTGCACTAATCCACCATAGTCATCCTTTTGAATGTGCATGGCTGAGTGGTTTATTGCTGTATGTTCACACTCACTTGCAGCTTGGTGCATTTAACCCCAGAACAGCACAGTACAGAAACCCAACTGTTGTCTGGAACTATTCATGACCTGAAGATATAATGGATTTTGCAACTGTGTACTCCTGGTACAGACTTTTCTGCATCAGTAATTTGACCAAGGAAGTAGAATAGTCCCTGCAGGATTTTTGATCCGATAATATCATTAATTATTATCTATGGTCATTTCCGCAGTGCTGTTCCCCTTCAATACCTCACCCAAGTGGCTCTTTTTCATGCATGGGCCTAGACAAATTGAGCGTGGACAAGCTACATAATTATGCAGGGAATTACTGCTAAGCCTGATCCTGTCATCACCCAAAGTCCACACATACACTTCCAGCATGCATTTATTCTAATTTACATGGAATATATCAAAGGTGGGGGGGGGGGAGGGCGAGGTGAAGAAGTCTTTCACTTTCAAAGTACTTATTTTATTTTTCATTTACTGCTGTCATTCATTTCAGTAGTAGCAAAGAGAGATTGTGTTGTTTTGCTTATGCCGAGTGGAAGTTTTAGTAAAGTCACTGGCTTCCACTTGTGTGCTCTCCAGCCTGTGATTTTCCCCCTATTCGTTTCAATGTACATGAAAACCTCAGACTGACAAGGCAGGATCGGAAACCTATTTTTTTTTTTTTGGCCCCAGGCTTAACTTTAACTTGCACCTGAAAGTGTTTGAAATTCTAGATGGAAAGTGTAAAAGCGTGTTTAAAATAAATAATATTAATTGCAGACATGCACAGATCTGCAGTTTGAATTCATGGCCTCTATTTCAGAGTTTGTTAGATGCTGGGTTTAATCATTCATCTAACAATATAAACTTGCTATCTTTTGTAAGGTGTGGTTGAAAATTAATCTAAATATCTGTTGCTTCTATTAAAAATGAAGTTTTTCCCTAATTCCCGATGACTATTTCAAAGTGATTCACACCACTGGGCAGTACATATCATCTGCTCCAGTAAAATATATTTCTTCTGTAACAGCTTGCTTCCTATTTTTATTTCTTCAAAAATATTGCTTTCAAATGGAATAACGATGATAATCTTTAAAATAATAGTAAAATATACTGGATTATACTAAAGTGAATGTTGTGTACAGTTGATTTTTCAGTTTCACTTGCACTTCTCTCTAACTTTTTTCATGATTTATTTGTTCTGTAATATACAGTTTCCAAACGGTCTAAGATTATTCCCATTATGCCATAATTGAAGTCTTTGGGTGTCCATCAATTCTTTTCAATCGCTAACCTTATTTGTAAAAACTATTTTAAGATGTCATATATTTAAAGTTGTAAGTTTAATAACTCTAACTTGAGGGATGGACCATTATTTCCATATAAACCATAGGCCTGAATTCCACTCTGTATTTTTAGATGGGAGGGGAAGTCTGTAGTTTAAATGTCTGTCAGCTATGTTAACATTGGATTTAACAAATGGGGATTTCATGATCAGAGGGCTTGAGGGAGGGAGAGTGAAAGAAAACAACTGAGGAATATTCTTAGTTTCCTGCAAACCAGTTTTGAATGGAGGGAGACGAGAGAACAAACAGAAAAATATCAATCAAATTGCTCAAGATTTCTTGCTCGTGTATTAATAACAAATACTGATTTCTAGTAAAATAGAGGAATTTAACAACAAAGTTAGTAAAAATTCTTCTTCAGTAGCCACTTGCCATCTGTGCTCTGTGCACATTTCTCCAGGCAATTTCTCCAGGTCACACCCATGTGTAGATCACTAGTATTTACCAGTGTTTACATTTGATGCAATTAGAAATGATAATTAGAACTTTAATTTAAAAATGCAGCAAAACCATTTTTGTTGTACAGTGTTGTGCAGTTTTTCAACAACCTGGCATTTATATCACACCTTTAGCCTAGAAAAAACATCCTAAGGCACGTCACACAAGCATAAGGGGAAAATGGACACCGAGTCAATTAAAAAGGTATTGTGAGGGATGACCAAAGCTTGGTCAAAGCAGTGGGTTTTAAAGAGGGTCTTGAAGGAAGTGGAGAAGCAGAGGGGTTTAGGGAGAGCATTTAAGCGTATGCCTCTTAGGTGGTTGAAGACAAAACCACCATTGGGATGAAGGGAGAGGCGGATGCACAAAAGGCCAGAGTTTGAGGAAGAGAGTTTGGGGCAGGGGGCGATTGGTGAGTTGGAGGATATTAGAGTTAGGGAAGGCTGAGGCCATTGAGAGCTTTAAACACAAAGATGAGAATTTTAAATTGGAAGTTTATCTTTTGGAATTGGTACAGATACTGGTTAGTTTTAGTCATAGAAAAATGCCTAAACATTACATGTTAACATCATTGTGGGCAATGTAACCTGTCCTTAATTTAAAAAAAATGTTTGTGTGCCTTGTTTCACAGTTTCTTCTATTCTGTAGTAATTTACACCACGATTATAAGAGAAATTTTGATATTCAGCCATATTTATAGTAGTTACTAGAGGATAATTTAATGATGCTGTTTACTATTTAAAATGGAAATTCAAGGAACCATAGTCTTGAATCTTTTATGCATGTTGCCTAGAACTGTAGATATCCCTATTAACCTGCAATCAAATGGGAAACATTCTATTAAGTGCAAATTAAATGTTCTTGGTTGTTCTGAAAGGTCTCAGATTTGAGCAATGTGCCATCTAACTCCTATTATGTAACCTTCAAGCAAGTTTAATTCAAAAAACCTACATATTGGAGATTAGGTGATGGGATTTTATGAGTCAGGGTTGTACTACTGCCAGTAGAAAGGGTTGTGACACACTATTTTTAATGACCTTTACACTGAAATGAATGTCCGCTTCAATCCATTTCTCAGTATTAATGTAACTAAATGGGAGCAAGTTTTAAATCACCAGGATGTTGTTTATCACTGCTCAAAACTGAATTTTCATGTAAAACAGTGGTGGTCATTTTCATGTCCTTACTGCTCCATTTGTGCTTAAAAACAGAATGGTAATGGAACCAAAATAGTGCAGCAAATAAAAGAACCAACTTACTGCCTGGTTCCTGCCCATTCCCATTTTTAGGCAGCCAAAGAGGCAGGAACCTCAAGAATATATGCTAATTTGTATCAAATGATATGGGTAACATTGCAAAGTTAGTAATCAGAGGAAGACTCTGCAAACATTATGCTTGGGGAAGAGGAGATTGCTATTGGTAATGAGATTTTATTGCCAGAACCATTGCCCCCATTTTTTTATACTTCGTCCAATCAACCCTGCTTTAACAATTCAAGTTGTAAGCACCTTGGCATGTTTTTCTACATTAAAGGTGCCTTAAACGCAAATTGTTGCTGCATCATATCTCTTATAGTGAAAAATTAACATGGGAAGATGATGAGGGGAAAAAAACTTGTATTTATATAGTGCCTTTTATATCTTTCAGGACTTCCCAAAGTATTTCAACAGCCAATTAAATACTTATTGAAGTGTAGTTGTTTTAATGTCGGCAAACGCAGCAGCCAATTTTGGTGGTGTTGAGGAATAAATGTTGGCCGAGACAGCAGAAAAACCCGTCTTCTTCGAATAATGCCTTGGCATCTTGTACATTCACCTGAAAGGGCAGATTTACCTTTTATCCAAAACACCGGGGTAGAAATTGCCCTGTGCCTGAAATGGTGCACACCGACCGTTTCTGAAGTGTTCTTGCGGCGACCTATCCGGTTAAATTCAGCTCCTCGGATTTTTTTTTTTCCAGTGGGGCGGAGGTCGATCTTCAAGGGGATGGAAGTGGGAGCAGAGTGCAGTGGTCGTCACTAACCGGGTGCAAGTGGGGGTGGAACGCAGGGCTAGAATTTGCAGTGGCTCACTGCCCGGTTTCTCAGCAATTTTAGGCGATAACCATGTCGGCGAGAAATTGTCCAGCTGAGTTATGCTGGCGGTTTCAAAGTACCGCTGGGGAGCGGATCGCCAGTGTGCACTGTGTCTATACATTGCCATGCGAGATATTTGGCTCAGCAGTGACCCGTAGGTAAGTATAAAGAAAAATGGCCAAGAGAATCAGCGGAGCTGAGCAGTAGGTGAGTAGCCCCACAAGAAAAAGGTAAGTAATTGATTTTTACTAATTATTTAAAAATTCTGTTGTAGTGATTTAAGTTAAAAGGGTCCTGAGAACGTTTTTGATTTTTTTTTGTGTTTTTTGAAAAAATAATTGTTTTACTCCTCGGCCCAACCCGTAGCCTCGGAGTAAATTTTTAGTAAATTTATTAATTATTGCCCTTTTTCTTTAAGAACCGACCAATTGACCCAAAATTCACCTTTTTAGCCGAGAATCAGGATGCAACTTTTCGCTGGCTGGATTTTTTTTCTTTTTTGGGGGAAGTTTTCGCTGGCGATAATCTTGGGAATCTTAACGATCTTTTGGGTGACAATTGGGTATTGGCGGGTTGTTAGTAAATTCTAGCCCGGAGTGTCCGCAGCTGTCAGTTATCAGCACTGGCGTGTCACAATGTCTCTCCCCTTCAGTTAAAGGGGAGGGCCGCTGCGGACTCTGCAGCCACTTCAGTGGCGCCCACTGAGCCACCAGGGAGGGTTGCGGCCGAGCCAGTGGCCTGGCACTCTGGTAGGGGGGAGGTAGTTGCCAGGCTGCCAGTTGGCGGCCCGGCCGAACCCAGGACATAATTGTCGGGCGGACCTGACAGTCAGCCGATGACAAAAAATAACACGGCCTCCTCTTTAAGGGCAGCCATGCCGCCATTTCACACAGTGCACCGACAGTAAAAGCCATCGGGGGCACCGGCCGGCAGAGGGGCTGCTCTCGCGGGGCAATTTCGCATAGGGGTCACCGCCAGATGGTAAGGGGCCGGCGCATGCACACTGCAGTGGGAAAACAAGTGGAGCGGTCCCGGACACTGCTCCACTCCTGATGAAGGGCAATTTCGAAAATGGCAGCCCCTCCACGGAAGGTTGGCGGACATTCCGCACCACCCCGTGGCCGCTGCTTGGTCAGAGGCCTTATCGAAAGGGGCAATTTCGACCCCTGCATCTGATGAGACAACGCTCAATACTGCACCAAAGTCATTCATTATTAATGCACCATTTTCTTAAGTGGAACGATGCTGATTAAATTACATTACAATATTGACTGCACTGCAAGAATTCGTCATTGTCTGTATAGCGCTTTGAGATGTCCAGTGGTCGTGAAAGGTGCTATATAACTGCAAGTCTTTAAAGTTTATTCTGCTCATTTCCCAATATTGGCTCCACTACAAAAAGAAAATGTATAGAATTGATCTCGCTCAATGCCTTTATATTTCACTGGACTGCATAGAAGATTAGGATTAAAGTATGTGGAACAAAACAGTGGAGTAGTGTATGGTATATTCAAGTGTATTGAGTATACTCTAGTTTTGAAGGCTCAGTGAGTGAGTGTTACAACAATTTTCCTGTTCCTAATGCTCAATAGGCCTGAATTCACAGTCCCCCATGGCATGTACGAGGTGTGCACGCAGCCATGGAGACCCCGCGAGTTCCGGGTTTAGGTATGTGAAGTGCAAGTGCCTAAACCTGGAACTTGCGATCTGTCAAGAATTCTCTTGACTGATCCACCGCATCAGAAACTAAAGGGCCTCCACAGGCGGAGAGTTGGACTATTTGCCCAACTCCTGCCCAGTGAATGTCATTCAAATTCTTAAGACTGATAAAAGACTGATCAGCGTAAGACTTTTAAAGTACAGAAAAATACATTTAAAAAAATAATGTAAACATTTAAAATCCTATTAAGGCAAGTTTATTTTTAGACCCTTTAAAGTATGTAAATTTATTTTTCATAAAATTAAATTTTTGTTAAATTAATTAAATTCCATTTTCATTAATTTGAAATGTGATTTTAAAAAAAAGAGGTTATTTTCAGTGTTTGTGTTTTTGGAGGTATTCCCATTCATACTTATGGCAGCTCGGTATATCCAGAATGCATCAGCATGATTGGGGATTCCCCTACTCTGATAGGTTGGGCTGGCCCACGTGATCCCAGTGATGCATACAAAACCCATACGTGCCTGGAATACATGTGCCTCCATGAAGGCCTCTGTATAGAGGCCCAGGACTGCAAGGTTGTGTCAAAATTTTTGCATTCTGAGGCATCTGCCCGCGGGAAGCCTCCGACTGCAAATTCTGGGCCAATGACTGATAATTTGCAGGGCAGTAAATAGGAACACAAATCCATAATTGCAGGGTCTCGGCCCCTGTGTACTTCCTGGGCCAAATGTAATTTCCCGTCCCACATCATTTTCTACAGTTACTTTGGTCATTTGTAGACAGCCCATAGAAATTGAGCAATATGATTTACAGGACCGCAACTTCAAACTGGAGGATCCGTAAAGGCTTAACCAGCAAATTCATCAGATCAACGGGCACGGTAGCATCGTGGTTATATTACTGGACTAGTAATCCAGAGGTCTGGAGAAATGGTCTGAAGACTTGAATTCATTTCCACAGCAGCTGGGGAATTTAAATTCAATTAATTAAATAAATCTGGAATAAAAAGTTAGCATCAGTTATGGTGACTATGAAACTACTGGATTGTTGTAAAAACACAGCAGGTTCACTAATGTCCTTCAGGGAAAGAAATCTGCCATCCTTACCCTGTCTGCCCTAAATGTAACTCCAGATCCACAACACTTGTGGTTGACTTTTAACTGCCCTCTGAAATTGCCGAGCAAGCCACTCAGTTATATAAGGCAGCTTACCACCGCCTCTTCAATTTGAGTACAGGGGCAGGGAGGTGTTACTACAGTTGTACAGTGCCTTGGCGAGGCCACACCTCGAGTATTGTGTACAGCTTTGGTCTCCTAACTTGAGGAAGGACATTCTTGCTATTGAGGGAGTGCAGCGAAGGTTCACCAGACTGATTCCCGGGATGGCGGGACTGACATAGCAAGAAAGACTGGATCAACTGGGCTTGTATTCACTGGAGTTCAGAAGAATGAGAGGGGATCTCATAGAAACATTTAAAATTCTGATGAGTTTAGACAGGTTAGATGCAGGAAGAATGTTTCTGATGTTGGGAAAGTCCAGAACCAGGGATCACAGTCTAAGGATAAGGGGTAAACCATTTAGGACCGAGATGCGGAGAAACTTCTTCACCGAGAGTGGTGAACTTGTGGAATTATCTACCACAGGAAGTTGTTGAGGCCAATTCACTAAATATATTCAAAAAGGAGTTAGATGTAGTCCGTACTATTAGGGGGATCAAGGGGTATGGCGAGAAAGCAGGAATGGGGTACTAAAATTGCATGTTCAGCCATGAACTCATTGAATGGCGGTGCAGGCTCGCAGGGCCGAATGGCCTACTCCTGTACCTATTTTCTATGTTTCAAGGGCAATTAGGAATAGGCAATAAATGCTGGCTTTGCCGGTGATGCCCACATCCCGTGAATGGATAAATTTTTTTAAAAACCTTGGGTAGGATGATTTTTGGAAAGCATTGACTGCTGTCCACAGAACTAAAGTAGTTGTGCATGCGCACTCGTTAAGTGATTTTTTGGTGGTTCGCTTTGCGAGTCACGGGCTCTGTGGGGGGAAAACAAAGCTGGGAATGGAGTGGGCCTTCGGGTCTGTAGGGAATAAAGCCTCCTTGAAAAAGTGCAACATCCCCACCGACACTTGGGAATCCCTGGCCCAAGACCACTCAAAGTGGAGGAGAAGCATCCGGGAAAGCGCCAAACACCTAGAGTCTCTTCGCCGGGAGCAAGCGAAGGCCCAGTGCAAACAACTGAAGGAGCGCACGGCAACTCAAGCACCCCACCTACTTCAAACACCATCTATCCCACCTGTGGCAGTAGATCCCGCATTGGACTCATCAGTCATCTGAGAACTCATTTTTAGTGTGGAAGCAAGTCTTCCTCAACACTGAGGGACTGCTTAAGAAGAAGAAGATGGTTAACAAGCTGCTTAAACCTATTTAAGCAGCATTTCACCAGCTCCAAACGATTTCACCAAGTTTTTAAACGAGCTTCCTATCGCTTGGGCTTCATGTCAGGTTAGTGTTGGGTTCTCAATGACTCCGTTGCTTTGACTAGTTGACAGCTGCAGAAGTAGTATAAAAGCTATCATTCCACAGCTGTTCATTTTCCAATCTCAGAAGCTGAAAGCCTTCAGGATTTGGAAGACACTTTGAAGCTGTATGCAGTTTGAAAGTGTTTGCAGTGAACTTTCTATCTGCTGTTACCTCCTTGGAGCAACCTCTCACCATTGACAGGTCGCTTCTGTCATCTCAACTTCAGCTGCCATCTATTCCAGCAGCATCGGTGCCCTTGAAAAAAATCTCACCTTGGTCCTCAGAATCCCACCACAATCAGCCACAACACCAACATCACTAAACACACCAGCATCACTGACAACAACACCAAAGTTCTCCGAAATCACATGATGCAGCACTGGGCATCAGCATCCAACCACATGGCAGCCCGGTACACCAGGGATGGTCTCACCATGGCCACATTTACTTCACTTGATGCTGTACACCCTGGCTGCCACATTATGTGCCAGGTTGGCTCCACCCCACCCGAAGACCATAAAGCATCCTTGCAATGCCCAAGCTATCCCTCTCATGCTCATCACCATTGTAGGGGTGTACCTTTGTCTCACCATTCATTACGACTCACTAAGCCACATCCAAAGGTTCACACAAATCTGTCCAAGAATGCAAAGTATTCAAAATAACGATTTCAATGTTTGACAACACATTAACAGAAACTTTACATAAGCATTGGTGATAACATCCATGTGCGTACGCTTGTAGAAACATAGAAAATAGGTGCAGGAGTAGGCCATTCAGCCCTTCGAGCCTGCACCACCATTCAATTAGATCATGGCTGATCATTCCCTCAGTACCCGTTTCCTGCTTTCTCTCCATACCCCTTGATCCCCTTAGCCGTAAGGGCCATATCTAACTCCCTCTTGAATATATCCAATGAACTGGCATCAACAACTCTCTGCGGCAGGGAATTCCACAGGTTCACAATTTTCTGAGTGAAGAAGTTTCTCCTCATCTCGGTCCTAAATGGCTTACCCCTTATCTTTAGACCTTGACCCCTGGTTCTGCATTTCCCCAACATCGGGAACATTCTTCCTGCATCTAACCTGTCCATTCCCGTCAGAATTTTATATGTTTCTATGAGCTCCCCTCTCATTCATCTAAATTCCAATGAATATAAGCCTAGTCAATCCAGTCTTCATATTTCAGTCTTGCCATCCCGGGAATCAGTCTGGTGAACCTTCGCTGCACTCCCTCAATAGCAAGAATGTCCTTTCTCAGATTAGGAGACCAAAACTGCACACAATACTCAAGGTGTGGTCTCCAAGGCCCTGTACAACTGCAGTAAAACCTCCCTGCTCCTATACTCCAATTCCCTCATTATGAAGGCCAGCATGGCATATGCTTTCTTTACTGCCTGCTGTACCTGCATGTCTACCTTCAATGATTGGTGAACCGTGACACGCAGGTCTCGTTGCACCTCCCCTTTTCCTAATCGGTCACCATTCAGATAATAATCTGCCTTCCTGTTTTTGCCACCAAAGTGGATAACCTCACAATTATTCACATTATACTGCATCTGCCATGCATTTGTCCATTCACCTAACCCGTCCCAGTCACCCTGCAGCCTCCTAGCAACCTCCTCGCAGCTCGCACTGCCACCCAGCTGAGTGTCATCTGCAAACTTGGAGATATTACATTCAATGTATATTGTAAATAGCTGGGGTCCCAGCACTGAACCCTGCGGCACCCGACTAGTCACTGCCTGCCATTCTGCAAAGGACCCGTTTATTCCCGCTCTTTGCTTCCTGTCTGCCAACCAGTTCTCTATCCACGTCAATACATTACCCCCAATACCATGTGCTTTAATTTTGTACACTAACCTCTTGTGTGGGACCTTGTCAAAAGCCTTTTGAAAGTCCAAATACACCACATCCACTGGTTCTCCCTTATCCACTCTACTAGTTATATCCTCAAAAAACTCTCGAAGATTTGTCAAGCATGATTTCCCTTTCATAAATCCATGCTGACTTGGACCGATCCTGTCACTGCTTTCCAAATGCGCTGCTATTACATCTTTAATAACTGATTCCAGCATTTTCCCCACCACCGATGTCAGGCTAACCAGTCTATAATTCCCTGTTTTCTCTCTCTCTCCTTTTTTTTAAAAAAGTGGGTTTACCTTAGCTACCCTCCAATCCATAGGAACTGAACCAGAGTCCACTGAATGTTGGAAAATGACCACCAATGCATCTACTATTTCTAGGTCCACTTCCTTAACTATTCTGGGATGCAGACTATCAGGCCCTGGGGATTTATCGGCCTTCAGTCCTTTCAATTTCCCGAACACCATTTCCTGACTAATAAGGATTTCCCTCAGTTCCCCCTTCTCACTAGACCCTCGGTCCCCTAGTATTTTTGGGAGGTTATTCGTGCATTCCTTAGTGAAGACAGAACCAAATTATTTGTTCAATTGGTCTGCCATTTCCTTGTTCCCCATTATGAATTCCCATGATTCTGATTGCAAGGGACCACTAATCTTTTTCTCTTCACATATGTATGGAAGCTTTTGCAGTCAGTTTTTATGTTCCCTGCAAGCTTACTCTCATACTCTACTTTTCCCCCTCCTAATTAAACCCTTCGTCCTCCTCTGCTGAATTCTAAATTTCTCCGAGTCTTCAGGTTTGCTGCTTTTTCTGGCCAATTTATATGCCTCTTCCTTAGATTTACTTTCCCTAATTTCCCTTGTTAGCCACGGTTGAGCCACCTTCCCTTTTTTATTCTTGCGCCGCACAGGGATGTACAATTGTTGTAGTTCATCTATGTGATATTTAAATGTCTGCCATTGTCTATCCACTGTCAATCCTTTAAGTATCATTCTCCAGTCTATCCTAGCCAATTCATGTCTCATACCGTTGAAATTTCCTTTCTTTAAGTTCAGGACCTTAGCCTTTGAATTAACTTTGTCACTCTCCATCTTAATGAAGAATTCTACCATATTATGGTCACTGTTCCCCAGGGGGCCCTCCATGACCAGATTGCTAATTAATCCTCTCTTGTTACACAAAACCCAGTCTAGGATGGCCTGCTCTCTAGTTGGTTCCTCGACATATTGGTCCAGAAAATCATCCCTTATACACCCTAGGAAATCCTCCTCCACAGTATTACTACCAGTTTGGTTAGCCCAATCAATATGCAGATTAAAGTCGCCCATGATAACTGCTGTACCCTTATTGCACGCATCCCTAATTTCCTGTTTGATGCCATCCCCAACCTTCCAATTGCTGTTTGATGGTCTGTACACAACTCCTACTAACGTTTTCTGCCCTTTGGTGTTTCACAGTTCTACCCATATAGAGTCCACATCATCCACGTTAATGTCCTTCCTTACTATTGCGTTAATCTCGTTAACCAGTAATGCTACCGCACCTCCTTTTACTTCCTGTCTGTCCTTCCTGAATATTGAATAGCCCTGGATGTTGAGTACCCAGCCTTGGTTACCTTGGAGCCATGTCTCTGTAATCCCAATTACATCATATCCGTTAACAGCTATCTGCGCAGTCAATTCATCCACCTTATTACGAATGCTCTTTGCAACGAGACTCGGAGCATTCAGGCTTGTTTTTTTAAATTTTGTCCTTTTGGAATCATGTTGTAATGTGGCCCTTTTTGATTTTTGCCCTTGGTTTCTCTGCCCTCCACTCTTGCTTTTCTCCTTCCTACCTTTTGCTTCTGCTCCCTTTTTACTTCCCTCTGCCTCCTTGCATAGATTCCCATCCCCCTGCCATATTAGTTTAAACCCTCTCCAACAGCACTAGCAAACACTCAACCTGGGACATCTGTTTCGGTCCTGCCCAGGTGCAGACCGCCCGGTTTGTACTGGTCCCACCTCCCCCAGAACCGGTCCCAATGTCCCAGGAATTTGAATCCCTTCCCCTTGCACCATTCCTCAAGCCACGTATTCATTTGAGCTATCCTGCAATTCCTACTCTGACTAGCATGTGGCACTGTTAGCAATCCTGAGATTACTACCTTTTGAGGTCCTACTTTTTAATTTATCTCCTAGCTCACTAAATTTATCTTGTAGGACCTCATCTCGCTTTTTACCTATATCGTTGGTACCTATGTGTACCACGACAGCTGGCTGTTCACCCTCCCCCTACAGAATGCACTGGAGCCGCTCCGAGACATCCTTGACCCTTGCACCAGGGAGGCAACATACTATCCTGGAATCTCGTTTGCGGTTGCAGAAACGCCTATCTATTCTCCTTACAATTGAATCCCCTATCACTATAGCTCTCCCACTCTTTTTCCTGCCCTCCTGTGCAGCAGAGCCACCCCTCATGCCATGGACTTGGCTGCTGCTGCCTTCCCCTGATGAGTCATCTCCCCCAACAGTACCCAAGGTGGTGAATCTGTTTTGGAGGGAACTGACCGTAGAGAATTCCTGCACTACCTTCCTTCACCTGCTCTGCCTGATGGTCACCCATTCCCTATCTGCCTGTGTGACCAACTCACTGAACATGCTATTCACGACATCCTCAGCATCGCGGATGCTCCAGAGTGAATCCATGCGCAGCTCCAGTGCTGCAATGTGGTCTATCTGGAGCTGCAGCTGGATACACTTCTTGCACATATGGTTGTCGGGGACACTGGAAGTGTCCCTGACTTCCCACATAGCACAGGAGGAGCATGACATGGGTCTGTGCTCTCCTGCCATGACTTAACCCTTAAATTAACCTAATTGAAAACAATGCCAAAGGTTTCTTACTGATCAGAAAAGAAAAATAAATAGATTAAATACTCACCAATCCACCAGCCAATCACTTACCCTCTTGGCTGTGATGTCATCCTTCGATTTATTTTTACTCCTTTGTTTCCCTTCTGCCCCTGCACCAGCTGTCTCCTCCGACTTGGTCACCTTGAAACCACGACTCTGTAATGGATGCTTTCTTCTGATGTCACGCGTTGCTTTCTTTTTACTTCCCTTCCCTCACAGGTCTGTTTGCGCTGCTCTCAGTTGGCTCCTTTATCTCCCCTCCGATCTCATGCTGCCAGGCAATGACTATATCTAACGGGCGAGAGTCTGTTGGCATTACCATCGCCAATTCCCCACCATCAACATCCTGGGGGTCGCCATTGACCAGAGACATAACTGGACCAGCCACATAAATACTGTGGCAACAAGAGCAGGTCAGAGGCTGGGTACTCTGTGGTGAGTGTGTCACACATCCCTGCTTGTGCCCTCCTGTGCAATATGTAACCAGGCTGTGTTGGTGTTCTGGGAAGGTCTCTTCTGCCCATTGGAAAGGAAGAGAACTTCCCTGCATGCTGTGACTCCCTCGATAAGCATCTGGAAGGAGTTATGGGAGAACCTGGGTGCAGTGCTTGTCAGTGTTTGCAGCACCTCAATGCTGCAGAACACTGACAGAACAGCTGTCAAAATTAATGTGGCCATGGCCCCTTTAAGGAAACCAACTGATGACGCGTCATCAAAGACATAATCAGATCCGCTTCCTTCAATTGGCTGGGAACCTCGCAGGGCGGGTTTAACAAGCTCCATCACTGGAAGATTCTTCACACAGTGCGGGCTGGAGGAGCGGGCTGTTGTGTACGCATAAATAACTGACAAACTGAGCCAGGAGAAAAGTAACTTAACTGTGCTTTTATATAACCCAAAATAGAGTCCCAAACTGGCACGAACCAGCATGAGTATAGCAACTGTGAATAGCTCCCGCAGGGTCCTAATGCCCGTCCTGTGAGCTGTAACAGAGTATGAACACAACATATTTCCCCCTTTTTTAAAGTCGCAGTCTATGTACAGACAAAGTCCCTGAGATAGCCATGTTCCGATATGCGTGGAGCTTGCGGTTTGCTCTAGGTTTTGGTTGGGAAACAGAACAGTGACTCTGTTCCATCCTGCTGGTCTCTCCACGCTAGGTTTGGCTGGGGGTTTGAGAATGTCCAGTAGCCAGTGAAGATTCTAACCAATCATGAGCTCAGCAGGTGTCTTCCCCGTTATTGAGTGCTTTGTCGAAAAGTATATGTAGAAAATAGTTTGAACTGCTTCGTCGAATGTTTGGCCTGCTGCAAGGTTGGCTTTGAAACCTTCTTTGATGACGCAGTTAAATCGCTCAACACCTCCGTTGCTTTGAGGATTGTACCGAGCAGTCAGGCGATGCTCCATAGCATGACGAATGAGGAAATTCGTGAACTGGTCGGATGCAAATTGTGGTCCATTGTCAGTGATTATGACCTCTGGGAGGCCCCACTTCGTGAACATACGCTGCAGAATAGTGACGATTGTTGATGAGGTCACTGCACTTGTAACGATTTCTGGCCATTTGGAATGCAGGACATGTACTACAACAAGAAAAGGCTGGTGTTGTGTAGCTGCTTCAACTGGACTGAAGATATCCAACTGAAGTTGTTTCCATGGTCTTTGTGACCATGGAATGGGTTTCATTGGCAGTGGTTGGATGTTTGTGGCCTTTTTGCTCAGACTGTATGCTTCGCAGTGTGAGGCAAACTCCTCGATACAAGTGTCAATCCCAGGCCACTATACTGAATCAAGACATCTCTGCTTCATGCGGATAATGCCAGGGTGTCCATCATGTGCCAATGAGAATACACTGTTAGAGCAGTAATTCCCAAGTCGCTTCATCACCATGAGCTAGGCAGCCATCGTTCCAAATGGCTAATTCATTGCGAAGTCTGTGGAATGTTCTCGGGTCTTCCGGAATTTGCTTAGGCCACTCCGTCTGGAGGAAATGGCACATGTACTGGAGCGTAGCATCACTCTGTGATTCGGTTTTGAGTCTGTCGCGGAAAGACAAGATTTCTGATGGACTAAGTGATGATAATGACGTGACGTGCTGTCATCTGTGAACAAGTTAGCACCAGAGTCCGAAACAGGTGTTGAGCGGCTGAGCATGTCAGCTACGTGGTTGTGACTGCCAACGATGTACTGTACATCAAAGTTATACTGATGAAGGTGATCTGACCATTGGCTGATTCGTAGTGGTCTGTGCCCAGATCCAGTTGTAGCCAATAGCGTAGTTAGCGCTTGGTGATCCGTACGGAAGGTAAATTTCCTGCCGTAGAGGTAGATGTGCCAGTGTTTACACGCGTAGATGCAAGCGAGTGCTTCGCGTTCCCGTCAAGTATTTACGTACTGCAGACGAGAGCGTGCGAGAGGCGAAGGCGACTGGGCATTCCAGGCTGTCAATCCATTGCGAGAGCACAGCACCCAGTGGCATTCGGATCAAAGTGCGCAAGGATAGGAGGGGATGTGATTTTCTCCTTAAGCGTCGTGAATGCCTGAGCATAGGAATCTGTCCATTCCCAAGGGACGTCCATGTGCAGCAACTTGCGAAGTGGTTCGGCAATGTGCATGTAGTGCGGGATGAACTTCAGCTAGAAGTTGCAAGTGCCGAGGAATGATGAAAGTTCTTTGACATTGGTAGCCTCCTTCATTCGCTGGATCGCGTCCATGTTGTCAAGCGTCGGCTTAACACCTTGTGCTGTGACTCTGTAGCCCAGAAAGTTTATTTCTCCAGCAGCGAATGTACACTTATCGACATTAAGTGTAATGTTATGTGTAGCAAGTCTAGCCATAACTGAGTGAAGTCGCTGGTCATGTTCTTCCATGGATGACGATATCGTGAAGCAGATTGAGGGCTCCCTCTATGCCTGCTAACATAATAGTGACAATTTTCTGAAATGCACTTGGTGTAGAAGATGGTCCGTCCGTAGGGTATGCATCGATACTGATACAGACCATCATGCATCGTTGATGCCATGAGCGGTTTGCTGTCCTCCGCTAGGGATATTTTCAGGTAACTGCATGTTGAGTTTCGTAAAGACCATTGAGCCGTGGATTTCTGAAGATAGTTTGTCGATGGGAGGAAGAGGGTACTTGTCGGAGATGATGGCCTTGTTGACCTCTTTCAGGTCGATGCATAGGTGGATCTCCCCATTTTTACGCTAAGCAATGACTAAGTTCGAGATCCAGGGTGACGAGTCGATGCTCTCAATGATTCCCTGAGATTCAAGTCGCGTTAATTCTGCGGATACTTGGTCGCGAACCGCGAATGGGAGACAGCGAAGTCACTGCGTAACCAGTTGGACGGAAAGGTCAATGTGGGGACGATGGCAACATTTTGTTGTCACTCCAAACCCTGTGAAGATTGAGGGATACTGTTTGTCAAAGTCCACCGTGTACACAGGTGTGCCGTAAACTTTGAACCCAAGCTTGTCAAAAAGGTCAACACCCATGAGGCTTCGTCCCTTCGCGACATAAAAGAAAAAGTTCTCCAATATTATGTCCTTGTAGTATATCAGAACAGATATGACCCCAGGTACCTCAATTTTGGAGTCGGAGTACGCACGTAGAATGGAAGTTGCGGGCTGCAGTTGACAATGCGTGAAGTGGGTTTTGTACACAGCCTTGTTCAAAATGTAAACTTTGGCTCCAAGGTCAATGAGGAGGCAGCAGGGCATGCCGTCAATGTTTACCTCACAGTCCTTGAATTTTCCCAAACCGATGTGAAAAGTGCCACTAATGGTGTAAACCATACTGGGTTTATCATTATCGGGGTTGTCCACATGTCGAATATGCTGCAATAAGCGACAGACACGAGTAAAATAGTTCATTTTACCACATGCAGAGCATTTCTTCCCATGTTCAGGGCTGTTAGGATTCTTTGCTGAGTGTGATTTGTCCCCACAGTTAAAGCAGTGGAAGTTAAGCCCACGATCTGTAGAGGATGGCTTATTACTGGCCCTGGGTCTCTGCTGTGATTTCCGCTTTGGACAAATGCCTTGCACTTGGGCTGTAGCTGAAGTCTGCTGCACAGGGGGAGCAGGGGATCTGATCGCTTTTGAATCGGAAAGCGTTGATTCGATTTGGATGGCCAAATTAGTTGCTTTGTCCAATGACAATTTGTCATTCTTCATTAGCAAGTGTTCCTGAATGCGAGGCATCGTTGTTTTCTCAATAATTTGATCCCATATCATTTCCTCGTAGCGGCCAATTCAGTTAATGTAATGATGTCATCATCATCATAGGCAGTCCCTCAAACGAGGATGACTTGCTTCCACAAGAGTTCACAGATGCTTCAATGAAGGACCTGATGTTCCAGTCCTGAACTCCAGTTGAGGGGATGGAAGATGCCGGTGTGTGGATTTTTTTTAACGTGTAGTGACCGTTGCACATCAGCCACCACATGGGCTTGACAGAGCTAGGCCTTTATCCAGTGGCAAGGGTTAACCAGGACGACTGGAGACCTGCTCTGCTGCATGGACCTAGTGCACACACACATCGCAGTGTGGGCAGGTCCGTGCTGCCCCTGGGCCCTCGCCTCTTCTAGGCCCCGTACCCTCATTTGCCGCACCTTCGCCCACGATGTTCCAGGGCCCGGCGCTCCAGCTCTATTTATAGCCCGGACCTGTGGTGGTGTTCTCACACAGGTCGGGGTGGCCCACGTGCCTGCTACAATAACCATTATACAGGTACTTTCCATTTAGTCCTCCCAGCACTGGTGACACTGTGCACACGTCACTCAGGTCCTCCACTATTTTCTTAGTTTCAATATTTTGCTGTGCCACCACCTCTCTACCAGAAGCCCCGAGCATCCCTCAGTATCTTTCCTCACTCCAACCAAGTTCAAGGTATTTTATTTTAAAACACAGAGCCTCTAAATTACTTTAATACATTTGCTGACAAATGACAAAAAGATAAATAAATAACATTCCACTCGGTCTCGGACCTTTTCTGACCCTGCAGTCCTCTCTTCTGCTCTAGGCCTTCCCCTCTTCCAACCTATTCTTCTTCAATCAGCACATTCGGCTGTTCCTAATCAGTTCTGCGATCTTTACCTGCCTTTCCAACCTTTTCCTGTCCAGTTCAACAACCCCTCCCTGCAGACTCCAACTCACCTTCTCCTGATGCTCTTACCCTGATCTTCGGCACTCGTGGCATATACACCTCTACTGTCTCTACAACACTCTGGGCCTTTCTATCTATCATCCTTGGCCCTTCCCCTGCACCCCTCCAGTGTCCATGGCCTTTATTGCTCTCAGTTCTGGTCCTTTGCTGCTCCCGACTGTTTCCCAGCTGCCACTCTACTTTTCTCCAAGCCCAGCTTGGCTGTACCAGCCATTTAAAAAATGTTCCTGCTCCATTCTGTTTTCAGGTCTACTTGCGGCTGGCATTCAGCCATTCCAACCTGCCCATCCTGGGATGACAAAAAAAAATGCAACAGCAGGAGAAAAGATCAGCTAGAGTAGACAGAAATAAGTCAATGCCAGGCAGAATGAGCTAGATAATTCCAAAAACAGACAAAGGGGAGTTATGGGACACAGAAACACGGGTCAAGAAAAGACATGAAACTTAAAGATCAAAGGAGACAAAAATCAGAATAAAGCTTCAGTGATGCAGATATAGCAGAAGAGAAATTGTGCAAAGATCAACTTGTAGTAAGCCAAAGATCATAGAGCTGACATCACAGAGATGTGAAAGAGGGAGACAATGACAGATAGCCAGCAATGCCCCTGACAGATCAGCAGAGCAGATCAAATAGCTATACATGAACATGCTGTAAGAACCCCAATCTTTTCATTGTTATTAGTATACTTGTCCTGCCGGAAAACTAGAAATGCTTGCAGTAGTGTATATTAAATTATGAGGGCGAGGATAACCAGCAGGGGAAAAAATTGGCCCTGGTCACTGATGCCACCAACCTCTACAAGTTAGCAAACTGATGTATCCGACATCAAGCTAATCTTTTGGTAATTAAGCATCGGCAATTTTTAAAGAATAGTCTCCAATTTCTTTTTAGATCCCTAAGACACACACCTTCCCAAAACAGAGGTGTGCAAGTAATAATTCCTAGCCTCATGTTATTCTTGAACCTCAGAAACAGCAGACAGCCTGCAGAATTTCACATACAAAGTTTCCCCTATTCTTACTTCTAGATCACCTTAAAACAGTTCAATAAGACATATCCTTTCTTCAAATAAAGTGGTCCTCCATCTGATCAAAAAGTAATAATCCTGCAATTTTATAAACTCTCAAAATAATTTGGCTTTAAAAATTTGAATACACTTAAGCAAAGATATTGAATAATCACTGGACTGTAGGGAAGTGAGGTGAACTACCAGCCTTTTAGTTAGTGCAACATTCACCTTCAGTCTTCCCACTTGTCTTGATGGTTTTTGTACTAGACTCTGTACCTTTCAGCTTTTCTGTGTCATCTTCCTTGTCTTCCATCTCCTTCTCCTCCTCATCCTCTTCATCCACGTTTTTATAGTTTGGCCTTTTCTGAAGTTTCTTTTTTCCGTTGTGTCGACTAATCTCAAGAGATCTCTCCAATGTTTATACAGGTTTTGTGAAATATCGAATGCTTGTAGACACTGTAATGATGTACTGTTTCATTGGTTCACAATTTCCTTGCCCCCTTTAACGAAATTGGTATCTCCATCACGATATTTTTCTTTGGCTCAAAATAATTCTCTAGGGTGCTTACTGTTTTGTCGTAGGACTCCGTGTCTTCGATTTGGCCAAAAATGCGTTGGCCTTCGGTGCCGAAGCAATGGATAAGTATTGCACGGCAGCGAGCTGGTGTTACATTGTCACCGTCTAACCCACTCGTCGTGATGTATGTAGAAAAACGTTTTATCCATCTCGGCCATGGAATTGGAGGGTCCCCGGGTGAGGAGAGGCAAGGCGGGGGGCGGGGGTGTAGGGAGGTTATTTTGAATCATCCTCGTTGTCAATTATGTTGCATACATGTAAATAACTGACAAACTGAGCCAGGAGTAAGGTAACTTAACTTAACTGTGCTTTTATACAACCCAAAATGTAGTCCCGAACCAGCATGAGTACAGCAACTGTGAGTAGCTCCCGCAGAGTCCTAATACCCGTCCTGTGAACTGTAACATACAAATAGAGTATAAACACAACTGTTGCCACCTGCTGCTGACCCCAGCAGACCTGGACTCGTCACGGTTGGCGAGATCACGACCATAGTTTTTGTAAAGAACTGTGACCTGTTAAGAGATTAATAAAGTCACGAATGAGGATTATAAATGAACCATCAATCTATATTGGTTTATGTTTGAAAAAAAAATAGCAACTCATGATTTTTAAGTGTTTGTCTCATGATTTGAGACAGTGGGGTTGGCATTACTGGTAGTGCTTCTACAGACCTTAGAATAATACAGTAGGTCACTGCCAGAGAGGTCTCTTCTCTACTTGCCCAACCCCCAGTCCCAGCCAGCTGACATTCCTATGGGCCAAAACCGAAGAGCTGCTTTGCCGGCCCAGTTCAAAATGAGGCTCAACAAGCTAGCCAGTTGGCCGTCCAAAAGTCAAAATCAACCCCACCATGATCCCATTATCTGTAACATATTATAATTGTCTTGACAATTTGGATTTCATGCTCTTGTGCCTGGGGGTCACATACGTTCAAACATCTGCGTATTTTATCATTTAAAAAAGTTTATTTAAAATAGTAAAATAGACTTTCCAACGCCAGGTGGCACTGCTGCTCCTCCAAGATGGATCTCCAATGTCCATTCCTCTAGATGGCACTGTAGGTAAGTTTATATTTTGTATTTATTTCTTAACTTTGCGTTTCCTGCAGGTCAGTTTTATATGTTAATATTTAAATCAAAAGAGTAAAGACAGTTTACATACTAATCCAGCTGCTGCCTCCATGGGCCTCAGGCCTCTCCTCTTCCCAACCCCTTCTGTGGCATCCATCCTTTGTAAGCTGGCAACCGATCAACTTGTTTTTCAAAACTGTTAAAGTGCGGTACTCAGTTTCTAGCCCCATAAACCCTTAGTGCTGTGAAACTGGCTTAGTTTAGGGCCATTCTGGGGGAAGGATATTCTGGTGTATGGAGAAAGAGAGACTGAACATTGAGTTCAAAGTAAAGTGTGACCGTAGCAACTGAGACTCCAGGATGGTATGTTGCCTCCCTGGTGCAAGGGTCAAGGATGTCTCTGAGCGGGTGCAGGACATTCTGAAAAGGGAGGGAGAACAGCCAGTTGTCGTGGTGCACATTGGTACCAATGACATAGGTTTAAAAAAAAAAAGGGATCAGGTCCGACGAGACAAATTTAAGGAGCTAGGAGCTAAATTTAAAAAGTAGGACCTCAAAAGTAGTAATCTCGGGATTGCTACCAGTGCCACGTGCTAGTCAGAGTAGGAATCGCAGGATAGCACAGATGAATACGTGGCTTGAGCAGTGGTGCAGCAGGGAGGGATTCAAATTCCTGGGGCATTGGAACCGGTTCTGGGGGAGGTGGGACCAGTACAAACTGGACGGGCTGCACCTGGGCAGGACTGGAACCAATGTCCGAGGGGGAGTGTTTGCTCGTGCTGTTGGGGAGGAGTTAAACTAATATGACAGAGGGATGGGAACCAATGCAGGGAGACAGAGGGAAACAAAATGGAGACAGAAGCAAAAGACAGAAAGGACATGAGTAAAAGTGGAGGACAGAGAAACCCAAGGCAAAAAACAAAAAGGGCCAATGTACAGCAAAATTCTAAAGGGTCAAAGTGTAATAAAAGGCAAGCCTGAAAGTTCGGTGCCTCAATGCGAGGAGTATTTGGAACCCAGGAGAGGGCTCTGAGCTAGTTAGAGTGGATGAGAGCACAGATGAACAGGACCCCAAGGAAGAATGCAAAAGGCAGGAGGCAACAGAGCAGAATAGCACTGGGATAAGTGTAAACCACAAGGTGATAGGAAGGGACAATATGTATGAATATAAAGGGGCTGCAGGAGGGGTCAAAACTAAAAATCATGGTTTAAAAACTAGTATTAAAACACTCTACCTAAACGCACGCAGCATTCGAAATAAAGTAAATGAGTTGATGGCACAAATCATTACAAATGGGTATGATTTGGTGGCCATTACAGAAACGTGGTTGCAGGGTGGCCAAGACTGGGAATTAAACATACAGGGGTATCTGACAATTCGGAAGGATAGACAAGAAGGGAAAAGAGGTGGGGTAGCTCTGTTAATAAAGGATGATATCAGGGCAGTTGTGAGAGATGATATTGGCTCTAATGAACAAAATGTTGAATCATTGTGGGTGGAGATTAGAGATAGTAAGGGGAAAAAGTCACTGGTGGGCTTCGTTTATAGGCCCCCAAATAATAACTTCATGGTGGGGCGGACAATAGTCAAGGGAATAATAGAGGCATGTGAAAAAGGAACGGCAGTAATCATGGGGGATTTTAATCTACATATCGATTGGTCAAATCAAATCGCACGGGGTAGCCTTGAGGAGGAAGTCATAGAATGCATACGGGATTATTTCTTAGAACAGTATGTTACAGAACCTACAAGGGAGCAAGCTATCTTGGATCTGGTCCTGTGTAATGAGACAGGAATAATAAACTATCTCCTAGTAAAAGATCCTCTCGGAATGAGTGATCACAGTATGGTTGAATTTGTAATACAGATTGAGGGTGAGGAAGTAATGTCTCAAACGAGCGTACTATGCTTAAACAAAGGAGACTACAGTAGGATGAGGGCAGAGTTAGCTAAAGTAGACCGGGAACACAGACTAAACAGTGGCACAATTGAGGAACAGTGGAAGTCTTTTAAGGAGCTCTTTCATAATGCTCAACAAAAATATATTCCAGTGAAAAAGAAGGGCGGTAAGAGAAGGGATAACCAGCTGTGGATAACCAAGGAAATAAAGGAGAGTATCAAATTAAAAACCAATGCATATAAGGTGGCTAAGGTTAGTGGGAAACTAGAAGATTGGGAAAATTTTAAACGTCAGAAAAGAATGACTAAGAAAGCAATAAAGAAAGGAAAGATAGATTACGAAAGTAAACTTGCGCAAACATAAAAACAGATAGTAAAAGCTTTTACCGATATATAAAACGGAAGAGAGTGACTAAAGTAAATGTTGGTCCCTTAGAAGATGAGAAGGGGGATTTAATAATGGGAAATGTGGAAATGGCTGAGACCTGAAACAATTATTTTGCTTCGGTCTTCACAGTGGAAGACACAAAAACCATGCCAAAAATTGCTGGTCACGGGAATGTGGGAAGGGAGGACCTTGAGACAATCACTATCACTAGGGAGGTAGTGCTGGACAGGCTAATGGGACTCAAGGTAGACAAGTCCCCTGGTCCTGATGAAATGCATCTCGGGGTATTAAAAGAGATGGTGGAAGTTATAGCAGATGCATTCGTTATAATCTACCAAAATTCTCTGGGGAGGTACCAGCAGATTGGAAAGCAGCTAATGTAACGCCTCTGTTTTTTTTAAAAAAAAGGGGGCAAACAAAAGGCAGGTAACTATAGGCCAGTTAGTTTAACATCTGTAGTGGGGAAAATGCTTGAAGCTATCATTAAGGAAGAAATAGTGGGACATCCAGATAGGAATAGTGCAATCAAGCAGATGCAACATGGATTCATGAAGGGAAAATCATGTTTAACTAATTTACTGGAATTCTTTGAGGATATAACGAGTATGGTGGATAGAGGTGTACCAATGGATGTGGTGTATTTAGATTTCCAAAGGGCATTCGATAAGGTGCCACACAAAAGGTTACTGCAGAAGATAAAGATACGTGGAGTCAGAGGAAATGTATTAGCATGGATCGAGAAATGGCAGGCTAACAGAAAGCAGAGAGTCGGGATAAATGGATCCTTTTCGGGTTGGAAATTGGTGGTTAGTGGTGTGCCACAGGGATCGGTGCTGGGACCACAACTGTTTACAATATACATAGATGACCTGGAAGAGGGGACAGAGTGTAGTGTAACAAAATTTGCAGATGACACAAAGATTAGTGGGAAAGCGGGTTGTGTAGAGGACACAAAGAGGCTGCAAAGAGATTTAGATAGGTTAAGCGAATGGGCTAAGGTTTGGCAGATGGAATACAATGTTGGAAAATGTGAGGTCATCCACCTTGGGGGGAAAAAAACAGTAAAAGGGAATATTATTTGAATGGGGAGAAATTACAACATGCTGTGGTGCAGCGGGACCTGGGGGTCCTTGTGCATGAATCTCAAAAAGTTAGTTTGCAGGTGCAGCAGGTAATCAGGAAGGCGAATGCAATGTTGGCCTTCATTGCAAGAGGAATGGAATACAAAAGCAGGGAGATCCTGCTGCAACTGTACAGGATATTGGTGAGGCCGCACCTGGATACTGCGTGCAGTTTTGGTCACCTTACTTAAGGAAAGATATACTAGCCTTGGAGGGGGTACAGAGACGATTCACTAGGCTGATTCCGGAGATGAGAGGGTGACCTTATGATGATAGATTGAGTAGACTGGGTCTTTACTCGTTGGAGTTCAGAAGGATGAGGGGTGATCTTATAGAAACATTTAAAATAATGAAAGAGATAGACAAGATAGAGGCAGAGAGGTTGTTTCCACTGGTCGGGGAGACTAGAACTAGGAGGCACAGCCTCAAAATACGGGGGAGACAATTTAAAACCGAGTTGAGAAGGAATTTCTTCTGCCAGAGGGTTGTGAATCTGTGGAATTCTCTGCCCAAGGAAGCAGTTGAGGCTAGCTCATTGAATGTATTCAAATCACAGATAGATAGATTTTTAACCAATAAGGGAATTAAGGGTTACGGGGAGTGGGCGGGTAAGTGGAGCTGAGTCCACGGCCAGATCAGCCATGATCTTGTTAAATGGCGGAGCAGGCTCGAGGGGCTAGATGGCCTACTCCTGTTCCTAATTCTTATGTTTTTTATTGCAGGTCTCCAGACTGCCTCTCCAACCTGTGAAGCCTCCTTAAATACCTGTGCTCCCAAGGAATTATGGGAACCCATGGGACTCCAGGGGATGAGCCCTCTGGTGACCGTACAGAGTAAATACAAGTCCACATATATAACAACACCCCTCTTCCCCCCCCCCACCCACCCTGCCAAAGACAATGTGGGACGATCTGGGGCCCTTCTTGCCCTGGTTGATCGTCTCGGTGTGTAAGCTGGTGTTGTTGAATCATTTTTTGTGCCCTCGCTGTCTGCTGTGCAGCTGGCCTTGCTGGGCTGCCTGGTGTGTTGGGCCCTGCAGGACTGCTGTGGATGATGGGTTCTGCGTCGTGGACAACCGTGGTGCCGATTACCACTGGTGTGTATGCTGGGGGATCAAAAAAGGTAGGGTCCAAGGTGGGTTGCTCAGGATAGTCCGTGAATCTGAGTTTGATTTGGTCCAAGTGTTTCCGGTGAATGAGTCCATTTGAAAGCTTGCCCGAAACACCCTGCTCCCCTCTTTGGCCATAACAGTGCCGGGAAGCCACTTGGGATCTTGTCCATAATTTAATACAAATACAGAATCATTGATTTCAATCTCGCGTGACACATTTGCGCTATCACGGTATGCACTTTGTTGAAGCTGTCTGCTCTCTACCTGTTCATGTAGATCAGGGTGAACTAATGAGAGCCTTGTCTTAAGTGCTCTTTTCATGAGGAGTTGAGCAGGTGGGATCCCAGTGAGTGAGTGGGGTCTCGTGCGGTAGCTAACCAGGACTCGGGATAGGTGAGTCTGCAGTGAGCCTTCAGTTACCCTCTTCAAGCCTTGCTTGATGATTTGCACTGCTCTCTCTGCCTGACCATTGGACGCTGGTTTAAACGGGGCAGATGTGACATGTTTGATCCCGTTACGCGTCATGAATTCTTTAAACTCAGCACTGGTAAAACATGGCCCGTTGTCACTCACCAGGACATCTGGTAAGCCGTGTGTGGCAAACAAGGCCCGTAGGCTTTCAGTAGTGGCAGCGGATGTGCTAGCCGACATTTTCTCACATTCAATCCACTTGGATTAGGCGTCTACAACCACAAGGAACATTTTACCCAAGAACGGGCCTGCATAGTCGACATGTACCCTAGACCATGGTTTGGAGGGCCAAGACCATAAACTTAGTGGCGCCTCCCTGGATACATTGCTTAACTGTGAGCATGTGTTACATCTGTGAACGCAGGGCTCTAAGTCCGCATCGATACCGGGCCACCACATGTGGGATCTGGCTATCGCTTTCATCATTACGTTGCCTGGGTGGGTATTGTGGAGGTCAGTGATGAAGGTGTCTCTGCCCTTCTTGGGGACCACTATTTGATTGCCCCACAGAAGGCAGTCTGCCTGTATAGACATTTCATCTTTGTACTGCTGGAACCGTTTTATCTCTTCCTGCATTTCCACTGGGACACTGGACCAGCTCCCATGAAGCACACAGCTTTAAACTAGAGATAATAAGGGGTCCTGGCTTGTCCAGATTTTGATCTGCCAGGCAGTGACCGGTGATTGCTCACACTCAAATGCTTCCATAACCATGGCTAGATCTGCGGGCTGCACCATTTCCACCTCCGTGGTGGGCAATGGCAGCCTACTGAGAGCATCGGTGCAGTTTTCTGTGCCTGGCCTGTGGCGGATGGCATGAGCGCCCATCTTTGGATGCGGGCTGATGCGTTGGTATTTATCCCTTTACTCTCTGAGGACAGGGATATAAGTGGCTTATGGTCAGTTTCCAATTCGAATTTTAGCCCAAACAGGTCTTGATGCATTTTCTTTACCCCATAGACACACACTAATGCTTCTTTCTTAATCATGCTGTAGGCTCTCTCAGCCTTAAACAGACTCCTGGATGCATGAGCAACTGGTTGCAGTTTCCCGAAATCATTAGCTTGTTGCAATACACACCCGACACCATATGACGATGCATCACATGCTCGTACCAAACGCTTACCTGGATCATACAACACAAGCAATTTGTTTGAGCATAACAATTTTCTCGCTTTTACAAAGGCATTTTCTTGGCTTTTGCCCCAAACCCATTCGCCCCCTTTTCGTAGTAAGCCATGCAGTGGTTCTAACAGTGTGCTGAGACCTGGTAAGAAGTTACCAAAGTAGTTCAAGAGTCCCAGAAACGACCGCAGCTCCGTCACGTTCTATGGCCTCAGTGCGTTCTATATTGCCTCCGTCTTCGCGTTGGTGGGCCTGATGCCATCCACTGCAATCCTCCTTCCCAAGAACTCCATCAGGCGCCAGGAAAACGCACTTCGAGCGTTTTAACCTGAGCCCCACGCGGTTGAGTCGACTAAGAACCTCCTCCAGGTTCTGCAGGTGCTCGACCATGTTCTGACCGGTAACCAAGATGTCATCCTGGAAGACCACTGTGTGCGTGACTGACTTCAGTAAACTTTCCATGTTTCTCTGGAATATCACCGCCATTGATTGGATTCCAAATGGGCATCTGTTATAAACAAAAAGACCTTTGTGCGTGTTGATGCAGGTGAGAGCCTTTGATGATTCTTCCAGTTCCTACGTCATGTAGGCTGAAGTCAGATCCAGCTTCGTGAACGTCTTTCCTCCCACCAGCGTTACAAAGAGGTCGTTGGCCTTTGGTAATGGATATTGGTCCTGCAGGGAGAAACGATTGATAGTTACTTTGTAATCACCACAGATTCAGACAGTGCCGTTTCCCTAGAGGACTGGGATAATAGGACTGGCCCACTTGCTGAAATCGATTGGTGAAATGATGCTCTCTTTGCAGCCGGTCTAGCTCGATCTCTACCCTTTCTCTCATCATGTACAGTACTGCTCTCGCCTTGTGATGGATGGGTCGCGCCCCCAGAATTAGGTGGATCTGCACTTTTGCTCCTTGGGATTTCCCGATGCCTGGTTCGAACAGCGAAGGAAATTTGTTTAAGACCTGGGCACACAAAGTGTCATCAGCGGGCGATAGCGCTCGGACGTTGTCCCAGTTCCAGCATATCTTTCCCAGCCAGCTCCTGCCGAGCAGCGTAGAACCATCGCCTGGGACCAGCCAGAGTGCGCTCCATCGTCGACAACCCTAATGGTAGCACTGCCGATTACAGGAATCAGTTCTTTAGTATAAGTTCTTAGTTTTGTGCGAACTGGAGTTAAGACTGGCCTTGAGGCCTTGTTGCACCACAACCTTTCGAAAGTCTTTTTGCTCATGATGGACTGGCTCATGCCCATGTCCAGCTCCATTGACACCGGGAGTCCATTTAGTTCAACATTCAGCATTATCGGGGGACAATTCGTGGTGAATGTGTGCACCCCATGTACCTCTGCCTCTTCTATCTGGTTCTGGTTCATCATGATCCTCCGTGGATCCTCTGCAACATGTTGGTTTGCAGCTTTTACAGGCTTAGCAGCTCGCCTGGACACTCGGAGGTGTCCCATTGTTCCACAGCCCTTGCAAATGTACTCTTTGAATCAGCATGAATGGAAATGCTGATCACCTCCGCAGCACCAACAAGGTGTTAATGGCCTTGCATTCATCACCCTTCATGGTGGACTATGAGTCATCTACGGACGTGCAGCTGCAGGTATGTGTGACCTGCCCTGTACGTTATGATTTGAAAACATCATTACTTTGTTCACAGTACTTATAGCAGCACTTGTGTGCTGAAAGATTTGCTTCATATTGTCACTGGTGGCAATGAACGCCTGGGCTATCGCTAAGGCCTTACTCAAGGTTGGGGTTACTACAGTCAAAAGTATTAAAACAAAGGGCTGGAGTAGCAGGGATGGGGTTGGGTCACAATGGGGAGTAATTGACAAGAGTACGATACCGTTGTAGTTAGAAGAGAGAGAAAATATCTTGCATCCTGGCTAGATCGTGTTCTTTCAACCATTCCCCCCCCCCCCCCCCCAAATTCGAAATCTGCCCGAGGCCACGCTGATTCCTCTCTACACCCACCACTTGCAGTTTGAAAATAGGCCAATGACCCGCCTTCCTATTAGCAACCCCATAATACTATGCAGATTCCTGCTTCACGTGCACAGGCCCCCACCAGCAACTCACTGGCCTGCAGCTCTAACAGGATTCCTATCTGGAAATGCAGCCTGGGAGCATCTGTGGATCACTTCCCTGCCCAACTAACATTCCACACTCACTGTGGATCTCTGCCACCTAAAAAAAAAGAAAAAGAGCAGCAAAAGAGAATGGAAGAGACACAGAGAAGCAGGAACACAGCAGAGACAGGTGAATAATACCGTAGACTCTTACCATTAGTTGTTCTCAAGATATGGGTGACATTTAACAAGGTTGCATTTATTGCCTCTCCCTAGTTGATGGTGGGCAGGCTAATTTTTTTATATATATATATATATATAACTAAGTGGCAATAAGAATCAACCATGTGGGACTGGAGACTTGAAAGTGTGTGACTGGGTGAGAGTTGAAAGGAGACTGGCAAAAGTACGAGTGAGAAGCAAGGATCGTTGCAGTTGAGACTGAAAGGGGCAATGCATGAATTATGAGGGAGCACACAAATCCTTATTTTCCAGGGTGCAAGTCAGGTGGATCACACTCAAATGACCTGAATCAGCTTGTGTTTCCAGTTCAGGTCATTCTCCCAGGCTTGATGTAACACCAGCATGGCAACACACTTGAATGTTGTTTGCACCTGTAAGCAGGGGAGGAAAGCGAAAAACAGTAGCGAGAAGGCCTCCAGCCCAATATTCTTTCTGCTGGCTCTGAAAAATAGGTTCTTACCTTATTTTTGTAGGCCTTCCATGAGTTACATTGAATCTTAAGCATAGAAACAGGCTATCCAGCTCAACTGGTCCTTCAGCATTTATGCTCCTCCCACCCCTCTTCAGCTAACCCTATCCGCATCACCTATTCCTTTATTCTGAGTGCTTTAGTTTCCCCTTAAATGCATCTAAGCTATTTTCTTAAATATTCCTTGTGTTAGTGCGTTTCACATTCTACCACACTTTGGGTAAAGAAGTTTTTCCCAAATTCCCTATTGGAATTATTAATGACTGTCTTGTGAGAGAACAAACCTAGAGGCCATAAATACAAGTGGAGACATGTTCTCCACATCTACCTGATCAATTCCTTTCAAACACGAGTTAGGCGACAGCTAGAGTGCGTGCAGTTCTGGTCACCATATTGCAGGAAAGATGTGGTTACACTGGAGAGGGTACAGAGGAGATTTACGAGGATGTTGCCTGAACTGGAGACTTTTAGCTATGAGGAAAGATTGGATAGGCTGGGGTTGTTTTCTTTGGAACAGAGGAGGCTGAAGAGAGACCTGATGATTGAGGTGTATAAAATTATGAGGGCCCTAGATAGAGTGGATAGGAAAGACCTATTTCCTTTTGCAGAGGGGTCAACAACCAGGGAGCATAGATTTAAAGTAATTGATAGGAGGTTTAGAGGCAATTTGAGAGGAAATGTTTTCATCCAGAGGGTGGTATGGAACTCACTGTCTGAAAGGGTGGCAGAGGCAGAAACCCTCACCATTTTTAAAAAGTACTTGGCTATGCACTTGAAGTGCCATAACCTACAAGGCTGCAGATGAAGAGCTTGGAAGTGGGATTACGCTGGATTGCTCGTTGTCGGCCAGCATGGACACATAAGAACATAAGAATTAGGAACAGGAGTAGGCCATCTAGACCCTCGAGTCTGCTCCGCCATTCAAAAAGATCATGGCTGATCTGGCCGTGGACTCAGCTCCACTTACCCACCCGCTCCCCATAACTCTTAATTCGCTTATTGGTTAAAAATCTATCTATCTGTGATTTGAATACATTCAATGAGCTAGCCTCAACTGCTTCCTTGGGCAGAGAATTCCACAGATTCACAACTCTCTGGGAGAATAAATTCCTTCTCAACTCAGGTTTTAAATTGTCTCCCCCGTATTTTGAGGCTGTGCCCCCTAGTTCTAGCCTCCCCGACCAGTGGAAACAATCTCTCTACCTCTATCTTGTCTATCTCTTTCATAAGATCACCCCTCATCCTTCTGAACTCCAACAAGTAAAGACCCAGTCTACTGAATCTATCATCATAAGGTAATCCCCTCATCTCCGGAATCAGCCTAGTGAATCATCTCTGTACCCCCTCCACGGCTAGTATATCCTTCCTTAAGTAAGGTGACCAAAACTGCACGCAGTACTCCAGGTGCGGCCTCACCAATACCCTGTATAGTTGCAGCAGGACCTCCCTGCTTTTGTACTCCATCCCTCTCGCAATGGGCAGAAATGGCCTCCATCTGTGCTGTAAATTTCTATCATTATCTTAAAGATCGCTATCAGTTCACCCCTCAGCCTTTTATTTTCTAGCGAAAAGAGCCAGGAGGAGGTCATTCGGCACCTCAAGCCTGCTCTGTCATTCAATAATTTCCTGCACTATCCCCATTTCCCTCGATTCCCTTAATATCCAAAAATCTATTGTTCTGTCTTGAATATACTCAACGACTGAGCCCCCACAGCCCTCTGGGGTAGAGAATTCCAAAAATTCACCACCCTCGGAGTGAAGAAATTTCTCAACTCAGTCCTAAATGGTCGACCCCTTATTCTGAAACTGTGACCTCTGGTTCTAGATTTCCCCAGCCAGCGAAAACATCCTCCCTGAATCTACCTGGTCAAGCTCTAAGAATTTTGTATGTTTCAATAGATCACCCCTCATTCTTCTAAACTCTAGAGAATATAGGCCTAGTGTACTCAATCTCTCATTGGGACAATTCCCCATTCCTGGAATCAGCCTCGTGAACCGTTGTTGTATTCCCTCTATTACAAGTATATCGTTCCTTAGGTAAGGAGACCAAAACTGTGTACAATACTCCAGGTGTGGTCTTTTGGGGAAAGAGTGTATCAGATTTCCACTGTCCTCCCAATACACCCATACTCCAAGACCCTCACTCTCCCACCACACCATCCGTTGAACTTTCTTCTCGGACCACAAGACCCTCCCCTTCCCAATATTCGCACATCCCCAAACTAGCGTCCCATTGCTCACAGACCCTTGGCTCCCCTTCCAAATACTGTCATAGAATCATAGAAATTTACAGCAGGAAAGGGGCCAACGTGTCCATGCCGGCAGACCAAGAGCTATCCAGCCTAATCCCATTTTCCAGTTCTTGGTCCATAGCCCTGTAGGTTACAGCACTTTAAGTGCACATCCAAGTATTTTTTTTAAAATGTGGCAAGGGTTTCTGCCTCAACCACCCTTTCAAGGCAGTGAGTTCCAGACCCTCATCACCCTCTGGGTGAAGACATTTTCCCTCATATCTCCTCTAAATCTCCCACCAATTACATTAAATCTATGCCCCCTGGTTGTTGACCCCTCGATCAAAGGAAACAGGTCCTTCCTATCCAGGCCCCTCATAATTTTAATACACCTCAATCAGGTCTCCCCTCAGTTCCCTCTGTTCCAAAGAAAACAGACCCAGCATGTCCAATCTTTCCTCCTTGCCAAAGTTCTCCAGTCCAGGCAACATTTTGGTAAATCTACTCTGCGCCCTTTCCAGTGGAATTACATTCTTCCTGTAATGTGGTGACCAGAATTGTACACAGTATGCCAGCTGCGGCCTAACCAGTGTTTTATACAGTGCAAGCATAATCTCCATACTCTTGTATTCTCTGCCTCGACTAATAAAGACAAGTATTCCATATGCCTTCTTAACCACCTTATCTACCTGGCCTACCAATTTCAGGGATCTGTGGACCTGCACTCCAAGGTCCCTTTGTTCCTCTACACTTTTGAGTGTTGTACCATTGCATTCCTTTGCCTTGTTAGACCTCCCCGAATGCATAACCTCACAGTTCTCCAGATTGAATTTCATTTGCCACTGTTCTGCCTACCTGACCAGTACATTGATATCTTCCTGCAGTCCACAGCTTTCTTCTTCATTGTCAACCACACAGCCTATTTTAGTGTCATCTGCAAACTTCTTAATCATACCCCCAACATTTAAGACCAAGACATTGATATATACCACAAAAAGCAAGGGACCCAGCACTGAGCCCTGCGGAACCCCACTGGATACAGCCCTCCAGTCACGAAAACGTCCATCAACCATTACCTGTTGCTTCCTGCCTCCGAACCAATTTTGGATCCGACTTGCCACGTTGCCCTGGATCCCATGGGCTTTTACTTTTGTGACCAGTCTACCATGTGGGACTGTGAATGTTTAAAAATGTATAGAGACATTGAAGTTGAGAATGTGGGAATTGTATAGGGACAGTATAAGCTAACAAAGAATTCATGGAGGAATAGCCATGACATCTCAGACTCGAGACTGCGAAATGTTACAACACTAACACATATTGAAACAAAACCCACAGCTTGCAGAAAAACCTCAAGGTCTTATTAAATCATGTTATTAACCTGAAACATTGACAGAAGGTCTTTGTTTAAAATCGGACCATGCTTGGGTCGGCTTATGAGTGGACAAAGGGCAGGAGGGATCAAAAGAGATGGGCTGAGCTGGGATGTCACTCTGGCCCTATCTTGTTATCTTTTGCCGAAAATGTATAACCATCGTCCCTTTACAATGTAAAGTCACTTTGTCCGTAGGAAGTGAGTGCGTTCGAACAGACTTGCATTCCTTCTGTCTGATAAGTCCCCGATCGGGATTTGCTTTTTAAATAAATGCTTGCTTTGTTTAAAGCACAAACGGTATTCGTTTCAGTAATTTTGCTGAACCAGATTGAGGTAAAAGAATCCAGGAATCAACATTTGGTGTCAGAAGTGGGATCTCAACGGAGGACTGCCGAAAACTTGCGAATTAAGAGCCAGACTAGCCTTGGACGAGACGAGGGGAAAGTGGCCACTGGAGTGAGTATGATTTCAATACTGCTCCAGTTTCCCCCGGTTTCAAAAGTCTGAGGAAAGTTTAGCCACTCGCTGGTTCTCAGGTAATGTCTGAACGAGATCCAGGACAATCTGGTGAATACCTTTCAAACTTAGAATAGGGATAGAGATAGGGAAATTGCGCGGTGACGCAAACCAAGCGGTGACTTGGAAAGATAGGTTATAGTTAGAGCTAGATTAGATGATCAATCATGGATCCAAAAATTAATAGGAAAGAAAAGAGACTCTTGTGAACATCTGTTTAAATGAGAAATGCTTGTGTGATTTTTACTGTGTAAAAAAAAAAGCCGGGGAGTTGTGGTTTGTTTTATCTCCACCTACTTTTTCAAACAGAATGAAAGTTTTTTTTAAACCCTTCGTAGTGTTGTCCTGTATGTGGGAAGTTTAAGAGTGTGAACCTTATTGAATTACGTATATTCGGATGATAAGTTGCGGAGCCGGGAAGTACACAAGGGATAGGTTTGTTGAGTAAAAAAAAAAAGAAAGAAATACATGGTCCCGGTGGTTAGAGAAAAAGATTTAATATGCTCACTTACTTGTCGAAAGAAAACATTCAGAGAAGGCACAGCAAAACAACTGAGATGGATTCAAAAGGATTCAAAAAAAAAAATTATATTAAATAACACAACCTTGAGGCTGGAACAATTGAGATAACGAAAAGCAGTCCACAGCCTACGTGCCAGACTTCTCTCTAGTTATGGAAAAGACAAAAAAAAAGTAACGTACTCAATAGGTGCTGAAAAAAAAAATGTTCTGAGATTTTAAATTATGAGAAAAATTCCACTGCAGTCTTAAAAAAAAAAAAATCACTCCTGTCCAGTTGGCAGAAAAAACTCCATTAAATTAGGGCTTTCATTGACTGATTGGATTTAAACTGCGCAGTGACGCGAAAGGATAGGGAAATTTGGAGACTAAAAGAAATTAAATAAGGCTCAAAAGAAATCAAATTTAGAAAATTAGGCTCACAGGGAATTAAGTAAGGCTTATGGGGAATTAAATAGAGGATAGGTGTTCAAGTCAGGTGTGACGTCGACCTCGTATATCACTTGGCCCGTCTAGGCACTGATTGAATTTAAATCACGCAGCAACTCGAAAGGTAGGGCTGACGCAGATGCGCAGCAGCGTGGAACGCGTAGCGACGCGAGAAGTGCGGCGGCGCGAGCGTGCGGCCGAGTGAAGGAGGGCTGACGCAGATGCGCAGCAGCATGGAACACGTAGCGGCGCGGGACGTGCGGCGGCGCGAGCGCACGGCCGAGTGAACGTGGGACGACGCGAAGCAACGCGAACCGCGGGGTGATATCAAAATCAGTGCTGGTGTCAGAAAGTCTTTGTTTACTTTAAGTGTTTTAAATCGCGCGGCGACGTGAACCGTGGGGCGACGCGAACCGTGGGGCGACGCAGATCAGTTAGATTTAGTAAAGTCTTTGTTTATTTTAAGTGTTTTAAATCTCGCGGCGACGCGAACCGCGGGGCGACGCGGAAGTCACTGTTAGCTTTAGTAAAGTCTGTTTATTTTGAGTTTGTTCAAAGTCAGTGTTAGTTTCAGTAAAGTCTGTTTATTTTAAGTTTGTTCAAATTGCACGACGACACGAACGCGTAACGACACGGTAATACGAGGGGCAGCGTGAAAATGGGTAATCAGTTGGATAAAACAACGGATGCGGATAGTCCGCTACAAAAGTTATGTGAGGAATTCCCTGAAAGAGCTGAAGACTTTAGAAAATTATCAGGAGCCCTGAACAAATTATTAGGAGATGACCGGTGGCACTAGAAGCATAGCAAAAAAAGCACAGGGATTGTCAAAAATTAAAAGATACATCACTTCTGTCAAGTTGGCAAATAAATGCTATTAAATTGGGACTCTCATTGACAGAGGGAACACATGTTAAAACTGTAGACGTCTTAAAAAAAGAATGTGCGCACGAGAAACTTACTAAGAGATCCTCTGGGACCTCTGAGAAAGGTATTGACCGACTACGTAGTCAAATGGCTGGCTTTGTGTTAACCGAGGCTGATGATGAAATTGATGAGTGGTCACTGACTCAGCGCCCAACGGCGCCTCCCGCATCCCCTTGCTCCAATCCTCTTCCCAACACCCTCCACCTTACACTCCGGCGAGAGGAGTTAAAAATAACCCCATACCACCAAAGCAACAAACCCAAACTGACTCCTCATCCTCTGATAGCGATTCGGATCCCCAGTTCACAAGCATTATAGCCGAAAGGACCAGATCTCACACTCGAAAGGGCAGAACTATATCTCGATATCACAGACAGTCCCGTAAATCTTCTAGTCAATCTACCAGTCCAAGTTGTGAAAGACATAGCAAACACCCCCGCCAATCGAGACGCAGAACTGTCAAGCAGTCAGACAGCTCCGAAACAGCCTCCGACCTAGAAATGATTTCCAAGATCCCAAAGTCCCGACACCAATCAAATGCAGAATCAAGGGACCTGTGGGCCGTGATAAAGCAAACCTTGAGCCCAACTGAACACACCCGATTTCTAACTCACCTAGGATGTGCTACTCATGATGCATTGTTGGTTGCTCACCCTAACGATATCCAGGATCGCCTAAACGCTATCTTCAATTCTCTCACCACGACCCTTCAGAAGCCCATCAGTATGGCCACAGTATTAAATGAATTGGGCAGATAACAGTAAAGCCCAGATGGAAAGGGCGGTTAGATATTATTGGCAGGAAAAGAAAGGGGAGGGGGGAGGGGGGAGGGGGGAGGTACGCCCCCAACCTGGGTCAAGACTGAATACGTGACTAGAAAGGAAGAGCCATCTCGGGAGGAAGGACCAATAGAACTGCAGTGTTGCATACAGGATTGGATGGATAAGCAAGGATACGGTTATACTAAACAACCAAACGGCTCGAGCCCTGCTAATAAACCTCCCTATTATCCCCGGCATGGTATGGGAAGAGGCCGGGACTGGGTAAGAGGAATTGACTGTTTTAATTGTGGGCAGGAAGGACATTGGAATAAAAATTGCCCCTACCGTCAGCATGGAAAAGGAAGAGGAGGAAGGCAAGGGGGGAAGAGGAGGATCTTACACTAACTTCTCTCAGAACAACCCCTTTGGTCAATTGTCCCCCGATTGACTACGCAGCTTGATTGTGCAGGGATCCTCCCCGGACGACGAACCAATTCTGAATGAGTGGCAACCCTTCTTGATAGATACGGGAGCCTTCATGTCTTCTGTACAATCAAAGCTTAAACTCCCTGCCTCTACTGAAACACAGGAACTTTCAGGATTCCTGGGACAAGTCTCTACATTCCCGGTGTCAGAACCGGTTAAAATGGGTTACCAGAAAGAATCGGTGGAACATCGATTTGTTATCACAACCAATCTGGACTGTAACTTGATGGCTAGAGACCTCCTCTGCAAATTCCAGTTGCATTTGGAGTGTGGAGATGATGGGATTATTGTAAAACAGGGAACCCTTAAGCGGCAGTATACCACTAGAACCCCTCAGTGGTGGTCTCTGGACCTGCCGCAGGCACCCTATCACGTGACCCTAGCATACGATCCCAGTAGAAATGGGACGACCTCTTCACTCCAACAATCGATGTCCCCCATGCTCAGAGGCAGAGCAAAACCTCACCTTTGCTTGGGCCAGAGAACAGACCAGTGCAGCACCTGAGGCACAGACCATCCATCACGACTGCGTGGCAATGATCCGACTGGAACGATCTAAAAATATCTTCCCAGCTCCAGTGGCAGGACTCCTGGGGAAGAAGATCAATTTCATAGGTACCCTTCCCGCGGTTGTGGCAGAATCGCGGGAGAGAATGATCAAGGCAGTTGACCTCGAGGACAGAGGCAAGATGGCGTTCCTGCTGCAGCGATGGGCAGCGTGGTTGAAAAAAGAGCCTCACCACACTAAAGATTTGGAAGTTATGGTGCGCCAGGCTATAGACGAGGCTGACCCTACCAGCCGGGATGTGCAAATACCTGACTATGTGGATCCTCATGTGTGGGCAGAGGACCACTCCCAAGTGGGTTATACTCCCATTGATCCAATTGAGATCCCAGTGCAGGGCAATGTGGACTGGCCCTCTATCCGACAGAACCCACTGAAATCACAGGCAATCCTAAACTGACCTTTCGGCACTATACTGCAATTAATCCGGCCTGTTTTCTTAGTGAGCCACCCCAAGATGAGGAAAAACCCAGTCATGATTGTTTATCTTTAATTTAAGAGGCCACATCAGTCAGGGAAGATTTTGTTAATGTACCAATTGAAGATCCAGACTGTATTATGTATGTTGACGGAAGTTCTTCTATTAATCCAGAAGGTACACGAATCTCAGGATACGCCATAGTAAACCAGGAGAATCAGGTCTTGGAATCTGCCACTTTTGAAACCGCCTATTCTGCGTAACAAGTTGAACTATTCGCCCTCACCCGAGCCTGTATCTTGGCCAAAGACCTCAAAGTCAATATCTATACCTACTCTAGGTATGCCTTTGGGGTGGCCCATGATTTCGTACAATTATGGAAAAATAAGCAACTAGTATCTGATTTGTTGCAAGCCCTCATGCTCCCCAAGCACATTGCCGTTGTTAAATGTACCGCCCACACCACCGGAAAATCCCCGGTTGATATAGGGAACCACTGTGCTGACAAAGAGGCTAAACAGGCCTCTCGTGACCAACAGATGGTAGTGCCCAAAATGATGAGTCAGACTAAAAATCCTGCGAAGGATAAGTTAGCCTCGGAAAAACCAATGCCAACCATCCAAGATGTTATTAAAGCACAGGAGGACGCTCCTGAAAAAGATAAACTGTTGTGGAAATATTATGGATGTACTTATGACAATGTTTCTAAACTCTGGACCACTCCCGCGGAACAGACTTGCATGTCTGACGAGTTGGCTCTATGGGTTATTGAATGTATGCATTTTGCTACTCATTGTGGAGCAAGGACCACGAGTGACACACTTTTGGCTACGTGGTGGCACCCTAGACTCCAGGCGCTCACCCAGAACATCAGTAGTCGTTGCCTGGTTTGCCAGCAACATAATCCAGGGAAGGGAGTCCCCTGTGATTGGGGTAAAACGCCCCTACCCGAAGGTCCCTTTGAGACATTTCAGTTGGACTACATTGAGTTGCAAAAAGTTCAGTGTTACAAATATGTGTTAGTAATAGTAGATGTGTTTAGCAGATGGATTGAAGCCTACCCTACCCTGGACAATAAGGCTCAAACTGTTAAGGTGTTAATGAGGGAAATTGTTCCTAGATATGGTATCTCAGCTCGACTGATGACCACCTATGTTCTTTCTCTGACTCAGGTTCTGCGACTAGCTCACAACCAGGTTCAAGATGCTCACCTCGACCTCCCAGTTTTACCCGAATTGTCCCTCGTGGCATCAGGGAAGTATGGATTCGGAAGGGATTAGAGCCACAATGGGAGGGGCCTTTTCAGGTGTTACTCACTACCCCCACTGCAGCCAAGGTTGAGGGGAAAAGTGCCTGGGTTCACCTGCACCACTGCAAGCTCACCACCCTCTACCGAACCTATTTTACTGGTTATTCTAACTCCTGTTTCTGTTCCAGACTTCCTCTTCTCCATAGCTGAACAAGGCCGTTGGCATCCTAATTGGAACGTGGACCAGTTTGAACTTTTACCCGTAGTGATAGACAGCCAGCTACACTGACGGTGACCTGAGAAGAGAGACGGGAAAACTGAACTCTTTTAATCAGCAAAATAATTGGACTATTTATCTGAATCCTGAGCCATAAGATGAAACTGTCTGTATGCCACAGTCTGTATAATAGTGTTGATATATGAGTTTCGGCGCATGGGAGGGGAGACAGAGACGAGAGCTCCATGTAAACACCTTTTTGTACATGTCTTATGTTTATGCGCAAAATGGGAACTTTTCTAGATGTTGGGTGTGTTCACATTCCAAAGGGGGAATTCCTTTGCGCCCTGTTCCACTAACCCTAACTGAGACTATCAGATGGATTTAGAGCCAAACTATCACGAGAGGAGGGGGGCCAATACAATACTGCTGAAGCTCTGGACGGCATCACAGGTGAATGATAGCAATAAGGACCGTAGCATTACAAAACCGAATGGCCCTCAATTACCTGTTAGCTGAGAAAGGGGGAACGTGTGCCCTGATAGGATCTGAATGTTGCACTTACATTCCTGATAGTTCAGAAAACATAACCAATCTCGCTGATCACATAAGAAGGGAGGTGAAGAAGTTATCCACACCAGCAGAAGGATCTAGCTGGTTTGATTGGCTATCAGATGGATCTTGGAGATCCTATCTAATTGTTGGTTGCCTTAACCTTTGTTGTAAAGTAATGATGGCAAGGTTAGCAAACCCTCTTGTGGTCAAGGGCTCCCGCGTTATGATCCAACGAACTAAAGAACTACTCGACACTAACAACAATATAATTCAGGAAATAGAGTGTGAACGGATGAATGCGATACTCCTAGAATGATCCTAAGTGTTATCATGGAATGATAAAAGGGGGGAATGTGAATGTTTAAAAATGTATAGAGACATTGAAATTGAGAATGTGGGAATTGTATAGGGACAGTATAAGCTAACAAAGAATTCATGGAGGAATAGCCATGACATCTCAGACTCGAGACTGCGAAATGTTACAACACTAACACATATTGAAACAAAACCCACAGCTTGCAGAAAAACCTCAAGGTCTTATTGAAACATTGACAGAAGGTCTTTGTTTAAAATCGGATCATGCTTGGGTCGGCTTATGAGTGGACAAAGGGAAGGAGGGATCAAAAGAGATGGGCTGAGCTGGGATGTCACTCTGGCCCTATCTTATCTTTTGCCGAAAATGTATAACCATCGTCCCTTTACAATGTAACGTCACTTTGTCCGTAGGAAGTGAGTGCGTTCGAACAGACTTGCATTCCTTCTGTCTGATAAGTCCCCAATCGGGATTTGCTTTTTAAATAAAAGCTTGCTTTGTTTAAAGCACAAACGGTATTCGTTTCAGTAATTTTGCTGAACCAGATTGAGGTAAAAGAATCCAGAAATCAACAGGACCTTATCAAAAGCTTTGCTAAAATCCATATACAATACATCATATGCACTTACCCTCATCGACCCTCCTGGTTAGCTCTTTGAAAATTTAATTTAGCTTATCAGACACAATCTTCCCTTAACAAATCCATGCTAACTGTCCTTGATTAATCCACGTCTTTCCAAATGAAGATTTATCCTGTCCCTCAGGATTTTTTCCAATAATTTTCCCTGTTTGGCCTGTAATTACTCAGTCTATCCCTTTTTAAACAAAGGTACAACATTAGCAGTGCTCCAGCACACCTGTAACCAGAGGGGATTGGAAAATGATAATCAGAGCCTCTGCTATTTCCTCTTTTGCTTCTCTTGGGATACATTTCATATGGGCCGAGGGATTTATTCATTTTCAAAGCTGCTCAGCCCCTTACTACTTCCTCGCTCACTGTTTATCTCATCTAATATTTCACACTCCTTTTCCATCATATCAAACCACCTTATCCTCCCCTTCCCCAGTACTTCACCCGTCTGATCTATCTAGACCATCTTGGTCAGCAACACCCAACTCCCATGAATGAATAAGACAGCTAGCACTGGCTGCATACCTGAATTATCATAAATGAGCTGACTATCAATTTCAGGTGCGCTTTGTTCCCTACATGTACATTTTCAGGTGTCGTCAAATTTCTAAATTTGCATATTTTTTAATTGAGCTTTAAAAAAAAGTGTTTCCAGGATGTAGGTGATACTGGCAAGACCACATTAAGTGCTCATGAGTAGGTGACCCGAGATGGTGGTGGGATTTGTCCTTGAACCCACGATGATGGTACTAGCTAGGGCTGCGTAGCAATTGCATTGGTGTGGTTTGCTAAGCCATTTAAGAGTCGACAACATAGTTGTGGATTGGTTATACTTTTAAGACAGTAGTAATAAGCTCCATTCCCTGAAGGATATTAATGAACCAGTTGTGTTTTTACAACAATCTAGCAGTTTCTGAGAAAACATTCTCTGGTGCCAACTCAACAGAATTGGCCAGATTTAATGAATTTAATTTGAAAAGTTGCCATCATGGGATTTGAACAATTGAATAGAGTTGCGAGCCCAATAGCCTAACCACTACATTTATTTTATTAAGAAAATTAGTTAACTTGCTTTGAAAATTGTTTTCCAATGAATATACAGTTAGTTAGATGAGAATTTACTGCAAATGTGAATAGTCTGAAGTACTCACTTTATCCATGGAATAATTGCAAATAATATTGGTACTGTTAGTTTGTTGTATAGTAAAACACTTTAAAGTGGTCACCTGGAGTTAAAAGGTCATGGGTTTATATCCAACGCAAAGATTCAAGTACATAATCTAAGATAATACTTCAGTTAGTTTAGATTACATACTTGAATCTTGAATGATTACTGCAGCGTCAGACGTGCTGTCTTTTAGGCAGGATATTAAAGACAAGGCCCTAACTACCTGCTCAGAAGAATGTTAAAGATCCTACAGCACAAATCAAAAAGATCAGCGATCTCCCACTGTCCTAAATAGCAGTCATATCTCAAATCAACATTAGAAAAAAAATTACCTGGTCATTTATCTTGTTGCTGTGTGCAAACGGGCTGCAGTGTTTGCCTACATAACATGGTTTGCACTTCAAGATTAATTGATATGAAGTACTTGGAGATGTTGCTCAGACATGATAAAGCACAAAATACAAATCTAGTGGTTCAAAGATTTCCTTTTAGTTCCAGATAATCCATTTCTATTCAAATTAAATGCACCAAAAAGCTAGGTTTTGTTATTTTAAATAAAACTACAACTACTGTGCATTACTGACACCCGAATGATGAAGAAATTATAAACCCCCATCATATTCCTTAGAAGAAATTATTGTGTGTCCCTTATTAAAAGATTGCTGACAATTTCCAATGACAGAAGGCAGCTTTTAATTTGTTGAGCTCATTTCACGTTCCTTAAAAAATAACTTTTACTTACTTATGTAGTTCTAGATCACAGTGGTCAATTCTGGATAATGAAAGAGAGTGGGGAAAGTAAGCCCTATTGTTTCAGCTGATTAAGAAGCAATTCACTTTTTTAGTAGTATATATACTTAAAATGCCAGTACTTGTACATTGAAAGTCAGAACAATTTCTTCTTACTGTATATTCAATTCCTATGGAATATGCTAAAAATGGAACATAGCCTTTGGGTACATCAACCGGCTGTAATTTGGGATTTAATAAACAGCATTGTACTCCCTTATCTTTCAGTTGTAATGATCATCTCCAAATAAACTTCATTTAAATCAAGGATCTAATCTAAAGATCACTATTAAATTCACTTAAATAAGGACAATCAATGGGTAGAGGGGCAGGGGAGAAATAATACTTCAGATTCATGGGCCTCAACCCCACTGGAGATACGAGTAACCAGCAGCAAGCATCCTTGACCTGGATGATGCCTTGTGGAAGTGACAATTGATGTTTCAAAATATTTTTTAAATACAAAAGGATATGTTTTTCAATATAAATGGAACACTTTGAATAAAATTACTCTCTTAAACTTTCCACCCCTTTAAAGCTGCACAACCTCATAACATTTATTTGGCAAAGTACTCATCCCTCTGGTCATTACTTTTTCTACACTTTTTTATTGCTGTCTTTAAAAAATTTTTATAAGAACCAAATGTTTACATGGAATAGTCAATACAGATGAAAAATATGAAACAGAAAATGCTGGAAATAAACAGCAAGTCAGCACCCAAAAATATCTCATCAGAAATATTAACCTGGTCTTTGTTGAAAATGTTTTATAAGATGTGCAAGATAATGATTTTAAAAGCTAGAAACGCCTATGGGACAATACAGCTGTAAAATATTTATCCAGCCTCAAAAGATCATTTAAGTGTTAAACTTGCACCTCTTCTAATTTCACCTATTAAAAAGGCATGAATTAAGGAAAATATGAATGTTGAGACAATTCAGTTGAGATAGCAGGCAGACCACTCTACATTCCTGTCAACCAATACCATCTTTCATCTTGAGTGTCTCACGATACATCAACTCCAATGAAAAAGTACAAGAACATTAGAAGAAACACAAAATACAAATGAAATACAATGCTCTTGGTGGCAAGCTGCTGATATTACTCAAAGACTTGCATGCAATACAGTGCTATAAAAATAATCAAATGACAACAAACAACAGATACAGCAATACAAGAACTGTCATGGAAGACTCAGCTTTGCTTTTCAGTAAAGACAACTCTGACTCACCATACAATACACCAATAACAAGACTGAGCCGATCAAGCAATGTCACCATTTTTTTTTAAATGGACAGAAAATATCAAAGATTGAAAATGTAAACCTCGTATGCATACAATTAGCATTTAGCATTTTATGGTGAAGGAAACAGTTATAATAAAACTGGTCAATAAGGACAGAATTGGCACTTGTGTATCATAGGTTGGCTGTCTTATATTTTACCTTTGGAAAAACAGAAACTCAATGTCATTCACATTAATACATTTCAGCATGCTATTTCCCTCCTCTAGCAGAACAACTGCTACAAATTAACAAGCTTAGTTTGCGTTTAGGTTACTTCTTCCAAAAAAAAATGCTCGTGATTCTGGTATTATCATTTTTCTGCAACAATTGTTCTTTGCCACCAATACTTAAAACGAGCTTTGAAATAACTGATTTTTATAATCATATACCAGCTACATTAATAGAACAGAATAGAGCATGAGCTAAAGAGACAGAAACAGAAAGAGAGAGAGAGAAAATAAGAGAGATAAGTTATTTTTGGAGGGAGAATTCACCGTTACTTATTAAACAATGCAGCATGTAGGAATTTTTTCTCAACACAAACCAATTAATAGATTTTGCAAAGACAAATTATTTTTAACCCTGCCTTGATGCAAATATTTTTTTTTGCTAATTTGCAATATGCCCAACAACCCTTACTAAATGAATAATTTTGTGTGCCTAGCTTTATTGGTACCTCCAAGCACAATCAGAAGTAAATTGGTACCAGGGGATCAATGATCACCAGTTATGAGCTTCTTCACATGCACAAAAGGACAACCACTATAATGGAGACGTTGCAAATGGTATGGAGTCCATATGAACAAGAACAAAGACAACCACTGACACCAGCATTTTAAGCGTACATACAATCAAACCCCAAAGTAAGGACGTACTATATATATATATATATATATATATATATTTATTTAGTACATATATAGATATATATCTATAACAGAAATGCCACACTAATTTTAAGACAAAAGTTACTCAGAGCTTTTGCTCTATATGTTGCCTCCAATGTCTTGGTTCTTGAGATAGTGGTGGTTTTATTCTGTGTAGTCTTAAAGGAGGCACCACAAAGTCCTGCTCTCCACAGAAAAGATGTCCTCCTAAATCAGATCCAAAATCTTTCAATCTTCAATTAGCATAACCTTGTTATACGTTAGAGTTCTAAGGCTGGAAATCGAGATGCCTCTGGATTCAGCATGTCGGACAAGAAGTGAATAGCTCCAGCCATCCCTATATAGGACAAGGCAGGAAGAACAATACAATGCACAATTAATGCTTTATCTATACTCTGGGACTAAAATAGAAACTAACAAAACACGGACTTAAAGTTAAATGGCAAAATATTAAAAATCATTTTTCTGAATGTATAGAAATAAAGATGTCATTTTTAATGCTGCCTGTTTTAGTTAATCATGGTTTTTGTAGCATCTCCACACAAAGTAAGAAAAGGCCATTAAATATCTAGCCTACACCAAATAGGTGTAAATACAGTACAAGCATGAATTTACCTTAAATTAATTTTCCAAAGAAGGTGAATAACACCATTTTTTCCCTGAAGATAACTGAGCAAAAAACTAGAACATCCATCTAGCACAATCCATATTCTTCAATCACAGCATTCCCATCTGGACTGGTACCAATTATCCAAATAGTCTTTAATCATCTATATTCTGCAATTATCCCTTTCATAACCAGATAGTCATCCAGTTCATTTTAATAGGAGGTTAATTTTTGCTTTTGGTCTGCCAAGTGACATACTCAGAAACTGCAACAATATGCAAGAGGCTCTAAACCAAAATCCACAAGTAGTTTCATTCATTAAAGGTATTAGAAAATATGAAAGCAGGAAATGGGACTACAATAAATAGCCTTGATTTGCAGTTAGCATCAACACACAGGTGATTCCTCTGAATATTTTAGGATTTTTTACTTTATGGAGAGGTTCTAATATTTGGAATGAGGGGAAGAAAGAGGAAATAATTCCATGGCAAAAAAAATGGGGTGGGAGGATAAGAACACCTCAACCTTTCCAAATGCTGCCACTATGTGTACGAGTATGTTTATATTTGTTGCATGAAGGTGTCTTTGATATACTCATGTAACCACAATCTGTTGAGATCTGCTCAGCTGTACTCTAGGTTCTTAATTTTCTTTTGTAAGCTTCTGTTAAGAATCTCCAAACCAAGCTACCGAGAAATACACACAGATAAAAGTTTCTGTTTTTCTGATAATGGAATGCACATTCTCTGTATGGATACACACAAGTTAGGTGAGCTTAGATCATAGTTGGTGATAGAGCCAAGACTTAGAGACCAACTGCACATAAAAGGATTGCTGGAATTTACCAAGCTAAAACACAATAAACCAGCTAGAATCTTCCTACCCATCAGGACATTAACTTGTAGGGTTATCTGAAGTGGAAGCGTCCCCGTCTTCATCGGTGGGTCAACCCCTCCATGTCCCATTAACTAGCGAGGCTGGTTAATCAATCATAGGAACAGGAGAAGTTCATTTACCCCCTTGAGCATGTTCCACCATTCAATTAGATCATGGTTGATCTGTATTTCAACTGCATCTACCCGCCCTAGTTCCATAACCCTCAATGATCTTGCTGCAACAGCTTTTTGGGGGGAGTGTTCCAGATTTCCACTGACCTTTGTGTGAAGAAATGCTTCCTGACATCACACCTGAATGGCCAAGCTCTAATTTTAAGGTTATGTCGCTTGTTCTGGACTCCCATAGCAGAGGAAAGTTTCTCTCTATTCACCCTACCCTCCTTTAATAATTTTAAACACCTCCATTACATTACCCCTTAATCTTCCATACTTGGGGGAATACAAGCCTAATATTTATGCAACCTGTCCTCATAATTGAACCCTTTTCACATTCTGGTGAACCTACGCTGCACCCCTTCTAAGGCCTCCTGAGGTGTGGTGCCAGAACTGAACACAGTACTCTAAATGGGGTCTAACCAGAGCTTTCTTTATCTAACATAACTTCCACCGAGAAGTTATTCCTGGCCAATATTTATCCCTCAATCAACATAACAAAAACAGATTATCTGGTCATTATCGTATTGCTGTTTGTGGGAGCTTGCTGAGCACAAATTGTCTGCCACATTTCCTACATTACAACAGTGACTACACTCCAAAAGTACTTCATTGGCTGTAAAGTGCTTTGGGACGTCTGATGGCCGTGAAAGGCACTATACAAATGCAAGTCTTTCTTGCTTTGTATTCCTGCTCCCTGGAGATAAATACCAACTCTCCATTAGCCTTTTTAATTACTTCAATCAACAACACTGTCCTGGAGTACTGCATATCAGCCAGACTAAGGTATCAGATTGGAGTTTGCCACAGAAGAATGACGTGGCTCAAATTTTCCATCACCAGGAATGTCATTTTAGAGTCAACTCAAGGACAGTTATGATCATCACAGTAGTAACTGTGAATCTATGTCATATGTCTACCACTCTGTTGGGGGGAGAGAGAGAAATCTTGGATCATAAAATGTTACAGCACAGAAACAGACTATTTTTCTATCAAGTGCACTAGTGTTTTTCTCCACATGAGCCACCTAAATATCATGGAGCACAATACCGTATTTGAAAGCAGTATTCTTCTGGAACTAATATGTCAATCACTTAAAGAAAGTCAACAAATATTTCGGTCTCGAGGACACTAAAAATCAATACTCAAGTTGATTGGATGACCTCGTAATCGATTCATATGAGATTGAAGGAATGTTTACTGGTCTGTGTTATGTGATTGTTCACATTTGTGTTTTTGTACTGCTGGTAAAAATGAAATCAAGGCTAAAATGTAGCTCCAGGATCTTGGAATTCCTTTCTTGTACCAGATCATCATGAGGGTAGTCATTTGAAAAATATTTATTTGTATAGTTACCCCTTGGCTAGCACATATATAAAAATCAATGAAGAACTTTTTGATGCAATAGTTAATGGGGTAGAAATTCCAATGTCCCGGGCCTGTACGAAGTTTCTACGGACCCGGGAAGGCATCGGAAAAGCCAGTTTTCAGTGCGCAACGCGCATGTGCTGAAAACTGGCTTTTCCGATCTGTCAAGCTTTTGAGCAAATGTCCTCAAAAATCTTGCGCCTGATAAAAGCAGGCGCATAGCCTACTTTTACAGGTGCAGGTGTTTTAAAACACACAAAAACATATTAAAATAAAGTTATGAAAACATATTTTATTATTAACAACCCTCCCCACTACAGTAAGATTATTTTAAGGCATAATTAAAAAAACTTTAAAAATCGGGAATATATATATATTTTTTATAAGACATTAATAACTTTAATTTAAATGAACCTTAAATATGTAGTGTATATTTACTATTTTTTTATTAGTGTTTTGGGTGTTTGGGGGGGGGGGGTTTCTCATTCATAATAATGGGAACTCCAACTTAAGAGTTCCCATTATTATGAATGAGAAAATACTGTACCTTGATTGGCTGCCAAGAGCCATGTGACTGCAGCTTCAGCTTACGGACGTCCTTATGAGCACACGCTGCGACGCGCAGGGAGAGGAGGCCTATGGACCGGGATCTCGAGTGGGCACAGCAGCTTCAGGTAGGTGCGCATTTTTTCTCTCAAATCTAATCGAACGCCCGCGGGAAGGAAAAAGTGGGATTTCTGGGCCACATTTAATATCGATGTTTGAATCTTTAAACTGAATTGCTCAGATGGCTTGTTAAGCAAATTATTCAGCAATGTAGATCAGGGAGGTCTAAGGTTCAATCTGAAGTCAGAGATGTTAGCCAAGATGATGGAATGGTGCTAAAGCTTTTCCCTAGGCCGTACAGGTTTTCCAAGTGCATATTTTCATACATTTCATGCTGTAGTCTTTGGTCCAAATTTATTGCGGTCAGATTTAACGCTTTAAATTTCACAATAAAGAATCATGACAGCACAGAAACAGGCCATCTGGTCCACCATGTTTACACTGGTGACTTTCTCCTTGAACCAGAGTGTAATCCCACTCCGTTTGCTTCCCATGTGCTTTAATATTCCCCTTTTCAAGCAACTACCTAATGCCTGATAAAAATAAATGTATTTATGTACCCTGCTTCAAAGGTTTAATCGCACATTATTCCACATTCTGTGTAAAGAAATGCTTTTCTAACCTCACGTGACAAAGTAAAAAAGATATTGTAGTCTTTACTCTGTTCCTGTGGAACTACAATTCCCACAGAATTCACTAATGTTTTTAATTCTATGACCTCTGGTTACTGACCTACTAGCCAGAGGGAACAGGTTTTCTCCCTCTACTCTCAAAACCTCTCATCATCTTGAAAACCTCGATCAGGTCACTTCTTAACCTCCACTGTTCCTAAGAGAACAGTCCCAACTTATCCAACCTCTCCGCATAACTGAAGTTTCTCATCCCTGGAAACATCCTGGTAAACCTCCTCCATACCCTTTCTAAGGAATGAGCCTTTGGTACAGTGGTAGCATTCCCGCCTCTGGGCCAGAAGGTGTAGGGTTTGAACCACATTCCAGACAGGCCCAGCTAGTGGAGTCGGAGCTCTGGCTTTGAATTTTGGGTTGACATCCAACGGGATACTCGCATCCAGTGGGTATGGGTGGCACCCCCTCCACCCATCATTGTGGGAGCCCATAAAAACCTCTCGCCGTATAGGACTAACCACCCTATCGACCATGGAATACAATGTCGGAAAGTGTGAGGTCATCCACCTTGTGGAAAAAAAAACTGTAAAAGGGAATATTATTTGAATGGGGAGAAATTACAACATGCTGAGGTGCAGAGGGACCTGGGGGTCCTTGTGCATGAATCCCAAAAAGTTAGTTTGCAGGTGCAGCAGGTAATCAGGAAGGCGAATGGAATGTTGGCCTTCATTACGAGGGATGGAGTACAAAAGCAGGGAGGTCCTGCTGCAACTGTACAGGGTATTGGTGAGGCCGCACCTGGAGTACTGCGTGCAGTTTTGGTCACCTTACTTAAGGAAGGATATACTGGCTTTGGAGGGGGTACAGAGACGATTCACTAGGCTGATTCCGGAGATGAGGGGGTTACCTTATGATGATAGATTGAGTAGACTGGGTCTTTACTCGTTGGAGTTCAGAAGGATGAGGGGTGATCTTTTAGAAACATTTAAAATAATGAAAGGGATAGACAAGATAGAGGCAGAGAGGTTGTTTCCACTGGTAGGGGAGACTGGAACTAGGGGGCACAGCCTCAAAATATGGGGGAGCCAATTTAAAACCGAGTTGAGAAGGAATTTCTTCTCCCAGAGGGTTGTGAATCTGTTGAATTCTCTGCCCAAGGAAGCAGTTGAGACTAGCTCATTGATGTATTCAAGTCACAGATAGATAGATTTTTAACCAATAAGGGAATTAAGGGTTATGGGGAGCGGGCGGGTAAGTGGAGCTGAGTCCACGGCCAGATCAGCCATGATCTTGTTGAATGGCGGAGCAGGCTCGAGAGGCTAGATGGCCTACTCCTGTTCCTAATTCTTATGTTCTTATGGAAGGAGCAGTAAAGCAGCCAGTCGGTTAACCTGCCTGCGAATCCTTCCAAGGGAACAGTGAGAAGACACGAAAAGACCCTTTCTGAGGCATTTTCAATTTTCCTGAAGTGTGGTGCCTAGAATTGTCCACAATACTCCAGCTGAGCCCTAACCAATTATTTATAAAGTTCTAGCATGTTTTGCTTTTATATTCTATTCCTCTATTAGCAACTCATATACTTTAACTACCTTATCAACTTGCCGTGCCCCCTTTAAGGATTTGTGTGCATCAACACCAAGATCTCTGTGCTCATCTACACTTGTTAAAATTGTGCCATTTATAGTATAAAGGTTGAACCTCTCTTATCCGGCACTGGCGGAACCTGGCCTGTGCTGGATAAGGGATTTTACTGGATGAAAGGAGGATCAGCATTTTGGACCCAGCTTCGGTGCCTCCACGACGCTTGGCCTCCTTCTGCCCCACAGGATACATCAGCGTGTGCATCTCCAAGACTCACTCCTAGAACATGCAAAGTAATGAAGAGGCTTTTTCTTTTTGTTTGGCAGAGCGCCGAGGGCAGCGGGGAGGGAAGGAGCGGCCGGCCCAAGGACACGGTCCACCGGCCCGACCCCGGAGGGAGTGCCGAGGGCAGCAGCGGCCGGCCCGAGGATGCAGCCCGCCGGCCCAACCCCGGAAGGGGCGCCAAGGGCAGCGGGGAGGGGAGGAGCGGCCGGCCGGCCCCAGGTCGTTGCACGTTGGACCGACCCTGGCCAGGGAGCGAGAGGAAGGTCGATGGGACTCGGTGCAATCTGTGTGCTGAGCCGGGATTGCGTCAAGAGCAAGCCGCCCAACATAAGCGGAGCTATGGCAGCTCCGTGGCTGCAGGAAAGCGAAAAACTTGCTGGGGGGGGGGGGGGGGGGCTGGGGGAAAATAAACAAATTTATTTAAAAACTTTTATCAAGTTTTTATTTATAATTTCATTCAAATTATAACCTCTACTCCCCACCCCCCTGCCCGAATACCCACTGTCAAAGCCATTTAGACAATCAGTGCCTTCAGAACCAGACCGAGAAAGGAGTCTCCATCTTCAGGAGAGCAGAGAATATTGGAGTACAACAAAAAAAAATGATCTGCACATGCGCCACCCCCACCGGAAATGTTGCCAGATATGGGGTGGTGCCGGATAAGAAAGGTTCAACCTGTACTGTCTTTCCATATTAGTCCTCACTTCACATTTCTCTGCATTGAGCTCCATCTGCCTTGCTTCTGTCCATTTCACCATCCTGTCTGTCATCCTTAAGCCTATAACTATCCTCAACATGATCTACTAGTTTGTCAATTAAGAATGTTATTTTTAGCTGTATGCTCCAATTTCAGAAAGGAAGAAAAATGGCAGCCTTGTGCAACATTTGAATGATTTAATTGTTTTGTATTATATCCTGGCTTTGAAAAAAAAAATTGAACTGGTTATAGATTGCTGGTTTGTGATTGACAGCTTTTCCTAATTTGGCTCTAATTCCCTTAATCATGCAAGTGTGACATACACTTTTGAAGTGTGACACTTTTAAGTGCGATGTATATTCTCCCCAAATACTACGGATGGGTGCGAAATGTAGGACTAACATTTCAGAGTTCAGAGGATTAATAAACTGCTCAAGGTTCCTTCTTGTATTTTGTCAGCTGAACCCCTTGATGCATTACTACATTATAACTCCACACAATGTGTTACCAAATATTTAATGCTAACAGTCTAGTTAAATACACTGCTAAATTTCATTTGGAGGAAAGCTGCAATTTAGAAGCGAAACCACTTTTTCCTAAAATGTTTTTGCTCGAGTTTATAGTATCCTAATCCAAGCATAATATTTCCTGACAAACTGATAATTTTTTTTTAAATTTAAAGGATTTATCCATGTCCAAAAACTACACAGCAACAATAACATTTGTTTTCCCTAAACTAATATATTTTCATTGGAAGGGCAAACCAAACTATGATTTAAATAGTCTTAAAACATTTTTAAAAGCCTAACACATTGCTCAGTGTATTACCTTCAAACAAGGAATATGGTCTGTCAGGGATCCGACATCCATGTGTTCCATAATCCAAGCACCATTCAGCAAACTGTAAAAGCAAGTAATATTAAAGAATTTTCATGCCATTTAATATTAAAAAAGTATTCATTTGAATTGCCACATAATCATTAAAAAAAAGCAAGTGGAGATGCCTACACAGTTGAGATGTGTCAGTTTACCTGTTGCTCTTATGTTTTCAAACAGCTAGTCAAAGAGAACATATAGATCTTTGTGTAGAAACACTTTTCAGCAATATCATGCACAAGGATAAAGGATTGCCCAGTGCTAGAAATGCTCAAGAGTACTGGTGGACTACATCTACTGGTCTGAGACAGCTTGGTGCAGATTGGTACTGCAAGTTGCATGGTGATAGGTCTCACATTGAGCTCACCTTCAGCTATCCTATTATCAACAATGTGGTGACTGCTATCAATGGCCCCAACCCCTTTTTCCAGCGCACTTACCTGTGGTGCGTGACTTTCTACTCCAAAAACGGCGCTGAAAAAGTAGCTCTGATTCTCCCCGCTCCATGGACCGTCCTAGGGTCTGGTGCGGCTTGGCAATCACAGTGGGGGGTGGAGCTACAGCTCTGCGCTGAAAACAGTGCCGGCAGCTGTGCACGTATGCAGTGGAGTCTGCGTACATGCGCAGTAGCTCCTCGCCCTACCTGCGCGTCCCGATGCTCACCGCCCCTATCCCGGGCCAAGTGGCCTCCCGCACAGGCCGGCCGCTGCCTTCCCGCCCCGTGCGGATCGTGGAGCTGATCTTGGAGCAGCACAATATGGTGAACCTGCCCCTCACCGGCAGCGCAGAGCACCATCACTTTGCCCACACACACCTCTTCGGCCCCCTGTTCCTCCTTGGCCTTCGTAAAGGCTGGAGACGGGAATTTGGCAAAATGGGAGGGAACCAGCTCACTGTACAGACACTCGGTCCACTTCATCCTTGATACACTCAACGCTGTCGCTGAGTTGCCAGAGTCTGGCCGTCTGTTCCAGGAGTTGAGCCGCCGGACTGCCTCTTCCCTCTGTGGGCGCAGAACCTGGGGCTCGGTGCAAGATGTCCACCACTCTGACCCGAGTATTGATCTGCTGGAGGTTCTCCAGTAACTGGCTGGCTGCTCAGAGCCCCGATCGCCGCGTCCTCCGCCTTCCCCTCCTTGGTCACCGACAGCTTCAGGACGTAGATTGGGGGGGGGGGGGGGAAGAAAGAGCCGCCAACTTGGCCCGCATCCAGGCAGCCTTTGGTTGGTTGTTATCGTTCTCGAGTTGTTTGACAGAGAGTCGGAGGGCCTCGATGTGTTGCAGCTGTAACAGAGTCCCTGATCTGCATGCGGCCGGAACCCCCCCGAATGCATTGACAGTCATTTTCCAACATTCCATAGACTCTGGATCAGTTCCTATGGAGTGGAGGGTAGCCAATGTAACCCCACTTTTTAAAAAAGGAGGGAGACAGAAAACAGGGAATTATAGACCGGTCAGCCTGACATCGGTGGTGGGTAAGATGATGGAATCAATTATTAAGGATGTCATAGCAGCGCATTTGGAAAGAGGTGACATGATAGGTCCAAGTCAGCATGGATTTGTGAAAGGGAAATCATGCTCGACAAATCTTCTGGAATTTTTTGAGGATGTTTCCAGTAGAGTGGACAAAACAGTTGATGTGGTGTATTTGGACTTTCAGAAGGCTTTCGACAAGGTCCCACACAAGAGATTAATGTGCAAAGTGAAAGCACATGGGATTGGGGGTAGTGTGCTGATGTGGATTGAGAACTGGTTGGCAGACAGGAAGCAAAGAGTAGGAGCAAATGGGTACTTTTCAGAATGGCAGGCAGTGACTGGTGGGGTACCGCAAGGTTCTGTGCTGGGGCCCCAGCTGTTTACACTGTACATTAATGATTTAGACGAGGGGATTAAATGTAGTATTTCCAAATTTGCGGTTGACACTAAGTTGAGTGGCAGTGTGAGCTGCGAGTAAGATGCTATGAGGCTGCAGAGTGACTTGGATAGGTTACGTAGTGGCAAATGCATGGCAGATGAAGTATAATGCGGATAAATGTGAGGTTATCCACTTTGGTGGTAAAAAGAGAGAGACAGACTATGATCTGAATGGTGACAGATTAGGAAAAGGGGCGGTGCAACGAGACCTGGGTGTCATGGTACATCAGTCATTGAAGGTTGGTATGCAGGTACAAGGTACAGCAGGCGGTTAAGAAAACAAATGGCATGTTGGCCTTCATAGCGAGGGGATTTGAGTACAGGGGCAGGGAGGTGTTACTACAGTTGTACAGGGCCTTGGTGAGGCCACACCTGGAGTATTGTGTACAGTTTTGGTTTCCTAACTTGAGGAAGGACATTCTTGCTATTGAGGGAGTGCAGCGAAGGTTCACCAGACTGATTCCCGGGATGGCGGGACTGACATATCAAGAAAGACTGGATCAACTGGGCTTGTATTCACTGGAGTTTAGAAGAATGAGAGGGGATCTCAGAAACGTTTAAAATTCTGACGGGTTTAGACAGGTTAGATACAGGAAGAATGTTCCCAATGTTGGGGAAGTCCAGAACCAGGGGTCACAGTCTAAGGATAAGGGATAAGCCATTTAGGACCGAGATGAGGAGAAACTTCTTCACCCAGAGAGTGGTGAACCTGTGGAATTCTCTACCACAGGAAGTTGTTGAGGCCAATTCACTAAATATATTCAAAAAGGAGTTAGATGTAGTCCTGACTACTAGGGGGATCAAGGGTTATGGCGAGAAAGCAGGAATGGGGTACTTAAGTTGCTATGTTTCTAAACCTGCACTGCCTCGGAGATTTCTCCTGCTGATTGTTGCGAGCCTCCCGTCCTTAGCCCTGGCTGAAGGGCTTGCCGGTGCGTGCTGCAGTCGGCGAGGTAGGACTTTTTATTTTTTAGTAATTGATTTATTTTTCATTTATTATTGATGATGGTTTTTATACTTCTTTAATCTTGTTGTAGAAACAGAGAAACATAGAAAATAGGTGCAGGAGTAGGCCACTCGGCCCTTCGAGCCTGCACCACCATTCAATATGATCATGGCTGATCATGCAACTTCAGTACCCCATTCCTGCTTTCTCTCCATACCCCTTGATTCCTTTAGCTGTACGGGCCACATCTAATTCCCTTTTGAATATGTCTAACGAACTGGTCTCAACAACTTTCTGTGGTAGAGAATTCCACAGATTCACAATTCTCTGAGTGAAGAAGTTTCTCCTCATCTCGGTCTTAAATGGCTTACCCCTTATCCTTAGACTGTGACCCCTGGTTCTGGACTGCCCCAACATCGGGAACATTCTTCTTGCATCTAACCTGTCCAATCCCATCAGAATTGTATTTGTTTCTATGAGATCCCCTCTCATTCTTCTAACTTCCAATAAATATAAGCCGAGTCGATCCAGCCTTCCTTCATATGTCAGTCCTGCCATCCTGGGAATCAGTCTGGTGAACCTTCGCTGCACTCCCTCAATAGCAAGAATGTCCTTCAGATTCAGAGACCAAAACTGTACACAATATTCAAGGTGTGGCCTCACCAAGGCCCTGTACAACTGCAGTAAGACCTCCCTGCTCCTATATTCAAATCCTCTCGTTTTGAAGGCCAACATGCCATTTGTCTTCTTCACCGCCTGCTGTACCTGCATGCCAACTTTCAATGACTGATGTACCATTACATCCAGGTCTTGTTGCACCTCCCCTTTTCCTAATCTGTCACCATTCAGATAATATTCTGCCTTCCTGTTTTTGCCAAAGTGGATAACCTCACATTTATCTACATTATACTGCATCTGCCATGCATGTGCCCACTCACCTAATCTGTCCAAGTCACCCTGCACTCTTAGCATCCTCCTCACAGCTCACACTGCCACCCAGCTTAGTGCCATCTTCAAACTTGGAGATATTACATTCAATTCCTTCATCCAAATCATTGATGTATATTGTAAATAGCTGGGGTCCCAGCATTGAACCTTGCGGTACCCCACTAGTCACTGCCTGCCATTCTGAAAAGCACCTGTTTATTCCCACTCCTTGCTTCCAGTTCTCTATCCACATCAATACATTACCCCCAATACCATGTGCTTTAATTGTGCACACTAATCTCGTGTGGGACCTTGTCAAAAGCCTTTTGAAAGTCCAAATACACCACATCCACTGGTTCTCCCTTGTCACTCTACTAGTTACATCCTCAAAAAATTCTAGAAGATTTGTCAAGCATGATTTCCCTTTCATAAATCCATGCTGACTTGGATCGATCCTGTCACTGCTTTCCAAATGCGCTGCTATTACATCTTTAATAATTGATTCCAACATTTTCCCCACTACTGCTGTCAGGCTAACCCATCTATAATTCCCCATTTTCTCTCTCCCTCCTTTTTTAAAAAGTGAGGTTACATTAGCTACCCTGCAATCCATAGGAACTGATCCAGTGTCTATAAAATGTTGGAAAATGACCACCAATGCATCCACTATTTCTAGGGCCACAGACTATCAGGCCCTGGAGATTTATCGGCCTTCAATCCCATCAATTTCCCAAACACAATTTCCTGACTAATAAGGATTTCCTTCAGTTCCCCCTTCTCGCTAGACCCTCAGTCCCTTAATATTTTCGGAAGATTATTTGGGTCTTCCTTAGTGAAGACAGAACCAAAGTATTTGTTCAATTGGTCTGCCATTTCTTTGTTCCCCATTATAAATTCGCCTGATTCTGACTACAAGGGACCTACATTTGTCTTCACTAATCTTTTTCTCTTTACATATCTATAGAAGCTTTTGCAGTCAGTTTTTATGTTCCCTGCAAGCTTACTCTCATACTCCATTTTCCCCCTCCTAATCAAACCCTTTGTGAAGGTGTTTAGTGCTTTACAAAATCCTCACTTCCCCCTCCCCCCCACCATCTCTGGCTACCTGCGCTGATTTCTTAATTCACCGCAAGGTTTTTCTGAGTGGACACAAGTGGCCTCATACGCTGGGCTAAGTTAGTTTGGAGTAACTTTTAGCTAGCTAAACTTGCTTAAATGGCTAAAACAGGTGCAAGTGGCTGGTAACGACTCCTTTTGAAAAAAAAACTAAAACTAAAAAAAAACCTAACCAACTCACTTACACTGGAGCAAATTAAAGGGGAAGAACTGCGATTTTTAAGTTACTCCAAAAAAATCTAGTTGCTCGAAAAAAAAACAAACAGCAACTCCTGAGGAAACTTGGGCCCAATGGTGCTACATTGCTGGAGTTAAGCACATATGCCTTTTGATCTCACTTCTGTAGTTTTGAATGTCCCATCTGAGTGCTGCGACAGGGCCAGCAGGTGAAGTCACGGACAGCTGAAGCCATGAACTGGATCAGCTTTATAGAGCCAGCAGATCATGTAGGTAAGAGCAACAGAGGGGCGAAAAGCAGGCCCAGAATTTCCTGGATAGGTACGATCTGTGACTTGTACTGTAAATTATGCTGTTTCATGCCCCAATCTTCCAGTTGTGAACTTATTTAAATTACTTTTCCAGGAAATTTGGAGTATGCCGCAGCGAGCTTAATGCTGAATTAAGGACCTTAGAACCGGTGCAGCCAATATTTATACAATCTGCATTAATTTAGATCAATACTGGCATGATCCAAGTTATAGAATTCTGAATTTCAAATCTTTTCACGAAACCGAACTTAATCACTTGCAGAAAAATTTGAATTATGGACACACGCAGTTGCTGTATTCATTTTTCAGGAACAACTTGCATTTATATAGTGCCCTTAACGTAGTGAAATTTCTCAAGGCACTTCACAGGAGTGTTATCAGACAAAATTTGACGAGCCACATAAGCAGATATTTGGACTGGTGATCAAAAGCTTGGTCAAAAGATAGGCTTATGGAGTGTCTTAAAGGCGAGAGAGGTAGAGAAGTTTAGGGAGGGAATTTCAGAGCTCAGGGCCTAGACAGCTGAAGGCACAGCAGCCAATGGTGAGACGAAGAAATCAGGGTTGCACAAGAGGCCAGAATTGAAGGAACAGAGTTCTTGGAGGTTTATAGAGCTGGAGGATGTTATGGAGAAAGGGAGGGGCAAAGCCATGGAGGAATTTGAACACAAGGATGAGAATTTTAAATTTTGAGGCGTTGCTGGGCCGGGAGCCAATGCAGGTCAGCAAGATGTGCATAAAGTCTATAAAGTTTATTATACTAATATCTTTTACAACAGTGATTACACTTCAAAATTTCTTAATTGGCTGTAAAGCACTTTCAGACTTCCTGAGGTTGTGAAAGGTGCTATATAAATGCAAGTTTTTTCTTTACTTGTTAAGCAGGTAAGTACAATTCAATTTTAATGTATTGACCACCAACGTTCCTGCTAAGTTGTGCTGCCGCAGTCTGGAGGTCACACACAGGCCGTTCACCGGCTTCTACAGGGAAGAAACGGCACATGCGCGATATTTGAATGGGCCGCACACTCAGTTAAAGGGATTGTGCACTAAACAAAATAGGGGGAACATTGGCGACCACTGAAGTGTTGAACCAAGGTTGACTCTGCAGCAATGGTCAGTTTCAGGATGAAGTAAGCACCTGGGTAACGAGGGACTTCATTAAAGACATGCCACTGCATACTGGTTCCAAAGTTTCAGGGAAATCAGTTAGCTCTGTAGAAGGGAAAAATCTGGGCGTACATTCGTTTTTTTTTTTATTTAGCATTTCTGTAGAATCAGGAGATTGAATCTATCATCTGGTACCAGTCAAATATACAGTCTTATAATTACTGTTTTCAAGCAACTTCGTATAAAATTAAAAATCTTTACATTTGGTTGCTGTAAATACATCTTCACCCACTCCAGGATTAAGTTACGAGTGGTGGCAACTCTGCAGTACATTGTGTACTAGCCTTTGGGCACAGCAAGCTCATTGCTTTGATGTACTTTGCAGTCAGAGTCTAATCAAATCCTCATTAAACACCCATAGAGGCACACTTTCTAACTGAGGTCACTTGATAGCTATCATGGTTGAATTTTCCCCACCCTCACCAAGGTTTGGAGGCCAATTGTAACTTTTGGAAATACGGATAATTTGTACCAATTTTAGAAGAAAACTTGTTTTGAATTAAAAAAAACATTAAAAAATACATTGACATAACACCCTCTGCTCAAAAGGCAGGAGAGATAAATACACAGGTTTACTAAATAGACTATTACTGAGAATTATAAGTAGGAGACAACCAAACAGTAATGATGGGCCTATATAAAATGTTCGGACCTCAGTTAGAGTACTATGTGCAGTATTGGACTAGACACTACAGGGACAATATTGAGATTTCAGAGAGGGAACACAGATTGCCTGGTATGAGGAAATACAAATAAAAAGACAGATTTGAAAAACTGGGTCAGTTTAGTTAGAACGGAGATTACAGGACAGTACGATAGGACCCAAGTTTCGGCTTTCCCGCAGAACGGCGCACCTCCGAGAGGCACGCCTATTTTCTAGAACATAAAGTGCGCCCATTACCAACCTCCATATTCTCTGATATTTTTCGGGCCCTTTCCAGGTCGGCGCGGCGCAGCAGGAGCTGCTGGGGGCGGGGCTAAGGTGTTGCGCCGAAGAACTGCCGGCAGCGGGGCGGAGCGAGGTCCCAGCATCATTTTTAGTGCCGGCAGACTTGCGCATGCGTGCTGGAGTGCGCAGTGGCACACAAACATTGGCAATCGGCCATTTTTAAAGATACAAGAGTGATTTTTGCTTTTGTGGAGCTGTGCAAAGGCTTCGGAGTGATTTTTTGTGCCTGAAGGAGTGCTTTTAGCAGTACTGTGGAAGGAATCACCTGCTGGAATCAGTGAGTGCTGTTTGTTGCTGCTAAACTTTCAGAACAAGTGCTGCATAGGTGCATGCAAAATAAGGACTGTGTGTTTTGAAAAATCAGAGTGTCAATTCAATACAGCAATGGAACAAAGTCCACCAAGAACAAAGAATTTCTTGCATGAGGGAGTGGAGACATTAGTTAATGTCATTGAGCAGAGATGGCAGGAGCTGGATACTAGCAACAGAGGTCGCACAAAAGTGCCACCCAAAGAAATGAAGAAATGCTGGAACCAGGTTGCAGAAGATTACTGTGCAATGGTGCATACCAGGAGATTTGGAAGCCAGTTTAAAAAGAAATGGCACGACCTTGGTCAAGTAGTTAGTGTAAGTGATATTTTCATTTTTCAATGGAATCTAAATTGTAAATGTGGCCATCTGTATATGTCCCACCCTGAAGAAAGATGCACTCTATAAAAAGTTATATTTTAATCTTTGCAGAAGAAATTGGCCCACAACAAAAGGGAAAGAATTTGAACAGGAGGAGGCGTGCCAAATCTGCATCTACTGATACCCTTGGAATAGAGGGTCGCTGCTTTGATGAGTCATACATGGAGAAAAGCAATCAGTACAGCACAAGCTGGGCCCACACACGAGGGAGAGAGTAAGTCCTGAAAATGCATCGTGGTCCTTCAAATCAACCTGCTGCCTGGCCTGTTATGTGAGAGAGTACTCATGCCACCCATCCTGCCCCCTCCTGCGCTGCTAAACATTTGACTGTTCTGATATATTTTGCAGATGATGATGCCAATCCTGAAGATCCAGAGGAAGAACTAGATGCGGACGATCCAGACCAAGGGTGGCTGCAGGCATTGACTGAAATGTCTTCAGGGGAGACCTTAGAACTTAATATTTATGAGCCCACATCAACAGATATCAGTGTTTCAAACCCTTGCATAGGTTCTGGTTCCGCATTTTATGGTTTCACAAATTACAACGTTGTGGGTCCCAGTGGTGCTGCTGGTGTAATGCAGCAGTTTACACCCACTGCCCCACAGTCCCAGCCTGCGCCTCCCACTGGAGTGGTGCCGCATGCAAGACCCAGGGCCCCACCATCCCAGTCCACGGCTCCCACTGGAGTGGTGCCGCTTGGAATACCCAGGGTCCCACCATCCCAGCCTGTTCCTCCGCTGGAGTGGTGCCGCGAGGCAGACCCAGGCAGAGGAGGAGATTCGAAACACACTCTCGAGATGCAGCGCGCAACAGATGTGGCTCAGGTTGTGGCATTGGGTGTGGAGAGTAATGACCTTACCCGATCACTCGTGGGCAGCGTCAGTGCAGTGAGTGAAGAGATAACAGTACTGAAGGGAGAAATAGCAGTAATGACATGGGAAATGAGGGAGGGAATGTCAGAGGGAGTGCAAGTGATGGCACAGGCCGTCAGGGAGGGCCTGGGTGAGGTAGCTGCTGCAATAAGGGCACACAGCCATGTAACTGTAGTAACCTTTTTTCAAATTGAAATTGTTTTGTAACTTATAAGTGATCTTAGGGTTTTCAAGTGATCTTAGTGTAAATGCTCTTACATTTTGTAACTTATTTAATTTTGCATCTAAAAAGTGATTTTGAAGTTTGTGATCTTGAGTGTAAGATTTTTCACATTGAAGTTGTTTTGTAACTTTACAAGTTTTTAAATGATCTTAGAGTCATATTAAAAAGTAAAGTTTGATAAAAATTTGTTGGATTACACTAACATGAACTTTTCAATAAAATATTTTTTCATCAAAACTGAATCATGTTCCATGAACACAACACAACATAGGAACTACAAAAAATAAACATGTCCATTCCCAACAATTGTCGCAGAGCCCTCGGGCATCAGTAATTGAAGCGTTCACGGATGATCTGCTGGCGCAGGGCTCGAGCAATCGTTAAAGGAGCACGATGGACCGCCTTCCTCCGACCTTGTGCTCCGGCATCAGGCACTTCCATGCTTTCCTGATCGTCGTCATCATCCTCATCCTGCTCTTCCAAATTATCAGGCACTCTCCCCTCATGTGGGTTTTCTGGTTCCACTACCAGCTCCTGCTGCCTCATGATGGCCAAGTTATGCAGCATGCAGCACACAACAGTGAATTGACCGACAATCTTAGGAGAGTATTGCAAGTGGCCTCCGGGATGGTCCAGGCATCGGAAACGCCGTTTCAAGATGGCAATGATCCTCTCTATGATGCTGCGCGTCGCAATGTGCGATATGTTGTACTGATGGTCAGCTTCCATTCGTGTTACGATAGGGCGTCATGAGTCAGGTGGCGAGGCCGTACCCTTTGTCTTCCAGTAGCCAGCTCTGCCCTTCTGGCTGCTGCTGAAACATGTCTGATATAAACACTGTCGCATAGGATGAATGCATCATGGGTGCTGCCAGGGTATCTCGCATCGACTGACATGATGCGCTTATTGTCGTCACACACGAGCTGCACATTAATGGAGTGGAAACCTTTTCTATTCCTGTACTGCTCAGAATCCTCCACAAGTGCTCGCAAGGTGATGTGGGTACAATCAATGCAACCCTGTACCTTTGGGAAGCCAGCAATCCTGGAGAAGCCCACAGCCCTGTCATGCATTGCTTGGCCGGTCATTGGGAATTTGATGAAGTCATTCCTCCGCGCATACAGTGCAGCCGTGACCTGGCAAACGCAGGCATGTATTGCACGTTGAGAGATGGCGCACATATCTCCAGTTGTAGCTTGAAATGATCCCGAGGCATAGAAGGAAAGTGCAATTGTAACCTTCACTTCAACAGACAAGGCAGTCGGCGTTCTGCTTCTTGGTTGTAAATCTGCTCCTCGGCTGTAAATCTTCTCTCAGCATATCACAGATCTCAACGACAACTTCTCTGCGGAAACGCAGCCTTTTGACACAATCAGCCTCGCTCATGTCCAGGTACGAATGCCTGGCTCGATATTGTCGATGTGGGTAAGGCCTCCTGCCCATCAGCCTATGGGCTATGACGTTCCTGGTGTGGTGAGCTCTAATCAATTCTCACCTATGCAGCGAATTGATGGAAACCATTGCATAATCCGTGGTGTTGATAATGCAGCACCCATACTTGAAGTATAAGTGAAACTTTTAAACTTTCAAACTTGCTGGCTGGCCCTCCCTCCCTCCTGGTGCTTTGCATGCCTCCCCTATCCCCTGGCCGAACAGTAGAAATCTCGCAGCTCAGTGCCTGCTGCTGCCGGGCTCTGCTGACGTCGCTCTCCCTCGCCTCACGCCACCCCTATCCCCTGGCCGAACTTCTCACAGCTCGGTGCCTGTTGCTTCAGAGAGGTAGGAAAATGTAATTTAGTTTTTTTTTGATTTATTTACCATTTATTATTCATAATGACTCTTTATTTGTAAAAGTGAAGTTTAATGCTCGTAAAATCGCCTAACTTCCCTTCCCCCCCTCTGTCTCTCGCTTCCTGAGCCTAATTTATAAAGTGTAGGCAAGGTTTTTCTGAGCGTACAAAAATCTACACTTACTCCATTCTAAGTTAGTTTGGAGTAAGTTTTCACTGCCTAAACTTGCAAAACAGGCATAAGTG